>NC_024325.1:4180381-4196178 GCF_000523025.1 Cynoglossus semilaevis | reverse complement strand
ACCTCCAAACCCAGACTCGTCCATCAGATTGGCAGATGGAAAAGTGTGATTCATCGCTCCAGAGAACGCGTCTCCACTGCTCTCGAGGCCAGTGGCGGCGTGCTTTACAACCATCGCATCCGACGCTTTGCATTGCACTTGGTGATGGTGTCCATTCCATGAAGCTCTCTGCGTACTGTACTCGGGCTAATCTGAAGGTCACGTGAAGTTTGTAGCTCTGTAGCAGTTGACTGTGCAGAAAGTCGGCGACTTGCTTGATTTTATACATTAGGACACCTGATTCTGATCATTTGAATGGGCGAGCGAATACTTTTGGTAATATAGTGTGTATACGCATGTGTTCGTGCGTGTACGTTTTACCACAGAACGTTTTAATTTTCATAGGAACCTATTGGAATCAGAAGATGAGAGTAAAGAAAAAGGTTCAGAGGGAATGTTTTAATGGTACATCGGCTCCACGTGACAATGAAACAATTAAAAAGAAAACATACTCATGTCAACCTTTTACATAGTTTTCCCTTAGGATGGATTTGAACGGATTTCCTTTTTTTTTTTTTTTTTTTTGCAGCACCCTCCAACCACTCATGTAACACTTTTTCCATGTAAGAAAATACAAATTTTTAAAACATTTGGCAATACAGAAGCAAACCTAATAAGTCCTCCTCCTCGATTTTTCCACTTACATTTGATGCTTAATCACAGATTCCTAGCCTTCTAAATCTCAACCTTTTGTCTGAGCTAAAATAAACCCCAGAATGTTAACAGTCTATAGAAAGCAAAGGGCAATACTAACCGTCGAAACATGGCAATCACATGGTGTGTGTTTACAGCGAACAGATGGTTTTTTTTTCAGCTACACAGAGGAAAAAGACGAGACGTGTGCGTGACAGTAGTCGAAGAAGCAAAAAATGAAATGGTCATTGATTCAAATTCTTATCATTCGTGTTCCGATAGGGACTATTGACTCTTTGGGAAATTGCCAATTCACCAGATTACATCTCAAAGAAGGCAAGCAGAAGTGCTTAATACAGTCACCATTCTCTTTTACAATGCTGTCACTGTTGCTCGTCCTTGGCTCGTGGCCTAGTGAACAGACAAAAGGCACTTTGATTGGCATTGGTGACAACTAACCTGGCAGTTCTAAGGGAGTATTTGTGACAATGCTGTATCCACAATTGACCTTTTTTTTTTGTTTGTTTTTTTTTTTTGACCTATCAGAAAAACATTGTAAGACATCCAAATTCCTTTAAAGTAACAGTGCACATCTTAGTGTAATATTTGTTTTATCATAATTTGAACCTTTGACATGACTGGCCACCAAATCTACACCCGTCAGTTGTAGTTACAGTAAAAAAAAAAAAAAAAAAAAAAAGCCTAGTAAACGATGGCATTGTGACTTCTGGACATTAAAAGGGGATTTAAACAAATCTCTGTGCTAGGTTTACAAGAAATAGAACAATAAAAAACAAAAAAAAAAACAATGTTTTGAATGAAAAGGAATCAGATGCACATTGGTATAAATTACAACACGTCAAGTTAACACATCAGTTCACGGTTTTTTTTCTTCCAGACAGCCACTGGTTCACATTCATTTCTTTATGGAATGGCAGAACCCACCTTCCCAGCTGAGTAAAGGAGGCATGTAGCATTTTCTTAAAGTCAATACATTAACTATGTGTCTGGAATTAAATATGTCATGCACTCCCGTGCATGATTGAATGTTGGTTAATTCAGAGGAGGGGTGTGTTGGACTCCCCTGCTGTTTAAAAAAAAAAAACAAAAAAAAACAGTTAAGTCAACACTGTGATATCCATAAAAGGGATGAGATGAGAACGGGCCCCTGTGAGCAGAAAGTAAAAATCAAAGCTTGACAGTATCCTTGAAACACTAACACCCTAATTTTCCCATTTACACCGACTTAAATGTTTTGTCCCAGGAAGCACATCACTGCAAGCACTTTTCCCAACACCAATAGAGCAAGTGTATTAGTGACTCTTTACCACGAGTGCCAAAACATCACCGAGCTGGTGTCACATCACAGCTGTGTCACATTGTTTATTTTTCGACTGTATAAGATTGTCTCGAGTGCCCCGTGTGTGTTACCAAAGGCTAAGAGATACTGTCACTTTAGCAACGCAGACAATCTGTGATTGCTCAACATCCCTTGCTACATTAAGGTAACCCGTGATGAACCTTCAGTTTGACAGTAATCAATCAACAGCCTTTACCCCTGGTCTTGCTGGAATATAATCACACAAATTGCTCAACATGACTTTTTTTTTTTTTTTTTTTTTTTTTTAACAGAACCTTCCATGAAGTTAGTGTTTTGCAGACTGTAAGAACTGTAACTCAGCATGGCATAATCACTGCTACAGTTCAATTGATATCAATTGTGTACAGGCCTGGACAGTGAACAAAAACTAAAGAGGACACTAGAGCAATTAATTATTAAAAAAAAACATGGTCCTGCTACCAGGCCCCTCTGTCCGTAAGCAGACGATCACAGTTTAGCAGCCTGTGCTACCTGAAGAGGTCAATCATAGCGACACACTTTAATGGTAAATTACGTACGATAGTATGATTGGAAATAAAGCCTTGAACCTATTATTGGTAAATCTGGTATATACCCCACCCAGAACATTTTTAGAAAAGAACAGTAATATACCTCAGCATTCCTTTAGGCACAAAAGTCTTTATCGAATCCACACATGTCGTGGACAGGAATGCTTTTCACGTAACAAAACCAAAAAAAAAAACAAGGGTGTTTTTTTATGCAGAAAAAAAAGGTGGTGAGAAGAAGTGAAATTCCTGTCACAATGACTCGTGTCAGTGGCAAAATCACATTCACAGAAGTACATCTTCCGACTGAGCTGTGACCATCGCTTTTTGTCCCAAGTTTTTTTAACCGTTCATTTGGTTGGTTGGTTGGTTGGTTGGTTGGTTGGTCATTTTCCCCTTTAAAGTCTGTGTCAACACAAAATCACAATCTAGTCTTGAATATTTCTCAGCAGCTATTTACAGAATTGCAAAAAAAAAAAAAAAAAAAAAAAAATCTACACAAATCTCACATGTCCCGTCGTTATTTTTTTAGTGGTCCTTTTCAAAAAGAAATGTTCTACAAAGTAGAAGGAAAGGAAAACAAAACTATTCTGTATAAATGTTACTCAGCTTCTTCTGCCCATCCTGCTATACCTATCTGGAAGAGCCATAAAATGTTCGGGGTATTTTTTTTTTTTTTTTTAATATACATTTGGACACTAATTTTGGAACTCATTCTAAAGGTTTAAGTGCAGAACTGCGGTGCAGCAATGGGATCTCTCTCTCAACATATAAAAAGTTGACAAGTTTTTTTTTTCCCCCTTTGCTGTAATCGCTTTTGTTCAAACGAAAGCAGTCTACCACTGCTTTGTACTGTGGCCCTCTGCTTGCCTGTGTTGTCGTCGTCGTTGTGCTGTTACCCTACATAACATAACACACACAAACACAGCCCCTTTCATTAATGAATAAAATGTCACACAAGGTCAAAGACAATAAAAACAAAAATCATCCTTTACTTACAAATCTGTCTATGTTTGCATTCAACAGTGAGATGTTAGGCCCCGACATTTAAGTTAAATTTCTTCATTTTGTTTTTTTTTTTTTTTTTTTTTTTTTTTTTAAATACACAGCTGAATAAACAATGGTTTGGAAGCAAGGTCTCCTGGTGGCAAGTCAAATGTTCAGAGGTCATTTCTTTTTGTTGTTGTTGTTGTTGTTGTTGTTGTTGTGGTTGTTGTTGTGGTGGTGGTGGTGGTAGTTGTTGTTTTTGTATTTTTCTCGTGGTTTTTCCCCACAGTTTAGTCCTGCTTGGCCTGGAGCTGCTGCTTCCAGGCTTCATTCAAGTAAACTAGTCGCTTGTAGTTGAGAATAAAGAGAATGACGTTCAGCACGTATGTGGTGATGCAGATAACACAGAGGTCCTTTAGGACAAAGTAGAGGATGTAACCCAGGTACAGTGAACCCACCACCGACAAGATGGATGACGTCATGAGAATGAGGGCGGCCATTGCACTCACAGTCATTCCTACAACAAGAAACACAAACAAAGGCTCAGGCAAGTGACAGTGAAGACAAAAAAAAAAAAAAAATTAAAAAAATTTTTAAAAAATCAAGAGGCAATCTTGCAACCCAGAGAACTTCTGATGAGTCTGCAGTGGTCACAAAGTCCTCCATTAACGTGACCGTGGCCTCCTTGGGATGACATTTAGCACAGGGGTTCTCAACTCCTGGGTCGCGGACCTGCACCAGTTTATGGGTCAATTGGTACCGGTGCCTTTTATTATTATATTTAGAACACGCCCGTTTTTAATGCCAGTCGTATCATTTTATTTAGTTGCATTTATCAGCCACATCACATCAGCGATTTTGAATTATTATTTTTTATTTTGTGCATTTGTGCATTGTTGGAATGTGCTAAAGAAACATTTTGATAATTTTGTAGTTGTTTTATTCTTTGAAACAAATATTAACGTGCGCCATAATATTTTGTTGAGGTCGGTACTAATAAATGGCATCATAAGTTCTTTCGTTGTTTCGGTCGGTTTTCGGCCTTGGCTTCCTCATTTTCAGGTTTTTGGTTTCGGCCAAGGATTTTCATATCAACATTTTCAAAAGGGCATTTTTTCAAAGATTGACAGATGGTATAAAGTCTTTTTGAAGAACAAAAATGCGCATTAGCAAATTCATATTTACACTTTTTTTATCATAAATTGACAGTAATTGAAGTCAATTAAAATGTTATTCCTATCACTATCTCTATTAATTTATGGTATATGGTATATTTATGGTATAGGTTGTATAATGCGTGCCCGAGATATAAGTTTAACTCGTGTGTCGATCTGCTCTCATCTCAATTGCAATTTCTCCATTAAAAAGAACTAAAAACAAATACATTTGTTCCGGTCCCCCAGAAATATATAAATTCATTAAATTGACCCCGACCCCATCTAAACTTCAAAAACAAAGATATATATTGACAATATCAAATAATAATAAATAGGAAAACATTTTATATTGTTGTTATAAAACGATATAATAAATGGGTAAAATAACCAAGCGAGACAGCGTCGTGGCCACTCAGCGTAGGAGGACTAGGAGTGAGGACCTGATTTGATAAGAGAGAGAGAGAGAGGGAGAGAGAGAGAGAAAGCAACAAGTAAAATAGCCCAGCAAGGGACAGTGAGCGAGACAGCGCGACAGACTGTCGAGCCGCTAAGGTAGGAGATGGACTTGGAGTGAGGACTCGATTTAGATAGAAAGAGAAAGAGAGAGAGAGCGAGAGACAAAGAGAGAAAGTGAGAGAGCGAGAAAGAGAAAGAGAAAGAGAGCCAGAGACAAAGAGAGAAAGTGAGAGAGCGAGCACTCGTAACTAGATGTTTCCTTGTATCACAAGTAAAATCTTGCAAAAGTTGCTTACTCGTAACCTGGAAAATTCGTATTTTGGGGAGCTCATACCTTGAGGCTCCACCGCGTTTCTCGCTTATTTTCCAAGTATGCAATATTATTTGTTCAATATATTTTGGGTTTTTTTTGTGTATTTTCTGACTGCCATACCTTTGCGGTACTTGTGTATTCGTACCTGCAATGTCATATTTGAAACATACATTTCAATGAAACAATCTCTGCTATTTTTGTTTGAATCAATCCACATTTGGGGAAAAACATAAAATACATTTTATTACTGCATATTTGAAACATACATTTCGATGAAACAATCTCTGCTAGTTTCGTTTGAATCAATCCTCATTTGGGGAAAAACATAAAATACATTTGTATTTCGTAAAAAAAAAAAAACACTTCAGGGCATTTTTATTATTTATGAATCAGAAACGTATTAACCCTAAATCAAATTGATTTAGGAAATTGGCCATGCCACCCAGCCCTAACTGGTAGCATGTAATAGTACTTGATCTGTCAATTTACAGCCACTGTATATTGACACATTTTTTTAAATCAAATTGAAATCAAATTTTTAATAACTTAAAGAGAGAACACATCAAAAGAGTCATTCATAACTTAAAATGGATTTAGGTTTAATCCAATATACAGGTGAGGATTTTAAACACGTGCCGTCTATTTGCTTTTTGGATACAGTGTTCTTTAATACTTTCAAAAACAACGAACCTCTCGCAGTGTGAAATGCACCGACAGAACATAGAATACTTACATACCAAACGTATCAACTCACAATGGTCCTAAGCTTTAGGAGAGAAAACATTTATGAAACTAGAGTGGCCAATGGTTTAATATGGAAATGTTGACCTTCTTGACCTAACTGTGTTTTATTCAAATGAGTGGCAACTACTGTGGCTAAAAGAAGCTTTTTGTTCTGTGCCAGCAGCATGGCCACAGAGGTCTACAGACCGTCATGTCAACCCAGTGTTCCATCCAATTTGTATTTACCGTAAGATTAGATTGTATGCTTTGTGTACCGCACATTTGTCTTCACTTCTTCCCCGCCCATAAAATCAGTATAGCCCGGTAAAAGGTAAGTATTTTTCATGAATAATTTTCATTCATTTTAACTGTGAGTACAGCAAATGATGTATGTATAAACTTCTAGAATGCAGTTCACTTATCACAGCGGGTTTTCACTTCTTTTTTTTTGTTTGTTTTTTTTTGTTTTTTTTTAATCGGTATAGGTATACAAATCTGATAGGTAGAATTCACCAATCAGATTAACATACCATCTATTAAACTATATATATATATACAAAAATCTGATAGGTTAATGACCTATCAGACTTGTACACCATGTATGACGCTATGGGTATACAAATCCGATAAACAGAAATCCACCCATCAGAAAAGTATACCGTGTATTAAACTATAAATATATGAATCCGATAGATAGATAGAATTGACTCCTCAAAAAGTATTGCCGTGTTTAAAACTATAAACCATTTGCTTTAGCTGTGAGCATACAAATCCGACACATCACCGGCATTACTGGCAGACACATACACCATTAATTTAGAGGTCCGTGTATTATTTTTTGTAAACATGATCACATTTAAAAATTGATGTCTCAGAAAAGAAAAAAGGGCAAATAAGTATCAATGGGGATCCCCCTCAGCTAAAAGGTTAGCTTAAAGGTAAACTGCTAAAAACGCTGGTCTGGATTGGTTATTAAAATTATTATCCACTTATTATTATCCGCTTATTTATGCTCAACATTAAGTAAGCAACACTGTGCATTCGAAACATACATCCATCACCTGCATAGTTCCACATGTTTTTAAAGAGCTAGCATGTGCGAAGAAAAAAAGAAAAAAAAAAAGACAACAATAGAACAATGGCCAAAATGGCAGGATTGTTCAAAATACAGGAGCATACAGGAATTTAGTAGGCAAGAACTTTGGACAAAATAAAATGCGGCATCTGGGGGTGAACTCATTACTGCCCTCCATTCGATTCCCAAATGTATTTGGAATATTTACAAATGTATTTTGAAAATTCACAAATGTATGCATGTGAAGATATTTGGTGGTTTCATAAAATGAATTTGTTCGTTTCGTAAAATACATTTGTGAATTGTCTAACCGGCGTTTATAACGTGCTTTTAATTTGTAAATCTCCCTGCATTTGTTTGTGAATTTTTGAGACTCGTCTAGCGGTGATCAGATACACAAATGCATTTTTTTTCTACATGGGGCCTGTCAGCAGCCAATCAGATGTCTTGTTTGTTTGCAGCCCATAACGCGACTGTACTCCACCGCGCTACAGATATGGATCTGCCGTTCCAGAAATGGCATCTGGAAGTGGCAATGGAAAGCGTTTGGATGTAAGCGACGTACAAGATACAAAGTTGTACGCTTTACTAAGTAATATTTCGGAAGTAAAATGACAACATTTCTGTTATGGCAGATGGATCTGTGGCAAGGTGAGGTGACGTTGCACAAGGCCCCTCGTAGGGGATACAGTCATGTGATTGGCTGCAAACGAACAAGACATCTGATTGGCTGCTGACAGGCGCCATGTAGAAAAAACTGCATTTGTGTATCTGGTCAATTCAAAGCACGTTATAAATGCACGTTAGACAACTGACAAATATCTTCACATGCATACATTTGTGAATTGTCTAAATACATTTGTGAATCCTTGTTTGTGTATTTTTTTTTTTTTTTTGGGACTATTGTTTTGAGACTTTTGTTCTAGCTTCATACATTCCAGGGCCACATTTGAAGAGAACCAACCACTGACACTCACATTTATAACTATAGTATATATGTATATACTGTATGTATATATATATATGTGAGTGTGCAATTAACTTTATCCATAATCTGTTGGTTTTGGGCTGCGTCAGGAAAAAGAGTAACATGAGGACAAACCTTACGCACGCACGCACGCACGCACATACAGATGTTACGATCTTCATACAGAATGACCCTTATTTAGTTCTTTAGTATCATTTAAAGAACAACAAGATAACAGGGGCTGAGGCCTGTTGGTCAGGCCTTTACCAACAATTTATAGACAGAGGTTCTACTTACAGAACTGCAGCCATTAATATCCTCCCATTTTCATATGACTACAAGTATCAAATTGCTCTGTCAAAACATTTCCAGAGGTTAAATTGTTTTGGTTAAATTAAAGAAATCACGTGGATCAGTGAAAAAAAAAAAAGTGTCATTTTGTGTGATTTATATTACATTTGTGTTTTAAGAAACTTCAAGAAACCAAATTTTGTTACAGGGAGGTGAACCGGGGCGTCTGTAAATACACAATATTATAAAATATTTATATATTTTAACATCTCTAATGAACAGATAATTAATGTAAACATGGATATTAACAGGAATCACGCTATCGGAATCAGAACACTGAAAAGTGAGTAAGCCATAACTGCTATAATAGACATGGGAGAATTTTGTCACCAAACACTTTCACATCTGACACAAAATGTTTTAAAATTAGGCTTTACCTAAAAGGAGCTGTAAGGCATAAAAGACAATCCCATAGAGACTGTTGGGTTGGTTCAGAGCACTGTCATTCCCAAAGATTGAGCCAAGGAGTCCAAATCCTCGGCCCCACCTAAGAAGAGAACAACAACAAAAAAAAAAAACAAGATCAAAATCAGTTTAAAACATGTCAATTACAGTAATTACAATAACTGTCTATTAAAACACAACCTATTTTGTACACCCAAGTAAACAGCTGAATACCCATCACATTTCTTTGGAATTGTCAAAAAAATTACTATTTGCTGAAATGGTATGTAGTGGCGGTTGTGGCTCGTGGTTAAGGAGGCGGACTTGGGTCTACCTGGGTGCTTAAGCTGCCTCCTGTTCACTTTGGTGGTGGGTTAAAAGCAAAGGTCATATTTCATTGTGTGCGCAGGTGTCTGCTGTGTCACACTTAGAAATAGTGTATTAAAAATGAATGAATGAAATAAATCAGTACTTTTCACTATCACAATACTAGTCTGTTTTTAAGCGCAATACCCTTGAAACTTCCAAGGTATCAGGAACTAAATGGAAAATGACTCATTAAAGGCTGAGCATGGGTTTTTATTTCACCCTGCTATTGTTGAACAAAAAAGCAGAGTAATCAACAACTCTTGATGTCAAATATCAAGTTGAGGTTATTGTATTTTTTGGTTTTGGTTTTTTTGGTATTGGTTTTTTTTAATTGACAGCTACTTGTTATTTTGTAATCCAGGAGAAAGCTTGTACTTTGATAGCATCTTAAACTTGTTTCAGTACAGTGGTAAATCAGTCTTGCATTCTGGAATTGTACAATATTTTGAGCTTATTGTAACTAGCATGCATATTTCCCCATTTTATTTCCCAGTTTATTCTTATATTTCCCCATCTTTTCCCAGCTTTACTCCACTGGTTGGTCAGATAGCTAAGAACTTAAAGAGAATGAAATAACGACATGTACACACTTCTCTTTACACACTGCTACTACTCACATGTACCACTATACATGTCCTAGCCCAACAATTGAGAATTGCTCAATCACTCAAACATGTATTAAATCTGGAACAGGTGACATTCCAGTTGTATTGGCCTTGTCTTGCCGTTGAGGATTTATTGTCTGTTCATGATATTTTTGTGCTGAATCGCCACTCAAAGATTCAAAACTGAGTCCCAAATGAATTTTTCTCAACAATAATACAAATTATAGTGAACTGGTGCATTTCTGGGACTACTGTACTTGTTTCAGTCATACCACTTGAACTTTACAGGTGTCATGTGCACCATGTACAAACTGTACAGAAAAGTGTTATTCTCTGGTCGATGGCCACTTGCTGTTTAATATCACAGCTGTGCCGTGAACGTTGAACAGTAGGGTATCATGTAGAGAAATGTGCATATCAACAAGAACTGTTGCCATTCAGGAAAATCAAAAACAACCAATTATAGCACACACACCCCATTGTACATTACTAACCTGAACAGCCTGCTGTCAATTGTTGTATTCAACTCTGTGTTATTAATGTTATACACATGTAGACAGAAGGTACAACAACAGAATCAACCAACGTTCAAATTACATGGCTAAAAGCTAACATCTTAATGAGTATGACATGGATTTCGTTAGCTAACGGTTAGCAAAGTTAGCATCGTCTGGGCTAACTACACAGCAAATGTTTTACTCATTAAATGCAATGGTGCGAATAAACTTGTTTTACACAAACTATTTCACTGACATTTCTTTCGGCCTCAGTCTGCCAGTCGTGAGTCTACCGTGAGCTTCGGCGGTAGCACTGAGCAGCCAGACCATAGCTGTATGCATCTGACAGTTGGAGGCGCGAAGACCTTCCTTGACTGCCACAATTGCAGGCTGCTTCACTGAGCCACCATGGGTGCTCACTACCCAATTCAAATTACCTGGAGCTGAACACTTTAGAACAGCTGATGGAGCTGCTGATGTCGCACATAGCCGAATAACTCGAATCCAGAGCCTTTTCCCTTTCAACATGAAAAGCATACACAGACAGCAGAATGCCCAGCAGGCAAACGAGAAGCCGTGCTATTCTTTCCCAACGAGGGGTGGACACTCTCAGGACGGGCGCCGCCATCACTCTCTGGCCTAGCTGGAGACACGCATACACACAGAGCCAGTTCGCCTGTGAAACACATCGGTGACGTAGCCCGACGTCATGACGTGTTAGGGTTAAGGGCGGGGCCTCTGAGTCAGCGGACGGCTACAGTGATAATGGGTTAGCCCCCCCTTTTGGTTTGAATTATATTTATTAAAGGAGTTACAACAGTCTCTTACGTTAAAAGGATTTAAAGAATTAAAAGGATGATTTTTAGATAGCATAGCCCTGTGTACTTGTCATTGAAAATGTATCTTGAATGTTAGGTGACAATTACAAGTGATCTCCTTTGCTTACTTAACTTATAAAATAGAAATAATATCGATCACCATGTGCAATAACAGTACTTCTATGGTTAACAGCCCAATCTACTAAATTTAGTCATACAATAAACAAAAAGGTCATGGCCATGAATAAACATATACTTTATATGAGTCACAGAAACCGGACAAAAAATCCAGGATACTGCCTGGGGCCTTAAGCTAAAAGGGGGCAAATATGACAGATTACATAAGTCTACAGCTGTGAGTGCAACTTTTTTACCAGGGGGTCCATCCTTAATTGAGTACCTCAGACACTACAGTATCGAGTTTTATTTCATTTTAAACCAAATGTAGCAGTCCAAAGAAATGACTGATAACTCACTTTTGAGCCACTTCTCACAAGTTTTTGGAAACAGATTATTGAAAAGAAGCTATATAACCTAATATTTTTTATATATATATTTGTTGATTCCTAAAAAAAAAAAACCTTGAATGTACAGGTGAAAAGACAACAATGTTGGTGAAAATAATGAAATTACCATGATGTGCAATGAGGTGCGGGGGGAGGGGGGGGGGTGTAAGTGGCTTCCAATGGAGTATGGCACACTGGACATAAGTGCATCACTGCTGTAATGCTTGAATTATAACAAGCCTTCAGTCACCAGGTGGCAGCAAAAGCTATATACTGTATGTTATCAGGTTCTCTATAGTATTGTGGGTATGGGTCGGGGTCAGGGTCGGGGCGTGAAAACATTTCTGTCCTCAAGGGCATGACAGATATTAATTACCACTGTTTCAGAGTATGTTGGCAGAGACAATTGTCTCCATCCAATTGCCTTTCCACAGGGTACCCCAAGGTTCTATGCTGGGTCCCCTTCCCTTCTCCAGATACACCACCTCACAGGGTAAAATCATCTGCGCTTATGGCTTTTCCTACCACTGCTACGCTGATGACACAGCTATCTATGTATACCTGTATACCTGTTTTTCACCGGACAATGCCACAGTCTCTGCACGAGTCTCAGCCTGCCTTTCAGACTTATCCAGGTGGATGAAAGAACATCATCTTCAACTTAACCTATCTAAGAAGATGACGACTTCTTTTTCTTTCAGCTTTGTCCCTTTTTTCAGTGGTTGCCACAGCGAATCATTGATTTGCGTAATGCCCTGTTCTCTGCATCTTCTACTCTGATTCCAACTATCTGCATGTCCTCCCTCACTGCATCCATATATCTCCTCTTTGGCCTTTTTCTTTGTCTCCTACCTGGTAGCTCCATCTCTAACATTCGTCTACCAATGTATCCACTGTCCCTCCTCTGCACATGTCCAAACCATCTCAATCTGGCTTCTCTAGCTTTTTCTCCAAACCGTCCTGTCTGTGTTACCTATCTAACCTATATATGTATGTATGTATATGTATGTATGTATGTATGTATGTATGTATGTATGTATGTATGTATGTATGACGTATGTATGACATTTTTATGACATACTATTCTTTTTACTCTATGACCTACTATGACTATAACTGTACTATTTCTATTTATTCTTTATTACTATTTATCAGTTATGTATTTTTGTGTTTGTATGTTTACTGTAGCTTGATTGTTGATTGACTGACTCAAATTGTTAGTCGCTGTGTGTATTGTACTGTAATGTAAACTTATCGTATCATCTTACCTATGCATATAACATACACTCAATATACTCTTAACAAAACTTAAATGAGTTCACACATTGAATGTTTGTTTACATTCATGAAGTGTGTTTAATTAAAGAGAACACAATTAAGAGCAAGTGATACATGTGGATAGATCTTGCCATTTACTGAACATTAAAAAAGAAAGAAAGAAATACAACACATGTTTATTCTGCACCAGGCTTCAGACAACTAAATCAATGAATTGCCTGAAGCTCCCTTTTGCACAATAAAGCCATCATTTTCCTTTGGAGTCCACTTGTATGCGCTGTCTTTGATCATGTTTTTTTTTTTTTCTTAATGATAAAATTCTTGAAATGGACATTTTGGTGTAGTGAGGGTATTTGATATTCAGATGATATGCTGTTTTTATATGTATTATTATACATAATTTATATTGATATTCAGATGATATACTGTTTCTATATGTATTATTATACATAATTTATATTATTAATGGAATTAGGTGAACACATTTTCTTTCATTATTTCAAGCGTAAAACAGAAGAATACACCCTCATGTCTGACATACAGACGATGGGCCAGACTAGTTATTTTTTCGCCTTGCTCTGCCCACATTCTGCTTCCGGCTTGAGTGCAACCTGGTCACGTGATTGGGTGTTTATAAACACTGTGTGACATCACCTGTTTACAGTTTTCCAAGCTCTCGGTTGAAAATGGTCCGAACGGTTCGTGTCGAAATGGCGACAGAAATGGACAGATTCGTCTCTTTCGAAGAGACCCATTACGATCAATACGACTACTACAACCTACTCGAATATCCCTGCAACGCTGCTGGAAAAGGCAGAAGCAAGAGGGAGGTGGAGATGAACACGAATCGCCATTGTCCAGCAGGACACGAGAGGAAAATAGCAGAAAAATATCATAACAGTGAGGTGAAACGCAGAAGAACAAAAAGCGCTTCTTCTTGATGGCTGTCAACGGTTATTACGGGTAATACTTACATTGTTAACGTCCAATCTGTGTTTAAAACCGTGACTTACTCATATGAGCACCTTTGTAAATGAAGGTAAACAGCTGGCTCTTATTGTAACGAGTATAGCCCTATACGTTATGAATGTAAAGTGAAAATCCAATCTTTGCGAGGATAATTTTAAACATGTCTTGCTCTTAATCTTTATAGATGTCGTGTTCGTACGTTTTAGCCATAGAAGACAAAAATACGCCCCTCCCCCCCGTTGTAATGAACACTGGAGGAGTGTGTTTTCACATAAACATAGACTTTAATTACAACCACAGGGCTTATAGGACTACACATGACTACCACAGGACTGCAGCAAAGACAAAAACAATTTCTTTTAGTTCTCTTTAGTGCATAGTTTATTGGAAAGATAATTTATATTTGTCTAGACCCCCCAACCCTAACACTAACCCTACCTCCCGTCCCCTCCACAGGGCACTGCAAAATGTAATGCTGGCACTATTGATTAACTGACAATTTATTATTGTTTTTCATGCAGATTTTGGAAACAAGTTTACCTTGACCAAGTATCTCTACCTTTCCTCACCCAATAAATGGAGTGCTGTGACAAAGCAAACAGTCATGAGACCACTCTCCATTCCATGCATCTACCCTGCAACAAGACCTGCTGCTCTCATGTTACAGCTGGGCAAGAATAGTTTGTGTTGAGCTGTCTAGAGTAGGTCAATCATGTGTGCTTGGTAAACATATAGATATGCAGTTCTGTATGATGTATGATGCATTGTACTCTATTTTAAAATTAAATAAAGGCTTTGTTAAATCTAAGGGTTGTTGGTTGGTTTTATATAGACACATCATCTGGATAATGTTAGCTGGTCTGGGGTTGAGAGGAATGGGGTTTTATTTTTGGAGGAGTGACATGCTGACCCAGATAAGCTAGTCAATATGACTAAGGGTAATAGATCTAGGTCAAATATGCTGGGATATTTTGTTTGCTGTTTACAAACATGGATCAAATACAATAACTTCTGCCACGTGTCCACAGCTCTCCTTTAATAAAGAACAATTAATTAAATACACCACTGGTTTAAAAAGTTCTGTTAGGCAACTGGACGTGAGTTTTCTAAAAGAAGACGTTTCACCTCTAATCCAAGAGGCTTCTTCACTTCTAACTGGTGGTTGGGAGTACAGCAAATACATACTCTAGGTGAGAAAGAATAAATCTACTTCAGCTCCACCCTGCTAGGTGGGGCCTTGGCCTTGAGAACCATGGCCTCGGGTTTAGAGGTGCTAATTCTCATCCCAGCGGCTTTACACTCGACTGCAAACTGCCCCAGTGCGTGCTGCAGGTCCTGGTTCGAAGAGGCCAATAAGACATCATCCGCAAAAAGCAGAGATGAAATCCGGTGGCTCCCGAACTGGACCCCACCCCACACCTGGCTGCGCCTAGAAATTCTGTCCATAAAGAAAATGAACAGAACCGGTGACAAAGGGCAGCTCTGCCGTAGTCCAACATGCACCGGGAACAGGTCCGACTTACTGCCGGCAATGCGAACCAAGCTCCTACTCCGATCGTACAGGGACCGGACAGCCCTTAGAAGAGGGCCCCCAACCCCATACTCTCGGAGCACCCCCCACAGAATACCATGAGGGACACGGTCGAAAGCCTTTTCCAAGTCCACAAAACACATGTGGACCGGTTGGGCAAACTCCCATGAACCCTCAAGCACCCTGTGGAGGGTATAGAGCTGGTCCAGTGTTCCACGTCCAGGACGAAAACCGCATTGTTCCTCTTGAATC
>NC_024325.1:4171795-4179866 GCF_000523025.1 Cynoglossus semilaevis | reverse complement strand
GGTTTTTTGCTTCCGCTACTACCCGAACCGCAGTCCGCTTGGCCTGTCTGTACCCATCGGCTGCTTCAGGAGTCTCACGAACCAACCAGGCTTGGTAGGACTGGGAAAAAAACAAAAATTAAAACTGATTTTTTTTTTTTTTTTTTTGCAATGGATTGCCGCCACGACAGGCAGCGTAGGCCTTACGGCCGCAGCTTCGGACGACCGCGCCAACAATGGAAGTGGAGAACATAGTCCACTCAGACTCAATGTCTCTTGAAAGCCCCCCTTACCGGGGATTCCGCCAGACGTTCCCAACAGACCCTCACGATACGTTTGGGTCTGCCAGGTCTATCCAGCTTTGCCCCCCGTAAGAGGAGCCAACTCACCACCAGGTGGTGTTCCCACTTCTCGTTTATTGTCCATTCTTCCATCTTTCTGAGCTGCATCTCTGCATTTGTCTCTGAGAAAAGTTGCTTCAACTGTTCCATCACTTAAGCGTTGCTGACGAAGTCAGTGTTGTATTTCGGTCTTTAACCCTTTTTTTCGCAATGTCTTTTCAGCCTTAACTTGCATTTCATCACCAGAGGACATCTTGACATGATCTGGTGACACCCAGCTTGTTTTATGGATTTTCTTGTGAGGGAACACTCCCCCCCGATCACCAGATTATTGTTTTCACAGGTTCCATCAAGCATCTCCGAAGCTATTTTTTTTATTAACTAAAATATTTATACAGAGCTTTTATTTTGGAGGAGAGGTTACCGAGTCTGAAGCGTCATTATTTATTTCCGTTCCGCCATACTTGTCCGACCCATGCTGTTGGTGAGCGAGTAGCAGCACCAAGTGGAGTCTCTCTAATTAATCCTCTCTACAGAGTTTCTTTACCTTTCGTCAGGATGCAGATATGCGGCGTATGCAGCGAACAAGCCATAAAATACAGATGTCCAGGCTGCAGAGTAAGATAGTAAGTAATGTTAGCATCAATGTTTACAGTGTTAGCAGTGGTTAGGCTTAGCACGCGGCGAGTTTGTAAAATAAAATAAAAAAGTATATATATATTTTTTATTCGTCAGCGTGGCATATACATTTATTTTATATACATATACTTGCTGTTTTGTATTTATTGAATAATTAATATGGGTGATTTGAAGGAAAATATATGTTTGCTTTCCTCTTTCAGTTGTTCCCTTGGCTGTTACAAGCGACATAAAGGTCTTTTTTTTTTTTTTTTTAAATCAGTCTTCAAATGTTTCGTCTTTGGAGATTCTCAAAACAGGAAGTAGATAATTCGTGTTTTTGTTGTTTTTTTTTCATCATAGGAGACGCATGTCTGTATGCTGTACAGACACCTGAATTAGGGGACTCCTCGACTACAGGTATTTGTTTTCAGTTGACTTCAGTTTACATTAGAGCTTTTCAGACTATAACAGCTTTTATTGTCCTGATCAATCCAGATGTGCGTGCTAGCAACACTGGCCAAACAAAAAGTAATGCTGATGGGACACCTTGGAGTGTTGACAGCCTTCTATGTGAGGACATCATCGATAGAGTTCCTCTACCCAAGCTCCAGTTGTTAGGTATCAAATGTCTTGTTCTCTGGGACCAGACCCATGATTTACTTCTACTTTCTGAGACACAGTTTTTAATCGTCTTTGTTGAAATGGGTATCTGTAGAAAATTAGGTAGGATCTACCTTTGAATCTTTTAAAAAAACGATAAACTAGTTGCTGTCCCATTTTAAAAAAAACTATTGCTTTTAACTTTATATTTTTTCCATTATGATGT
Source organism: Cynoglossus semilaevis (assembly GCF_000523025.1). Lineage (NCBI taxonomy): Eukaryota > Metazoa > Chordata > Actinopteri > Pleuronectiformes > Cynoglossidae > Cynoglossus > Cynoglossus semilaevis. The sequence goes on along the minus strand of NC_024325.1, from coordinate 4,178,099 downwards.
CGCCGTTTGTTTGAAACATTGCTTGGTATATCAAGTATATAAAAAAAAAACCCCTGTTAATATATCATCACTTTGTCCCCAGGTCAGTCAAAGGAACTGAAAGATCTTCTGAGCAATCCCCATCTGAGACGGCTACTGCGCTCTGTAGACACTGCGGAGAGTAAAGACAATGCCATGAAGACCGTAATGCAGGAGCCGTTGTTCGTCGAGTTTGCAGATCGGTGTTTGAATATTGTACAAGGGGATGGTCAGTAATTAACATATGATGGAGATGATGATGATCTCAGTGGAGTCATGTCTTTCTATTTCACCTACACCGTTAATGTTATTTCGGATGGATGCCAATGTACTTTATTTAAAACTTTTAGCTATTAAAAACAGAGATGACACTGATGACAGAGCAGTCAGGACACCTTTGGTAACACCAGTTTATTTCAGTCATAAATACAGCGATTTTAAGCTTCGTTGTAGAGGTAGAACCAACCCAACACGACTCACCGTTAGTTAAATTTAGAGCAGAAAAAAAATAAACCATTAACAAAGAGACTGTAAAAAAAAAAAAAAAAAAATTAAATGTTTTGACCTCTATGACAAATCTTGTCCAGCGGTGTATAATATTTTTACAGCAGCAGATAAATTGTGAAAAAAATCACTTTAGACAAACTTGGTTAAAGTCCATACAAAAAAAAAAAAACATTACTTTTAGCAAAGAAGCAATATTATTCTGAACTAAATTCACCCTTTTCCCCAATGCTTGTTCAGTGATTCCCTTTTTAAAAAGCATTAGTGGAAGTGAAGTGATTCCCTTTGGTTTTCCAGAAGAGTAAAAATAACCTGACATTACATTTGTGAAGTTCAATCACTTCTGATTTCAAACCTGAAAGAAACATCCCTGTATAAATAATTACCATGCTCTTTTGTTTGTTTTTTTATTTTTCTATTACATTTTCTCTCAGAAGCGACATTATATTTTTGATATACTGATAACATTTCTGATACTGCTCACATCATAAATGTACTCAATTACTCCTTAATGGAGAAAGAGGTGAGAAACTGTGTTGCGATTTGAGATCAAGGACTTTAGTAATACTCCATCGAAACAACTATGTGTTAAAATGTGGAGAATGCAGGAATTAACTATTGGTGCTTTTGGTCATTCATCCAGCAATTTCAATGGGCTAAGAAAAGTGTAAAGCAGTCCATTAAAACAAAGAATTGGCAGATGCTGCAAGGAATACTGGGGTGGTCTAGGATCAGCTGGAGGAACTTTTCAAAAATTACAAGTCTGGATAAAGAAAATTGCAATTTTTTTTTTATGAATCAAGATAATGCATAATCAACAGACGAAAAGTGCAACATCAACATAATCAACATAATCTCACTCACAGTTGTTTGGCATAATATCAGTCGTGAGGTGTATTTTGTTGAATCAACCCTTCTGTGTAAATGTTCTTTAAAAAGGAACTCTAAATTCCTGCATTCTCCACATGTAATAAGTACTTTGAATTCCACTGTAATACATACCTAGATGTATACGTTTTGCATCACTTAATAATACGAGGGTAAACTTTGGCCGCTTTAAAAAAAATACTTCTAATCTCCCAATTTAGAACCAGTCTTAATGAGTGCGATTACACTGTGACCACCTTTGAATCGGATTAATGGAGTCTTTCTTTAGTGTTTTGAAAAGAGGAAATTCTCTCCAGCAGGATCTCATTAAACCCTGTAATATCACTCTTGAAGTCCGGTCGCATGTCCGCATGGAGAAGTGGAGACTGTTGAAAGTGCAGTTTGACAGATCCCTGTATCCTGGGCTGAGCCCGTATGGAAGCGAGGTCTTTGGTGTACTGGTTAGTCTCCACTCTGTACTTCTCTTTAGTGGACTGCAGGTTTAGTGAGGAAATCATTGAGATCATTTTCTGGAAGTCCGTAGGTGTCAAAGAAACAATTACAGATGCAGCAGAGGCCAAGGCCAGGCCCACTGGCCACCCTCGCACGGTGACTGGCTCCTGCAGGGTGGGGAGCTGCACTGAGGCTTGTCCACCAATAAAGTTCACTGATGACATGTTGGCTTCCGTCAGGTCCTCTACGTCATCGATTTCGGACTCAGCCAAGGACTTTAATAGATCCTGCCATCAGAGCCAAACAATGATTGCAATTATTACAAGGAATGAGCTTGAAAAGCAGATAAGGTAAGCGTCGCTCTGTGAAATTTGACCTTCCATCTCCTCCAGCTGTTCTGAATGACGACAGCTGCTCGGTGATACCTGCGAACCTTCCTCCTAACCAGCCAGGATCGCACAGCTGCAGGCGGTAGAATGATAATAATTGAAACTCAGATTAACGTTCATTATGCGACAACACTCCATATAAAAACATGTCAACTCCATGTGAGTACATTAGGATTGGCTTTTCATTAAAAAAAACATCAATTCACTTATCATTCATTTGTACATTCACTTTAAATGGGGAAGTACGAGACACTGTACTCTAAAGGTCAACGACAACAGTGTTCTATTTAACTGGGAAAAAAAAGCAATTTAATTATAGAAAAAAATTATATTAGAATAATGTGCCTGGAAAAACCAACACAGATTTCTCATTTAATAAACAGATTGTAAAGCTCACTTAGACAAAGTGTGGTGCGTAAATTTAAGATATTAAAGTAAAATGTCTATCAACTGCTATTTACCAAATCTAAAAGTTGAAATAATAATGGGGAAATCCTGGCAGTACTGCGAATAAAATTCAAATAAAAGCCCTATTTTCCTATTGTCAAGACTAAAATTTGAATTCAAAGTCGGCAGTCTTTGACAGTGTGTAAACACGGAGACATCAATGACTTTACCTGCTTGGATCAGAGTAGCAGATCTCTGTTGTGTTTGGCGCTTCCGTCTCTGATGCCGCAGCCAGCAGCACTGAACGGTGAAGGCGCACTGCGACAGGATCTTCTTCCTCCGATGCTCCAGCAAGTCCAGCTGTGAGACAAGGAACGTTAAATGAATCATGAGAAATATCCGAGCTGGACGTGGAGCTGCCAGTGAACCTCGAAAAACTGACCATTGACTGGGTGAGAAAAACTTTGGTTCTTCCACAGTGACCCCATGAGTTGTGACCAGTGTCGTTTGACGGTGACGCCTCACAGAGAAGCTGCTCCACCTGTTGCTGAAGATCACTGTTGCTTTCGCCGAGGGATAATTTAGAGAGATACGATAGATATTCAGTGGCAACACAGCTTGAACACATTTGAAAAATGTCCTTTTCAAACATGAATGTTGCTTATCTGTGTTAGTCAGAAAGTAAAAAAAAACAGGTTAAGGGCCCAAAAGCACAAAAATAAATTTGATTATTGTCCAGAAATATCATCTCAAACATGATACAGCATGGCAGGTGCGAGTAATGAAAGTAAAAGATAATGAAATGCTAAACGATTGACAGCATTCACATTCAGTGAGAAGGCTTTTCTAAATAAGGAGATATCGCATGCACAGATGCATAGAGTTACCTTAAAGTTTCATAGAAGTTGAAAACATTACAAGAAATTCCTGCTTTAAAAGACCAAACCGGAAGAGTCCAGGCAGGGTAAGGAAGTGGGAATACAATTTACTAAAAGGGTGTAAGAAGGAAAAGGAGAACAAACAAGGAGCAAAGAGAGAACGTGGTATGATGAATATTTGACCGTTGTCAGCTTGCCAAAATCTGACACTGAGGGACACAGCAAAAAAAACCTGAAACCTGAATGTTTTGCCCTCAGTCCATAACGCCGTACGAAGCTTCTGAAAGGAATTCTGCCGAACAGAAGCAGTGACAAAAGTGACGAGTCAACAAAACACAAAGAAATAGCAGAAGAAAACACCAAAAGAAAAACATAATATTTTATACCTGATTGGAAAGCCGGCAGCACTGATGTGAATGGTCTCCACAATCCCACAGGCTGTCAGTTGCATGAGAACCTTACAAAAGAAATAAAAAAGAAAAGAAAAGAAAACATCTGTAAAAAGAAACGTTTTTAGTTAAGAGAGGACAGAGTCGAATAGGGTAAAACACCTCTTTCTTTTTGAAGGTCAGTGGTCTGCAGCCTCGGTTGGGTTTGATGCAACGGGTGTAATGCGGAGTCGTAGTGTTAAGAATCTTCATTAGGTTTTCTAGAGAATTCTAAAGACAGAATTTAGCAGCGGTCCCATTTAACACCAGTTAAAACTGACGATATGGGTGTTCGTTGTCTCTTACCTTGAACTTGGAGACCACTGTGATTTTATTTAGGTCCTTGGCAATCAGCCTGTCAGTGTCCCTGTTAATGAATATTTCTCGAAGCAGAACGTTTTCAGACTTCTGCAGCAGACTGATGAGTTCTGGTGGCACTGGGTCCTGAACATGGAGGAACAGAAAATGAATAGAAACGCACACGAGCTACAAGGATGGCAAGCAAAATAACAAAGTTTAAATAAAAAAACAATTTTAGCTTACCTTGTTTTTCTCCACCATGCCCTCTAGGTGGTAGTCAACTTGACCAGCATAATGGGCTACGGTGAAGTGGGGTACATTACTGAACTTGTTCCAGCTGATGTGAGTGTTATTGCAAAGCTCCATCTCCAAACGAACTCTGAGGGTCTTGGCATCAGGGGTCCTATTGAGACGACTTGTCTAAAGAAAAAAAACATATATATATATATAAAGCTGGTATACATGCATTCAACTTTTGTTTTTTTTCCCCCATTCATTTGCCACCAAAATTGATTATGTTCAACATTTGCATGTTGAAATTGAAATTATAACAATTTTGCCCATCACTGTTGGTAGAATCAATCAGTGTTTTTTTTTGTCTTAGCTTAATGGTTAGCTTTTCAGCCAATCTACAGTGGCCTGCTGGCTTTGAAAAAAAAAAAGAAAAAAAAGAAAGAATTTTATTAATTCAACAGAGCTCTTATGAGATGTCAAAAAAAATTAAAAAAAATAAAAAAATCAAAAAATCCTCCTGCTGTGCTTCAGTGTTTTTGCTTTAGTTTAACTTATATAAATCCAGACTTAATACTGCACATCAGGGGACACCAGGTATATGGGGGGGTCCCATGATCAATAAATGACTACATAGAAAAATATACCTCATTCAGAAGAGAAAAGATGCTGGGGCTCCCCTCAATTAGATCTAAGCAGCTCTGGTTGTCTTGATATTTGACAAAGGACCACTGCAGACCTTCTGATACATATTCGTCCTAAACAAACAGATTACAATTAAACATCACAAACAAGGCATGGCACATTTCTTCCTTTAGAAACAACGTAAAGAAGCTTGAGGCACCGTGAGAAGAGCCCAGTCCAGGAGTGCTACTGTACCTGCTGAGCTCTAAGATAATGGGCCACAAAATGTTGCTGCAGTTTTTCGTTTGCATAGTTGATGCAAAGCTGCTCTAGGAGATTTTTCTGAAAACACTCAAAGCCATAAACATCAAGAATTCCTGGACACAACACAGAGGGAACAGTGTGAGTACATTACCGTAATTTGCTGGTTTGTTTAAAAAAAAAAAAAAAAAAGAAGATGTTCATACCAATAAAGTTGCACCACATGGATTTATCGGCAGATATGCTCTTGTTGACAAGTTTCACCAGCCACTCAAATAAACTGTGGAAAAGGGACATACAGTACATTTATGGCATACGCTACATACAGACAGCGTTGCAATTTGATGACGAGGTTTTCGTTCTTACCGAGCGTAGGTGACCTTGGCCAGACAGTCTCTTCTCAAGCGGCACTCAGCCTGAGAACAGGGTTTCAGGATGCTCTGCTTTCCCGCCTTTAGAGTCCTCACTCTTAAACACTCCCAAAGCTCGTCAAATGGGACGCAAAGCAGCTCCGCAGCCTTTTCCAAGAAGTCTGAACACGGGGAAACAGAAACATTTTTCATTGTTTTTAAATCTGTGTTTTATCTCAAACAAAGTCGCATCAAATACCTTTTGATTCTTTTTCAATGTCCCAGGTTTGTGATTCATCCACGGAAGATGAGACATTCACATTGCCCAGCTGCAGAAGACCTGCAAGAACCTTAAAAAAAAAAAAAAAAAAACCAAACATGTTGACTCTGGGTTTACAGAGAAGAAGCAGAATCAGTAACTCTAAAGGCTGATGATTAATGTCCCACCATAAAGATTTGTCTCTGTCTTTCTTTGTCAATGCCCAGATGACCCATTGCTTCTAAGGTTTCATGAATACAGTCCTCTGTAAAACACATAAAGAAAAGTCAGTTCTTAAAATCATACACATCTGGGAAAAAATTTCATATAAATATACAGTATATATATATATATA
>NC_024325.1:4131432-4171466 GCF_000523025.1 Cynoglossus semilaevis | reverse complement strand
ATATATACACATATATACACACATATATATACACATATATATACACACATATATATATACATATATACACATATATATATACACACACACACACACACACACATACAAGTCTAGATAAAGAAAATTGCAAAAAGGAAAAAAAAAAAATATATATATATATATATTTCCTTTTTTCATTATTTGGTTCAGACAATCTATTTGTCCTCCAATACTAACGTATCATGTCAACTAAAGCTTGACATGATACACATGGAATTGAAAAAAAAAAATTAAAAAAAAAAATTTTAATTAATTTAAAAACCACCATTCACCTACATATAAATTAATAACTGAATAACATTTGACGGAAAATACAAACATAGTTTTGTTAAGGGAAATAAAATAAAACCAAGTACATTTTGCAGCTTGAAAATTGGCAGCTTGAACCTGTGAGTCCTTGATTGTTTACATTCTTTTCATAGCACAAAGTCAAGTCAAGTCATGTCAATTTTTTTTTTTTGTATGGGCCAAATTTACAAAACACATTTCTTGGGGTTTTTTTTTTCTTCCAGTTTTAAATAAGAACTGGATTTAAACTAAAAATGCCCACCTAAATGAATTTTAACAGGGGAAGAATTGTCACTTGTGACAGTGACTGCATATACTGTATATTATATGCAGTCACTGTCACAAGTCAATTGACAAGAAGTCAAGTCACACACTGAGCAGGCATTTTAGCAATGGTGGGGCGAAAAAAACTCCATTTTAACAGGAAACGAGATTCAGACTTGACGTATTGCCGTCTGCCTCAGCAAAGTCTCCGGAGAAAAAACTCAGACTTAGTATTGCCGTCTGCCTCAGCAAAGTCTCTTCCATGCATCAAAATAAAATCAAATAACTTTTCCAGAATTTTCAAATGTTTAACATTTTCAAAGTTAAAAACAACCAACCCTCGATTTCTTTTTCAGTCTTTGGCAACCACGCAAAATGCTGCCCATGTAGCATTTTCCACTCTTTTCTCTGCTCTTCTGTGGCTCCTTTCATCATCTGGAAGACAGTTACATCTGTAAAATACACAGCTGCGATACTGTATTGGTGTCAAAACTAAAACATTATACAATGGGGTATTATGTGTCTTTAAAAGACCTGATAGAAAATATGGAAGTTCCTCTCATTGGCTGGTTGGCAGGCCACCCTGGTTTTCTCCAGCAGATATGTTTGCACTGACGCACCAACTAACAGCTGATTCCTTCATTAAAAAAAAGGTAAAAAAAAACGTGATACTGATTGACTGACTTCTGTGGTTGACTTTGAGACAGGTATATGATGATTGATTTAATAACATGTGACAGATACAAAGTAGCACAGCGGGTACCTGTCTAGCTGAAGCTGGATGTACTTCCCAAAGCGACTGCTGTTGTTGTTCCGTAGTGTACAGGCATTGCCTAAGAAAAGGTACATGGGTGATGACTAACAGCCTGCTGTCGTCGTGTTCACAAAAAACATCATAACATTGTTGCATTGGCTTACCAAAAGCTTCCATGAGAGGGTTAGAGTCCAGCACTCTGCGTTCTATCTTTTCCACTGTTCCTTGACTCTTTGTAACTGAAGAGGAGGCAGCCACACTGGCATAGTATTTCATCAGGCACCGAGACGTCCACGTCTGAACGGTCACAAATATTTTATTTTAAAAACATATCACAAACCCTTTGACATGAAACTGATCAGCGATTTTAACTTGCAGTTCTTTATGCACATATTGAAGCCAGACTTACAGAGACAAGACAAGACAAGACAAGACAAGACTCCCTTACCCTCTCACGTTCATCAATGATTTTAAAGGTGTTTCTATGCCCTGTTTTATAATTATCTGTTTTTATTTTATTTTTACGTACAGTGTCCTTGAGTGACCTGAAAGGCGCTTATAAATAAAATGTATTATTATTATTATTATTATTTTGGCTTAGGTATCAGATAGCACAGGCTACATTTGTTTGTTTTTTTTACATGTTCGATCATGAGATTTTCAACAACATCAGGCCTCGGAATCATTGCAAACACTCAAAGCACAAGAAACAACACCTAGGAAATGTCATTGGTATTGCTATGCTGGAGAGATGCTGTAAAAGCATTTAAACACTACAAGTCTTTCGGTAACAACCTAGAATTGGAAGATATGAGTTAACTTGATCATAGACCACCTAGGCACAAGCCATGCTAGGATAGGGAACGAGCCAGAGCGGCTGATGACACAGGTCACATCACTGCTGTTTAGTTTACACTTTAAAGTGTGTTAGAATCAGTCTGAATTCTTTTTTTTTTTTAAGTCGATGAACGTTCCAGAACTCAGTTTACTGCTTTGAACAAATTCAAAACATTAAAACAATTTCTTTAAAAACTTTTATTAATGACGATTAAAACTCCTTAAATGTTTTATTTATTTATTTATTTTAATTTTTGTACTTTGTATGTTTACTGTAGCTTGATTGTTGATTGACTGACTCAAATTGTAAGTTGCCTAGGATAAAAACGTTTGCCAATTGTATTGTAATGTAATGTTATCTTTGTTGCCGTTTTTCCTTCACCTTTAGGTAATTGCTATTTTACGATATTTTGCCTAGAATGTGAACATAATGAAACTGTCCGATCTTTTATTCTGGTAAGATATAAACATGTATGCATTTATTTGGGTTAAGTAAGTAGTGAATAACAGTGACAGTCAAACATGCCAACTGCCTTTAGTTCCTCTTAAAGAGCAGAAACACATTGGTCTGTCTGCTTGCTTTATAAATTACAAATTGACAGATAATTATCCGAGTCTGTCTACTTGCTTTATAAATTACAAATTGACAGATAATTATCCGACTGGGGTTAATCTGTGGTCAATACGTTTATATTAGCTGGACCCTGCACTGATGTAGTGCTATGGTATTATGCATGGTTTACCTTGCCAGCACCACTCTCACCACTGACCACCAGAGACTGATTGACTGGCTCCAGCTGACCCTGGACATTCCTGTACGCCTCTTCTGCCATTATGAAGATGTGTGGTTTTAACTCCTGTTTACAAGACAACACCAGCTTATTAGGACAGTACACATCCACAGAAATAGGTTGTGTTTTATGTGTTAACAAGTAGGCCTAGGTAGTGGAGGTTTAAAAAAGCAGCAAAGGAACAAAAATGTCTCATTGGAGTCCCGAAAGGGCATGCAAGTTTGGTGAAATATTCTATGAGGTATATTCCCGAATGTGAGTATTACCAGTTTGTATTATTTAGGTTTGTAAAATCGCAAATTCAAGTTGTGGTTGGTTGAAAATGACTTGTGAAAGTAAAAACTGAAATGTCTTACTAGTTCATTAAATCTACCCATTTGTTAGCTATTATCACTGGCAGTGGCCTGTGTTCTGTAAAGAGGCTAACTAAGGTGCTAACGGGCAGCTACAGACCAGTCAGTTATTAATGTTATTTACCTTTAAAAACACTTAATCTGAAATGTTTTTGCTGTTGTTTCACACAACACAGCCCTAAACATATTTCTTTTAAATACAGAAAAACTATATTTGCATATGCGTGAATTACAGTTAGTCTCATGTGACGTTGTAAATACCTGGGGCTGTGGAGCAAAGTGATACTGTTTCATAACATCCTGACGGTAGAGGTGTGGCATTGGCTGGAAGGGATTTAGTGCAACCAAGGAGCAGCCAGCATGTGTGTAGAACACCTTCGCTTTGTACCTGGCCTGAAGGCATTTTAGCACTACCAAGAAAAAAAAAAAAAAAAAAATCAATCATTAGGAATCTTTATATATCAACAAAAAGAGAATAGTCAGCATTAAGTACGTAGATGATAATCATCAGACACAGAAACAGGTAAGAGATACATCATTTAGCCATTGTATTAAATTATTTACTATAACCGGAAAGCAGTACAAGAACATATAAATACAGATGTTTTTCTGCATTAACTAAATCTGACGTAATCTGCTTTAAAGCTCCACTGATGTTACAACTGTCTTCAACAGTTACCTGACAAATAAAGTAATAAAAAAAAATTCTTGCAGATACAACGCCATATACTAGACAGATGTACTTAAAAAAAGTGTCTACAATTAATGAGGATTATGAATGCACAGCAATTAAAGGGCATTATTGATAAATGTTGAGAAATTATGTAACGTGTTAGACAAAATCACAAGGTTTTTAGAACTGTGTTTGCATCACAATCAATCAATCAATCACAAGGTTTTTAGAACTGTGTTTGTGGCACTGACCAAAAAGGTTTTGTTCCTTCACTTTCTACAGCTTAATCCTTTTTAGAGTCACAGAGGGACAGGTCCCAATCCCAGCAGTCATCAGACAACTAGATATAAAATAATTGATATTTGGAACCTGTTGTAGTGGTCACAGGGTTGATCTTGGTGAGGTCATCATAGGTATGGAGTTTATCTTCATCAGTGAGGAAAGCCTGAATTTCACCCTCCAGAGAGTCATTCAAGGATGACTGAAGAGAATGTTCCTGGTGGACATGTGTCCAGGGCAAACGTATAGATCAAAAACACAAAGGCAATAACGATTATCTAACGAAACAAAACACAAAAGTAACAATTAAATACGTGTTAATCCTTTTGAACGTAGACTTTGTCATTTCAAAATAACAATATCATATCCAATTTCCTTTATACATTTATATTGAAAAAATACATTCAAACAGTTACTTGTCCACAACAATTAAAAGGCCAACATTATTTGAGATAATTATTTCAAAATATAAAAAGAAATTAGAGGTTTATTCTAAAAGTCAACTGTGTACCTGCTTCTTTAGTAAAAGATTGCAGTTCTCTCCCTAGCAGTAGAGGTAGGAGACTACCTCTACTCACTGCTCTCTTAAGAGTTTTTCAATTTCACCATTAGGAAATAGTTCTTAATCAGTACTCAATGAAGTCTACTTTGGCTAATGTCATATTATATACTTATACTTTTTTATATACTTTTCTAAACAAACACATTTTCCATTGATTTGGTTCCTCAGGCTTGGAAGTAATACAAAATGCTAATATGTTCAGAACTAATTTAAAATGTGTTTAATGATGCCAGCATGGGCAAACGCTCACCTGAAAAAGCAGTTATTTTTAGTACACCAACATGACCCTTATTTACTTCTCCTTGGAAACTGTAAATACCAGTGGGCCTTCTCAACAGAGGTCCAATGTAATTTCGACAGTACATTTAGATGGACTTGTTCTCCAACTACACGTTTAACTTATATGTATATATATATACAGTGTATGAAAACAACAGGTAGTGTAAACAGGCGAACCAAGACCTATAGAGTTTTTGACAAAAACTAAAGTACTCTGTATGTAGGTCAAGTGACTTCATATGGTGTCGTTTTTGACACTGACGGTTACAATTTTAAACCGGTGACAAGAAGCGCGTTCTAACGCTGCTGTACATGCTACTCATTCCTCCTCATGCGCGTTTCTAACTTACCGTACCATTTTCATTCCCGTATCGTAAGCCAATGCGGCGTTCTTTCGCTGAGGAATTCATTTATCTAACGTTGTGGATGTGCAAACACGACGTCAAAAACATTTTTAAAAAACTACATTACAGTATTATTTAACTCCGTTGAATCCTGACATTTTCCATTACTGTCAGAAATGCCTCAAGGACAACTTCCTTTCTGGTTCCCTCCCTAATGTCTCCTATGACTCCCGCCCGCTCTGGAAATCCCAGCTGTCCATTACGAGTGTTCGCATTTATAGTAGTTTTAGCTGATAGTGCTGCTCTTAAAAAAAGATTTAAGTATTTTTTCAGTGTACCTTCATATATACTAAATTTACATTATTGAAAAACAATTTAGGTATTATTTTGACATGAGTACACAGCATATAAACGCTCACCTCAGTGACAGTTGCTAGAAGCAGAATTTAAAAGAACATTTTACATTAAATGTGTAATATATATTAAAGTTAGTTATTATGAATGACATTATAGTACACCTTGCGAAATTAAAAAGATTAAACCGTGCGCCGGAAATGTTCGAAAGTCCGAGCTGCCTTGAATGCGCCAAAACGCCAACACGGAAGTTATATGGAATCTTGGATTGGAAACATGTTTTTTCATTAGTACATCTGTGTGCTAAAATACAGCTTTCTGTGAACTTGCATTTTTAGTTTTCTACGCTTCGAATCAAGAGGTAAGTTAAATATCCCTCAAAAATCAGCCCCACTTCTAATGCGGCAATATTTACGTTCCTGAAATGTAATATTCACTACATAAATATTAGTGAATTAAAGATTTTACGCTGTAATGGCGTCTTTGCATATTCAGAATCCATTACTGTTACGACTCTCATTGTTAAAATTATATGTTTGCAGGTCATGTCTCAAAAGGAACTAAAACAAGCATTTGTCAGTAATCTGACTGGCACCAGTCTGCAGGAAGTGGTACTGGGTTCCTTTATCTCGCCAGTGTGCCTTCTCAACAGAGGTCTAATGTGGATTCTTCTTCAACAGGCCACGGGGATTCTTCCGTCATTTTGTCACCTGCTTTTAGACTTTGCTGCCCTTATTTTACCCCTGGTCATCTCGTGTACAATTTTCAGTGATATTCTTCTTCAGGTCATCGTAACCTTAACCCTTGTCTCAGTGTGTATGTTGTGCTTTATCCACTACACCTACCACACTAAAACCACTTTCAGCACCTTACTTCAGAGCCACGTTCAATTCAACCAGGTTCCCTTTGTGACTGTTTTTAGAGTGTTTGTTAACGTGAAAACAGCCATCAGCATACTTGCTGTAGACTTTGCCGTTTTCCCAAGGCGATATGCTAAAACAGAATCCTATGGGACAGGGGTAATGGACTTTGGTGTTGGTGCTTTTGTCTTTGCAAATGGCCTTGTGTGTCCAGAAGCACGGCGGAAAAACATCTCTGGATCAAAGATTAATTACATTATAAAGCAGCTTGTGTCTGTCTGTCCCTTGGTTGTCCTTGGTATGGGACGGCTGCTGAGTGTCAAAATGTCAGACTACCATGAGCATGTGACAGAATATGGTGTTCACTGGAATTTCTTTTTCACACTTGCCATCATCAGAGTTGGGGCCTCAATGCTTTTGATTGTTCTCCCAATCCACAATTCATGGCTTATTTCCCTCCTGATCAGTGGACTTTATCAGGTCACTCTGGAGACAACGGGACTAAAGACCTTTATCATCCGCAACACTGACAGAGACAAAAACTTTCTACATGCTAACAAAGAGGGTATATTCTCTATGGTTGGTTATGTAGCCATCTACTTGGCAGGCGTTCAAGTTGGTCTTTATGTGATGCGCCAAAGGTCACAGGTGAAAGAGTGGCTGAAAACAATATTACTCCTCTTGCTCGCCAGTTTTGTGCTGTACGCTGTTTTATACATAAGTCAGATACTAGTGGAGCCTGTGTCACGGCGATCAGCTAATTTGCCCTTCTGCCTCTGGACTGTTGCACAGTCTTTGTTTTTTTTGTCCTGCCTTGGCTTAGTTGATGTGGTATTGCTGTTATCCAAAACAGCATCAGGTTGTCACTCTATACTCTCACCGTGGCATCTGCATAAAAAACAATCAAAATCAACTGGTCTGGTCAATTCGACTGTAGACACATTGAACTGTAACCGTTTATTTTCAGTGTATGTTTTACTAGTGTACATGTTTATTAACTGCACTGTTGTATATGTTCTTCATATATGGGGGATTACAGTTAAATTTTGGTGAAAAAAAATGTGTAAATATGATACTGAGATAACTTTAATGTAGTGTAGTGTTTGTTTTCATATTTTGTATTATTAACTGGTGCTTGTTTGTGTGGTATGGTATGGTGGTTATGTGTGTGTTGCTTCTAGGAATAGTTGTTGAATAGTAAAATGTTAGCCTTATTAATAATTTGTTTGATAAGTTCTGGCTAAGTGAGTCTAAAATGCAACATTTTCACATCTTCAATTTCTGTTTTGTTTTTTTCTATTTCCATTTAAATATAATTATTTAATTCATTCAGTGACATATCAAAGATAAGTTATTCTCACCCCATGAAACTTTTTGCTTCATTTCCTTTTTTGCAAAAATACCAAACAAACAGAAACAAAACACCACCACCCTGAATTATCCATTGTTTGTATTTTAATAAAAAAAATAGAATTGCTGTTACTTGGATTCGTTTTCATTAAGTTCAGACAAATCTCCTGTGGTTTCTAAACATCATCTGTGGTGAATCCTTTCAATTTGTAGTTATGATGGTCTCCTGGTGTAAACTCTGTTCCTCATTTTCCTCCACAGATTCTGTCTATTTTGTATTAAAGTCAGGATTTTTGTGAATACCAGTCAATACTCATCAACTTCATTTCAGAGAATTGTTTTTATTTTATGAATTTTAGAAATAAAGCTAGTGGGACTACACGTAATGTGATGAGAAATGAAAAGCAATAAAAGGTGTAGAGATATTTACTGGGAAATAATTTTACCTTCACCATATGGTTAATCATTAACAAGTTTACATTTATCTCGGAACACGAGATAAATGTAGAAAAGGCAACATATCAACTTCTATTAATATATAACAAATGTAAAAAAAAATGTATAACTATTATTTTAATACCTGAAATAAACAAAGAAAAACGAAATGTAAAGCAGAAATCCACATCTTGAACAGGAGCAGCTCCTTATATTAATCAAATTAGGGAACATATTTTAGGATTTAGCAATATATTGCAGTAAGTTATATCATATTATATAAGTTGCATGCTTTGTCCTAATATACCTAAAATTTCTGTTTCTGTCCATGCAAATAAGAGTTATATCTTAGAAAAAACGTGTAAATAAGGATTATAAATAGGGATATAATTAATGCCACCAACATATAACTAAATGTGTGTGAAAAAAAAATCACCAGCAAATAACAGTGTGTAACGTTGACATTTTTAAATTTAAAAATCTATCGATTGACTGCCTTCTGGTGGTCAGTAATATTACAACGTCACATGCTACGTCTGAGGGTAAAGGTGAAATCAGTGATGAAGATTCCGCCACC
Source organism: Cynoglossus semilaevis (assembly GCF_000523025.1). Classification (NCBI taxonomy): domain Eukaryota; kingdom Metazoa; phylum Chordata; class Actinopteri; order Pleuronectiformes; family Cynoglossidae; genus Cynoglossus; species Cynoglossus semilaevis. The sequence continues at coordinate 4,162,427 of NC_024325.1, read as the reverse complement.
GCAGTCGCTTCTACCACTGTCGTACTTGTTAGTTTTCTGAGACGAAGTTAAGTTAAACGGGTGAGTGCGTGTCATTACTGTTGTCAGTCTGGAGCTGGTATAATGCAGGGGCTTATGTTTCGAAAGTCATATGAGGCCAATGACAATGTCAGTTGTAAAGGGTGCAGTTTCACCTACTTCAACTTTATATTAGCCGCATTTAGGCTGTGCTAACGTTAGCTCCGTGAAGATAGCTCAGCTAACGAGCAAGTCAGCCAAGTTTACTCTGTCGAGAGAGCGGAGAACGTTGTCATTTTCCTGGTGTAGGGAATTTGTAATTTGTTTACGCATTAGAGTACCTTGAAACAACGACACATCGCTTCAGAACATTTAGCAAATAATACTTTCAGACATATTTAGCCTTATTTCCCAATGCAATTAGCTTGCAGGCTAACCTTAGGTGTTCAGTTGACTGCTGTCTTCTTTTCCAGTTTTATACAGACAAATGTAACCAAGTGATTGAAACGGGTTTCATTAGGCAGGTTTGTTTGAAACACTGCATGCTTTTTACCCAAAGCGGCGTTGGCTTTATATATTCTTCAGCAAACTTTGCGGGTGAAATCTGGGTCAACGCAAGTCTTTCCCAAGTGCAGGTCAGTTTGGTTTATTATGTGTCCATTTACGACCAGACGGATGGATTTGAAGTGAAGACTCGTTTTGGTCCGAATGTCAGGTTTTAACATAACAAGCGATTTTGAAAGCTAGCCGTTTAATGACTTGCTGTCGATTAGCACTAGCATGTTTTAATGTAGCAATGTGCTGCTGTTAGTTGGATTGTAGTCACCTTGGTGTGTTGTTCTACCTGCAGGGGCAAACACTGGAATAAACCATGGCACGACTAGTAGCAGTTTGCAGGGAAGGAGAGGAGGACTATACGTTCCTCTCCAGACAGATTCCTCTGTACATTGACGATACTCTGACGGTGAGCAAGCTTTTCTTAAAAATATGAATCTCGTGTACTGTATGCAGTGACTTATCCGAGCCATCTGCAGCCCTGTGTGCCCCCTAAGAATGAATTTAAGTATTTTGATATGGGTTCACACGCAACTGCAGTCAACATTTTTTTTTTGTTTTTTTTTTGTGATTGAGGTGTATGGGACTAGTTCTAGGTATCTTCAAAGATAAAAGCCATACCACTTGCATTCAGTTGTATGGTTTTTCTCTTCTCCTAATGGTACTATATGAAACTGAGAAGACTTTAGTGAGAAGAATTGACACCGTGAAATGACTTGCTGACATTGTAAAAACTGAGACACTACCCAAGTTTTCATGGACCTGTACAATTAACAAATAACTTCCAAGATCGGAGTAGCACTCATGGACATTATGGTAATAATTAATTGTTGTGGGTAGGTGTTAGTTGATTGTTGTTATTTAATTGTAAGTAGGACAAATGTATGTGTCCTAGACTGGAAATCCAGTTAAATTTGCTTAAATGTTCCATCACACATATTGCAGTTAAATATTTATTTTCAAAAAGAGGCTCCTGTCAAACGATTAATATATTAATATGTAATTATTAGTGTTGATTTGTGGTCATGTTATGTCATCTTACCAGATGGTGATGGAATTTCCTGATATTATCAAGAATGTTGACAGGCATGAAATGAACTCATCTCGATGGAAACAGTTTTCTGAGGTAAGCACTTTAACACATAATGACTCCAATAGTTTAAATTAAAAGCCTTATGTTGAATCCACAAGTACCAGATTGGTTTTTGTTTTTTTTTTTGACAGTACTGTGTTCTCTGTGACATTTAGTTTTACTCCAAACTGAAGCAACAGGACTTGAATGTCGCCCTGATTGTGACCACCAAAGAAATTTATGGTGCGTTATCTCAGTTGGTGCCATGTGTTGGATGCAGAAGAAGTGTGGAGCGTCTCTTCTCACACTTGGTGGAATCAGGGAATCCGGCTCTGGAGCCTCTTACAGTAAAATCTACAGGTCTACTCTCTATCACCAAGGCCTGTTTAACAGATGTGAAGAAGCTTTACACCCTCTTCTACATACATGGGTAAGATGGATGTTTTTTTTTGTTTTTTTTTTTGCAAAGCATTTAATAGGAAAGTGTGTGGGGACGATGCCTTGCTCAGAGCACCCCCGTGGTAACTTGTGACTCGAACTTGAAGCCTTCCGGACCCAAGTCCGCTTCCTTAACCACTAGGCCACCACTGCCCCTATTATATATTGATGTAGCATGATTTAAAAAAAAAAGTAGTTTCATTAATTCCAGGCTTTATAATCAACATATTACATTCTAAAATTGCACATTCAAATGAATCAAATAAACTTGTAAATAAAATATAGTTTAGGTTGCTGGCTTAATCAATAAATAGAAATGCATGTTAGCACTAGAGATTTTTGCGTTTGTTTTTTTATCTCTCTTTTTTTTTGCAGGTCAAAGTTGAATCACATAATTGATGGCATTCCAAAAAGTAAGAAAAACAAGAGATGCCAGTTGCACTCCTTAGACACACATAAACCTAAACCTTTGGGGTAAGTCATTTACAACAAAGCATTGTTCTGCCCTCTCTGCACATTGTGGTTGTTCAGTTTACATCATAACAGTCAGTGTTCTCTGACTAATCTTTTTATGGATTGTACAGTGACTCTTTGACAGTGGTTGTTTTCAAATGTGTTTTGATAAATAAACTCCACTTGCTTTCAGGGGAAGCTGGATAGATATATGGGAGCTGATGTCTCAGGAGTGCAGAGATGAGGTGGTCCTCATTGACAGCGCCTGTCTCTTGGAGACATTGGAGACATATCTGTGTAAGCACAGGTAAGGTATCGCAGCAATGTGTAGTTGTGAACTTTACGGTCAAGTGGTCAACTTATGGTGAGCTGAATCTTGTTGTCAACAGGTTTTGCACTGACTGTAAAAATAAAGTGCTGCGGGCGTACAACATCCTGGTTGGGGAGTTGGACTCCAGTAAAGAGAAGGGTTACTGCGCTGCCTTATATGAAGGACTGTGTTGCTGCCCCCATGAGCAACACATTCACGTGTGCTGTGAAACAGACTTCATCGCTCACCTGCTTGGCCGAGCCGAGCCTGAGTTTGCAGGAGGTTATGAGTAAGTTTTATAGATTTGTACAATGACTTGATCGCACGTTAGTTTCCTCATAACTTATTTATTTGATTTGTTTTTAATTTTCTTTAAATGAAAGGCGCAGAGAGAGACACGCAAAGACCATTGACGTTGCACAAGAAGAGGTCCTGACCTGTCTGGGTATTCACCTCTACGAGAGACTGCACAGGATCTGGCAGAAACAACGAGCCGAGGAGCAGACCTGGCAGTTACTGTTCCATTTGGGAATTGATACACTACATAAAAGTTTTGAGGTACACTTTGTGAATGTGGAATCATTTTAGAAGTATTTATTATACAGTACTTTACCTGGTAATGTCCTAAGCAGAAGAATAGAGACCGATAGCTCAATTGTCATTCGTGACCATTAAAAAAAGGAAATTGATCGTGGGTAGAATTATTATAAATGTGAAATATATTGCATTTATATGTTGGCTCCAGATGGCGGTAGAGAAGATGCAGGGCATCAGTCGACTAGAACAATTAGTTGAGGAGCTTTCTGAGGAGGAGAGGGCCAAAGAGCTGAAGCAGGAGAAGAAGAGGCAAAAACGAAAGAATCGACGCAAAAACAAGTGTGGATTAGAAGAGGTTAAGAGCACAAACCTTGATGAGGTAATGGTTCTTTTATACATAATTAGAGACTTTGGTCTTCTACAGTCAGGCTTCAGTCTAACAGACTTGTGTCGTAGGCTTTACTTCACCCTGATGTGGGCGGATGTAAGGGATGTAGTAGTCATGATGATGAAGAGGAGGAGGAGGAGGACCTGGGCTACAGGAGGACTGCCTCCTGTAGCTGCCCACATGACGCTAAACAAGGTAACGATGTCTGAGTGGCCAAAATATGAAGACACTTTATTTAGTGTTTAGTTAAGTTTTTTTTTTTGTAAAGTATAAGCCTTTTGTTGCTTCTTTAGATTTGTCCACCCACAGCAATGGCAGTGACTGTGGCTACTCCTCGAGCATAGAGAGCGGCGATATAGGATCACGAGAAGGCTCTGACATTGCCTGCTCTGAGGGGATCTGTAATCACGAAGAAGCAGGTAAGCTTTAACATGTAGTATAAAAACAGAATGCACCTTTTTTAAGAAAGCGGGCTGTGTTTTTTTTTTCCATTTTTTTAAATTATTGGTTCTTGTTTGTCTTTTAAAGTTGACGAGTCAAGTAGTGACCGTCAGTGTTTCAAGGACAAGGAGGAAGATGGAATAGACAGTTGTGTAGATTGCTGGCAGTGCTCTGATGACAACACTCAATGCAAGAGTAAAAAAAAGAAAAAGGGCAAAGGCTTATGCACCGACCAGGTAAGTGAAAGCATCAGCGTCAGCGTCCCCTTGATCTATGTTGAAGACACCAACCTCTCACCATTATAGTACATATGTATTTTTTTTTACAGAGCCACAAATGTGAAAGTTGTTTGTCGGCCGGCTATACCACCATCTTTAGTGCATCGTTGCACACGTGCAGAACCAAAGAAGTCTCTCCCTCCTTATGTGGCAATGCATTTTCAAGCATCACACAACTTCTGGTGAGTAACTGTAGAATTAGTTAGTGAATGTCGCATTTCGAGCATCACTGGAAAGGTCACGGGAAATTGGTTGATTGTGGTGTTTTTAAACGCGGGCTGTTAAAACACTAAGGATTTGAGATGAGCAGTTCTTGATTCAAATTATAGCTCTGGTAATGGTTGGTAGAATTTGACGCCGTAAAAACATGACAGATTTATGCCCGTGTATAAATGAAGTTAGTGTAGAACTACAATTGTTTAAACGGCCCAATGTCTCTGTGATATGACAGATTTAATTTTGTGACTATAAACAAAGTATTTCTGTTTGCACACTGCTGAATGATAAATATATTACATGAATTGATGTACACTGCCTGGCCAAAAAAAAAAAGGGTCATACACTCTAATATTTCGTTGGACCGCCTTTAGCTTTGATTACAGCGCGCATTCGCTGTGGCGTTGTTTTCGATAAGCGTCTGCGTCTGTCACAAGATTTATTTCCATCCAGTGTTGCATTCATTTTTCACCAAGATCTTGCATTGATGATGGTAGAGTCTGACCGCTGCACAAAGCCTTCTCCAGCACATCCCAAAGATTCTCAATGGGGTTAAGGTCTGGACTCTGTGGTGGCCACAATCCATGTGTGAAAATGATGTCTCATGCTCCCTGAACCAGTCTTTCACAATTTGAGCCCGATGAATCTTGGCATTGTCATCAGGGAAGAAAAAATCCATTGATGGAATAACCATCAGTAATTATCCAATAGGAGGCTCGTACCTATTTGCTTAGCTAAATCCAGGTGGCGACTTTTTTTTTTTTTTTTTTTTTTTTGGCCAGGCAGTGTATTTTCCTTGGTTTTCCTTTTGTAAGGATGTTCCTTTGTTTGTCAATGTGTGACAGGCAGAGCAATTTAATTCTCTTCCGCTAGGTGGCAGCAGATGGTTATTAAAACTAAAAAAAAAGATAAGAGTTGTTGAAGATCTTTGAGTGTCTTTTTTTTTTCAATTCCTTACAGTATATCAGTAATGTCTTCAACTAAACATGAAGTACATTTTAGTAAATTTAAACTAGAATACTAATATATTTCATTACATTTTGTGATATTTTTGTTTGGTGTTGTGCTGTAGGGTTTTTTTTTTCTGATGATATACAGTATATGGGGGGGGTTTCTGATGATATACAGTATATGTGTCCCAAAAGGTTGGGAAACACTATTGTACAAAATGGAGAAATTATTTGTATAGTAGATGTTTTATTTACAGTATTTGACCTTGTGTGTGTTTTTTTTTTTCTTTAACAGGATTATTCAGAAGGGAGCTCTGATGAAGAAAACTGTCTTACACAGGACGAAATCCAAGCTTTTCGCGAAAGAAACCAGTCCTTCTACAATAACCGTGACCAGTACCGACAGCTGCTAAAGGAGAAGTTCACCAATTACTGCCGTGCTACTGAGCAGAGTCAACCTGTGTGTAAGAAGTGGTTTGCCACCGCTAGTGTCAACTAACTGAAGACCACCCTCTGGGGGGGGGAAAGGACACATGTCCACTGCTGCAATGTGTTTTGAAGTCTGTTTTGAATTAATATTGGGTGTCCTGTTCACTCATTTCTCCTTCACGTTAAATGTATTTTCCTGTTTCTGTTGGTATCTCTTAATCTTTCTTTTGATTGCACTTGTACACAAATGCATTTTTTTGGCCACTTTCTGTGGTCATCTTGTTGACCAAACCTTGCTGTTGTTGATGGTCTAATCCCGGTTGTTGGTTTAAAGTTCAGTGGAATCAAGCTTTGCAAACTGTGACATTAGAAATGATACATATTAGAAGTCTTGTGATTTCTTTTTTTTTTCTTTTTTTTTTATTCTGTTCTTTTTGGTGACAGTGAACTGTAGTGGTAAAGTTATTACCATTTAGTCTGTACAGAAATTCTAATGATTTTACAGAGAATAAACATCCATTTGTCACAAGGACTTGGGTGTAATGTCAGAGCATTGTGTAAAATTTACTAAATAAAGAATATTTATTAGTAATCATAATACGGTGTATATTTATTTAGCTGATATTTACAGTACGTCTGGATAAAAAAAAAAGAGTATTTTTCGTGGATAACCCTACGAACTTGTATCTGGATCAAAAAAAAAATTTTTTCGTGGATAACCCTACGAACTTGTGAATGAATTGATAAACCACCACGTTACCTTCATATTTGTTTATCTTGCTGTGTTGTAATATGCCCTTTAGATGGTTATCGAAACAAGTGTTAAATTGCAAAAGAAATTAAGCGACGGAATGTTCTCCATTTCGTTGTACGTGCTCAATAACAGTAAGTGGCGCAATTCTGTCACTCTTCCACTCACCTTTAAATGTTGTTACATTCTACACTTCCACCGGTGTTACTTTAACCACGTCCAGTAGGTGGAGGTAAAAGATCCACCCACACAGCGGCCCGAGCCCTATGGCTAAAAAAAAAGTGGGAGGTGTCGTGAACCAAACATTTATTCACTCCGGCTCTAATATTTCTGGCAGCCGAGCGCATGGATCACGGCTTACACGGCCTCTGTTGTCCTGGAACAAGTCGGCGTGTAACGGTCTTATTTACCCATTTGAATAAATCACACCATTAAACAGTGTCGACTGCGGCTGTTACAATCCGAGAGACGAACAGAAGCACAGCCCAGGAGCGGTTTGTTTTTTTCAGTGGTCGCTGCTGCTGTAGTGTAAAAGCGGAGCAGATGGAGCGGTGGAAAGGCAGAGTGGCCCTAGTGACTGGAGCCTCGGTGGGCATAGGAGCGGCTACAGCCCGGTGTCTGGTCCAGCACGGTATGAGGGTGGTCGGCTGCGCCAGGACGGTCGACAAAATAGAGGTGGGTGAAATTCTTTAATATCTGTGGCAGCTGTAAATGAAGTTTCGACGACACAGGGGAGCTAGCTCTTATAAGTACCCCGGCGCAGTAGCTAACCGCCGTTAAAGGGACAGCTAGGGTTTTTTTTTTGAAAGTGTGTGGTTGTACAAGTCTGACAAAAAAGGGCTGCCGGCTGTGACTGAGCGGTTTATTTGATGAAGCTACATTGCTTGACTATCGCAGCGTTGAAAACGGAATAAAAGTAGAACGCAGCTTAATAATATCGAAGCGCTGAAAACACCCGGAATAAAAGTAGAACGCAGCTTAATAAACACAAGTAACTCGGCTAAATAAATCGTGAAATAACACAAGCTTTTTTGTTGCTTTTTTTTAAAGGTTATTTTACAATAACTTAACGACAACCTGATATTCTGATATCAGTTAATGTTCCTGCACTGTCCATTTTTTTGGGAGAAAATAACATAATTAATAAAAAAAAGTCTCACGTGACAATGAGAATGGGCATATTTAGCTGTAGCCCGGTGCTTTGCTAGTTGTTTTTTTTTAATTAAATTTAAATTTAAAAAAAAAAAATTAAAATAAAGGAAGCAACTTATTGTTTTTCCTTCTTTTTGCACATTCCACGATACAATTACTTTGATTTATCACCGTTTTCTAAGAGGTTTTATATATTGATATCTAAACTTTTTCGATAGAATTTTTTACCTTTTGCTTCCTTAATGATGTCTAACTCTGACAATGAAGTTACAACCTTGGTCCAAATTCACATGATCCTGTAATGTAACCTTTGTCTAACAAATACCACAGGCATACCATTACCCATATAATCTTACTAATATCAGCAGTTGATAACAAAAAAAAGTGATCTCGTTATTTTCTCCAAGGACTTTGGACTGGGAAACAAGCTGTTTACAAAATACAGTTTAACATAAAAGAGTTTTTTTTTTTTTAATAGTACCAGGTGTGGTTCTTTAGTACTTGTATTCATCTACAATGTGCAATGTGAAATGAATTATTGGAACTAAGGGTAAAATCCAAATGGCTGTCCAGCCTCTTTAACAAATTCAGTGACCTTTAACCTGTAGGCAGACTCCTGTCTTTTCCAGGGCAGGTGACATTTGCCACACCCTAGTAACTCTTGTCTAACCACAAGTTATAAGGCAGTGAGTAAATCTTGCTTATCTCATAAGCATATTGTAGAAACTTAGCAGGCCTAGCAATGTTCTAAATACTCTCACATAATTATTTAGCTCAATTAAACCTGAGGGTTTAATTTAGTTTTTTTAATCTGAATAACCACGCAGTAACTGTTGATTAATCAACAAGTAATCATGAATTAATTGTCATGGTAATTTTGTCATTTATAATTATTTGAGCTAAGTCAATGCCCCTGAATATGAGGGGAAACTGTATGGACATTATTGGAACAGGAATACAAATAACAGGAGATAGATGTATGTACGTTAAAATTGTTTTTATCTACAACAGCAGATGGCAGTTTATAAAATTATTACATAGGACGATGTCGAGGAAATGTGCAAAAATATAACCAAAGTTTTGCCTCATAATGGTGGCTTTTAGTCATTGCTGTGCATCTTGACAGTAGGTTGCAGAGTGTTTCGAGTGTTTCTTTAAAACATTAGTGAAGTGCTTGTCCTCAACAATATTAACCATTAGTCTGCAGTTTCTCGCTCTCCATTTGACAATTATGTCATCAGGTTATTAACAATAGACTTACCTACTGCCTTGCGCTTGGCCCTCTGACTGGAGGCTTTAGTCTCCACAGACACTAAATGGGTAGAATTCCTTAACAATGGGAACGTCACATCCTTTCATTTGATTATTTTTAGCTTTTGTTGGTAATTGTAGAAGCTGCCAAAATAGACAATTTCTTTTAAAAATAAGAATGTTTGTAATAATTTGAGAAAAACATCAACACATAAATATACTGTGTATATATATGTTTGTATATATATATATATATGTGTGTGTGTATATATATGTGTATATATGTATATATGTGTATATATGTATATATGTGTATATATATGTATATGTGTATATATGTATATATGTGTATATATATATATAATAAACTAAAAGTAATCAATAAATCTAAACATTACTTGTTGAGAGGTTGAGTAAAAAGGCTCTGTATATTTGACCATTTTTAGTTGGCTCTGTATATTTTACCATTTTTTAGTTGGCCTTGAGGGCAATTGCCTGACAGGTGAGTTAGCATTTATGGAAGTGGAACATCAATCTGATGATTACTTTGCATGTAAGCATGATGAACTGTTGAGGGGGGATTAATCAATGATTGATTTTGTTAGACAATCAACCAATAAGGTAAATCTATGATCACTTCATCTTCAAACAGTAACATAAGTTACTTCTGCCCCTGCACTGTTACAGTGCTCAGTAGCCATTGCCAGATAACAGATGTTTGTTGTTTTTGGCAAACCTTGCATATGGAGAGTGTATGATACAACCTGCAATAAAAACTGGTAAAATCAATGTTAAGTCACTGTGTATGCAACTTCCTTAGCAGTGTCCTTGTAACATCGCGCTTGTCTTTTAATGCAGAACGCCTGTTCTCCAAATGGCAAAGAACTTTTGAAGGCTTCCTTGCCTCATTAGGGAGCCTTACATATTATACAGTGCAGGCTTGATGCGAGAGTAAATCCATATTTCAAGTAGGACTCTTGGAATTGTCTGTTAAATGCAGGTTTTTTTTTTTTCTTTGAAGACGTAGGCTTATTCTGTCTCCTCACTGGCTCTTTAACCCTGCGAAAGAAACTTTCCAAAGACGTTTGTTTTTGGTCCATTTTGCTAGTTTTGGGGTTTCAATTCAGCCATAAGATATTATGTGTTACCGGCCGGCGCAGACCTTATAAGAAGGTAGCAGACGTAGGAAAGACATACCGTAACCGAGGCAAGCATCTTGACATACTGTATATCCGGTGTCAGTCATAGACAGATGTGCTGAAGAGAATCTGGTAATTTTTCAAAATAAAACATTGGTCAGTTCAGATAATAAATAAAACGGAAATTATGTAAATTCCCTGCGGCCCGGTACCAATTGACCCACGGATTGGTGCCGGCCAGCGGCCCGGGATTTGGCAGCCACTGTGTTACACAATAGTTAGCCTACTTGCATTTATACTGAGGTCACATGTTCTCTGCTGTCAATAGTTAACTGCTAGGGCTTGTTTCTGCACTTGTGTAAGACTTCCACAAGGTCATTTAGATAATTTGAAGTTCTTTTAGTGCTTTTCCATAATGTCACCATGTTGTCAACATAAAAAATGACCACATGACATGTTACTTTAATGGATTACAATATATGACCATCACTTGGTTAAACAGCATATTTTAGGTTGTCTAGTTGTGTAGGATCGATAAGACAGTATATATATATATATATATATATATATAGGACTTATTGTCTTGGATGATGCACAAAGCAAGTACTATGTTTTTCTCTGCTTTATAGAACTGTGTTCCTGCTGTTCATTTGCCAAGCTGGCATGCTGCAAAGTAAAAGATGGTAGCAACTGAGTGATTTAAAAAAAAAAAAAAAAAAAAAACAACTATCTGACATATTTTTTTCAGTGCCATTTATTCTGCTTTAAAATGATTTTAAAATTTTCATTTCTATATATATATATATATATATATATAAATAGTCAGACTAGACTTGTTAACAAAACCGGGAAAGAGAGTAGTGGAATAGTGGCAGCTGTATTGTGTAGCTCTCTACAATACTATGCAGTGGATTGTGGGGGAGCAGCAAAATAGAAGGCAACGTGTGGTCACCATGGGCTCTGTGCAGGAATGGAGAAGACGGGGCCACATCCAAGTAGCAGCAACACATCTTTTCATCAAGTCTAGTGAAACCCTCCAAAGCCACAGGAAGAGGGCTTTAATGTAACTGATAGAAAGTGTTTGATGCCCACAATAGTATTTTAAGGTTCCTACTAACTGCTTTAAAACTGGAGTACCGTAAGTCGTTTATTTAGATAAAGTCAGTAAAATATCATTAGGTAAACGTAGTTTAACAGTGTAGGAGAGATTTTTTTTTTGCTTTTTGCCACATGCTCTTGACTCAACTATTGCAGACCATTATAGATACTTCCGTTATAGAGAAATAGAATTTAATAGTGTTCTTTACACTAATATTCAAGTACTTTCCATCTAGGTTTCTTGAATGAGGGCGGAAAAGTCTCCCCATAACCGTACTCTAGTTTGCTACTTGGTTTGGGCTAGCATTGGGCTAATAATAGTGGCATTATGACAAAGCACTATAAAAGCTTTGCCGATCATCATTTCATTTTCATTTCATAATACGGGCAAACATTTTCTTGATAATCCGGCATTGTATTCTTAATCATGGCTTCCAGTTGAAAATCACATTTACTGAGGAAATGAGGAAAAATAGCCGATCTAGTTTAGTTGAAGGGGGGAAAAAAAAGTGTTCCATTGTATTTTTAAAAGACAAAGAAAGCTCTTGCCCCTAGAGTACTATTCGCACTCAACGAAATTATAAAAAGTGTTTGTTCAAATACTAACTATTTATGTAGTACTAGCCAGAGGTGTGGACTCGAGTCGCATGACTGATCTGTGTAAATATATTATTATTTTATTTAAAAGGACTCAAAACAGAAACGGCAGGACTTGGGACTTGACTTGACACTTTTCAGTCTTGACTTGGACTTGACTCGGACTTTGCCTGTCTTGACTTGAGACTTGACTCGGACTTGAGTGCAAAGACTTGAGAATTACTTGTGACTTGCAGCAGAACGACTTGGTCCCACCTCTGGTACTAGCTAAAGGATTGATTTAATTTAATTTCTTGAAGTGGGAATGAATGAAAACAAAAACAAGATGGAAAGAAAAAAGAGATTGTTTCCTTGTTCTTGTTTTTCAGTCAAAAACATCCCTTCATTAATTCTTGACCAGTTGTATTTTCATTTTCTATTTTGGTAGAGCAATGTCTCCAGATGGATGTCCTCAGTACCTTTTCTAATACTGTACATTTCGTTTTTACCCTTGCAACTGAGATCTTTCTGAACCATTAGGTTCAAGAATATTTTTATTTTCAATAGTTCAACAAAAATTACTGCATCGCTTACTTCTGTGTTTCATGTAGCTGCATGATCTGCATGCTGGTCACATGTTTATTTCAAGCCTTGGCCATGTTTTCTATGTAGCAATCCCTGCAAATGTCTTCTTTATAGTGTGTTCATACACAGTCCAAAGACATGCAGTTTGGAAATGTGTTAGCATTAAGCTAGAGTAGGAATGCCTAATAAGTAGATTGGGATCTACCAGTCGATTTCAAAGGGAGTGCTGGTGGATCCTAGACAAATACATTTAAAAAAATTAAAATAAAATTACAGGTATAATTTTATTGTGTCAGACAGTATTGTGCCATGCAACTGCAGTGACTTAATCAAAGTACCCCAACATACACTGCTTGGCCAAAAAAAAAGTCGCCACCTGGATTTAGCTAAGCAGATAGGTACGAGCCTCCTATTGGATAATTACTGCATGGGCGATTATCTTTCAGCTGGAAACAAGTTATTTAACCCCAACCGGTGCAATGAGTTGTTTCTCATTTCCTAAACAACCATGTGTCGAAAGATACAACCCGTGGTCGTGGAAAAGATGTTAGTCTGTCTGAGAAGGGTCAAATCATTGGCATGCATCAAGCGGAGAAAACATCTAAGGAGATTGCAGAAACTACTAAAACTGGGTTAGGAACCGTCCAACGCATTATTAAAAACTGGAAGGATAGTGGGGATCAGAGTGATGGGCGCATCAGGGTAAGAAGAGAGGCAGGTGAAGTGATGCACCCATCATGCCTAGTGCCTACTGTACAAGCCTGTGGGGGCAGTGTTACGATTTGGGGTTGCTGCAGTTGGTCAGGTCTAGGTTCAGCAACAGTATGTGCTCAAAGAATGAGGTCAGCTGACTACCTGAATATACTGAATGACCAGGTTATTCCATCAATGGATTTTTTGTTCCCTGATGGCACGGGCATATTCCAAGATGACAATGCCAGGATTCATCAGGCTCAAATTGTGAAAGACTGGTTCAGGGAGCATGAGACATCATTTTCACACATGGATTGTGGCCACCACAGAGTCCAGACCTTAACCCCATTGAGAATCTTTGGGATGTGCTGGAGAAGGCTTTGCGCAGCGGTCAGACTCTACCATCATCAATGCAAGATCATGGTGAAAAATGAATGCAACACTGGATGGAAATAAATCTTGTGACATTGCAGAAGCTTATCGAAACAACGCCACAGCGAATGTGTGCTGTAATCAAAGCTAAAGGTGGTCCAACGAAATATTAGACCCTTTTTTTTGGTGGCAACTCTTTTTTTGGCCAGGCAGTGTATAATGCATATGATAAGATTTTCAGTTTATATCAGTAAATATAAGGGAAGATCACTTTACTCTGATCTTTTGAAAAGACAAGCTCCCAAGACAAAAAAATGTGGACACCCCTGAGCTAGAGTCTTAATGAGACCTTAGATGCAGATGTCCGTGTAAATGATTCTTTATGTCTTTTACTGGCCTTCTGATCAACTGGCAAACTGTCAAGGAAGTACCGTTCTTAATGTCAGCTGGTACTGGCTCTAGGTTCCCCCACAAAACCTGACAGGATAAAAGCTGATTTAAAAAAAAACACAACTTCAATTGCTGTGTTTTAAAAACATGTTTAAATTTGTTTAAATTCAAATCAGAGAGGCATCGACCAACCAGTGAGGGGAATCAAGTGGAATTCAGCATAATTGGCCCTGACTGGCAACCAACCTGTCACTACATGTCTGAGCAGTTTCGCAGCTGATAATTTTACACATGTGTTCTGTGTTGGTAAACAGGAGCGGAAGCGCTCACACTTGCAGAATGAAGCTAACATGGGTTTTAGATTGGAAGTACTTTAAAGTGGGCCGAGAAAGTTCCAAGCTAGCTTTATGTAACAGATATAGACTAGGTTTCAGCATGGGGGAGCCACCAGAAACTTGGAGACAACCAAACCTAATGTGACAAGGATGCACTCGCATTAGGCTAGTGGTTCTTAACCTGGGTTCGTCGAGTCAGTCTCAGGGATTCGGTGGAGGACTCGTATGATTCGTGATGACACGCCCCCCGGCTTGGCCATCACCGAAGGGTTCGGTGAATGCGCATATGAAACTGGTGGGGTTCAGTACCTCCAACTAGGTTAAGAACCACTGTGCCCAAACAAGTTTGCGCCATAGAGTCTGGATTCTATGGTTAGTGTTAGGGTATACCATGCCTGAACACTTGTTTTCCGGTGTATTTTTAATGGATCTGTTCCATTTCACCCTAAAGCAGCAATAAGTTTAAAAACTGACTTTTGGACAAGTAAGATTTTTATTTGTCAGGATATAAAACTGTAAATCTTGCTTAGTTGATTGTTTTGATAATTAAAGTTATTAGAATTTAGTTTACCGCCGGAGAATACTTCAGGAGTAGATTTTTGTATTTGTGGCCAATTGAAAGAAATCTAAATCAGCCAAAAACAATTGCAATCAGTATAAATCTAATACAAGTGGGTGGGTACAATTTTTGGTTTTTCCTCAGGGTTTATTTAGGGTATGCAGTCTTTTATGTTGTTTATACTACACAGAAAGGTTGGCGTTTGTGAGTGGAGAGTTTGTTTCTCTGTTACAGTGGTGTAGGAGAGGCAGAGGGTGTGATGCTGTATGTTCTGTCACGTAATCAATCATGTTCAATAGTACTGAAACTGCAGATTGTTCCTGTGTATGCGGAAGAATCAAAACTCAATTTCCCGTCTTCCTTACATTGTATAGGATTTCCGTCACTTGAGTTGGCACAAACGGCATGTACGTAGAAGGAGTTATTAGTTTCTTTTGTAAGGTCATGTAAAACTGACAACAGTTGACATTAGCTGAGTCATCATAAATGTTTTCACTGCTGCAGTTGAAGATCAGACACATTTGATGGGTTTTTGAGTACATTTTAGTACCACCTTTAAAATCCTCCCCATCAAATGTCAAGTTGCTGTGGGTCACTCTACATCATACGTGTCAAACTCAAGGCCCGGGGGCCAAATGTGGCCCGCCAAGCCATTTTGTGTGGCCCGCGGGAGCTTAAAAAGCATTTAATACAGTCCATGCAGCAGAGTTTATCAACCTATGAAATTATAATAAAAACAAAAATGTATTACACAGCAATGAACAATATTTGTAGCTTGAATAAATAATAATAAATTGCAGATACATGTATTAGTCTGTTGATGGAGTAGTTACATCTATACCAGACTCTATTCTGTTTGTATCAAAGTCTGAATGACTTTTATTTTAAAATATTGCCAGATTATCGTCAAATAAAGAAAGCAAATGGAATTTTTTTTTTTTGAATGAAGTAAATTAGAATTTTTTTTTTCATTTTTTCACTGTGTCCTACTGCGAGCTGGTACCAAAGGACCTATGGACTGGTACTGGTCCGCAAACCGGGGGTTGGTGACCCCTGATCTATACAGTGTTCCATTTAAAACCGGCCCTTCAACAGGAACTGTATTGCTGATGTGTCCCTCCCCCCCGGTGAAAATGAGTTTGACACCGCTGCTCTACATGGTTATATATGTTTGGTCTGTAACATTGCATCACTGCAACACTGCACTGCAGAAGCCTTTACACATTCCACTGCCCTGGGGAAATTTCATTTGTTTAAGAAAATATTTCACATCTTTTGGCCAGGAAGTTAAAAGTCAATTTAAAGCTAGATGACTTGCTGTGCACAGTATGTGCTCAGTTGAAGCTGCAGTAACCAAACAAAAGTTAGTCTGTGGTTGTGTCTCTCCAACTCCAAAGCATAGGGCCTGTCTGGACATGTCGGTTCACCGTTGATATATTACAATCCAGAAAGGATTTGGGACAGGAAATCCATTTTCTGTACTGGCCTAGTATACTGCATACTTTTTTTCTTTCTGTGACAATGACAAGTAGTTCACTTTTCTTTTCCTTCCTTCTTGTGTGATTTTTTTTTTTTTAAGCTCTTATAGCTTCTGTTCACTCGTGTAAAAACACTTTTCAGTTGACTGCTAATTTTCCAGCAGAGCTGCAAGCTGACTCTGGACTATTTGTCTAACTAATCATCTGTCATTGTGTCCATGGATTCTGCCCCAAGAGGAACAACATTCACTTAACAGATAACAACAATTCCTTCATATTGGCGAGAAGTCTTTTTCCAAAGGCAGGGTTTGTTGTGAGGATGTCGCTACTGCCGTGACATGTTATAGACATGTTATATCCCTAGGCATTGCATACCTTTTAAAAGCAAAATGATGCAGTGTAAATGAATGTGAAATTGTTAGCTTTAGAAGGAACACATGCGTTTATTTTACTTTACCCATTAAGATGATCTAAAGGCAGATTTTTGGATTACTTTACCCATTTTTAAAATGGGTTTAAGATGATCTAAAGGCAGATTTTTGGACTTAGTGGCTGCCTTATAACTTTTTTAAGTACACACACTGTGTGTGTGTATATATACACAGTATGCATATACACATTTATGTGTATATGTATATATATATGTGTGTGTGTGCGCTGTGTTCAGTTCATTCACTCATGACAATCATGATGATGACTCAGTATTTACCCTTCCCTACTCATTTGTTTTAATATATCTGTTGTAAACTGACCTGAGGCCAAAGGGAACCATCATTTCTGATATATAGTGTAGCCCATAAACTCACAAATTGCATTATTAAAACGATAAGATTAATATCATGAGTGAAGTTCTTAAGTTCTTTATTCATTAATCTATCGTTTTTTTCCCCCCACTTAAACCTATTTAGAGTTGCTGGAGCCAGTCCCACAACTGTACAGTCTAGTCTATTTCTCACACCTACTGTCATTTAAGGGTGTCTGATTGAATAAATTCCCTATGAAAATAGTATGTTAGCATAGTATAGTATGTTTTTAAGCAACTGATAAGGACCCCTTTGAAACACATCACCCTGTCTGAGTAGAAAAGGGTCTGTTACTGTTGCTCTTTCATCTGAGGTCTAAATGGACTGTACGATATCAATCCCCCACTCCCCCCTGACTCGTGACTTCACTTGGACTTGAGCCCTTTGACTCGACAAGACTTGAGACTTTCTCCAAAACCCAAAGTGATCTGTGGAAATATATTATTATTTTGTTTAAAAGGACTCGAAACAGAAACGGCAGGATTTGGGACTTGACTTGACACTTTTTAGTCTTGACTTGGACTCGGACTTTGCCTGTCTTGACTTGAGACTTGACTCGGACTTGAGTGCAAAGACTTGAGACTTGCTTATGACTTGCAAAGCAAGTCATAAGTAACGGGTTAGCATAGTATAGTATGTTTTTAAGCAAATGATAAGGAAACCTTTGAAACACATCACTCTGTCTGCGTAGAAAAGGGTCTGTTACTGTTGCTCTTTCGTCTGAGGTTCGTGCAATTAACAAGTCTAAATAGACTGTACGATATCAATCCCCCACTCCTCCCTGCCCCAAAAACTGTGCTGTCCTCTCAGTTCTCAGATTCTCAGACATTCTCTCATAGACCTTCTGCTATTATACGTTGATAGGATGTTTCCTGTGCTGTCAGAGAATCAATC
Source organism: Cynoglossus semilaevis (assembly GCF_000523025.1). Classification (NCBI taxonomy): domain Eukaryota; kingdom Metazoa; phylum Chordata; class Actinopteri; order Pleuronectiformes; family Cynoglossidae; genus Cynoglossus; species Cynoglossus semilaevis. The sequence goes on along the minus strand of NC_024325.1, from coordinate 4,144,287 downwards.
GAGGGTTCATGTCTGTCATTGTGGCCAAATGACGTGAATGTTTAGGCCAGGGGTCGGGAACCCTTTCAGCAGAGAGAGCCAAAAGAAAAGTCACATATTTTAAAATGTATTTTTGTGAGAGCCATACTTTTTTTTGTTGGTGTTGTTGCTCTGAGTACAACTAAATGTATGAATTTTTAAACCAGACCAATAATTTTTGAGTATAAGTCTCCAAAGTATTAAAAAAGATTAATAACGTTGTTATACTATCCAATACATGAAATACTTCTTACCATTGATGCGACTTCTGGTGCTGCATGGTTTTGACACGCAGATGAAGAAAAAAACTGCTGCTTCTTCTTAAAAGAAAAAAAACATGTTTTTCATACATAAGGCGCACCGGATTATAAGGCACATTAAGCGAAACAAAACGTCAGCAAAACAATTAAGAGGAACAATTGAGCCCAAGCATGCCCGGATCCCTCTCATCATTATCTTGAGTTGCTGTTAATTAGTTGTTCAGTGACGATTCCGGCCTTCGTGTAAGCTTGGACGCCATTTGAGACCAATACCTTAGCCCAGGCATCCACGATCCATTAGCAGATAGTGGCGTAACTCGCCCGGTGTTGCATCCCTGTCTTGATGAATGTGTTCTAGTTCTGTCATCCAATGCTTCCATGCAGCTCACAATTTAACTTTAAAGATCCTGTTAACATCAATATTTAGCGGTTGGAATTCTACGGGTAATCCACCCTGGAATGATGGCAAGCCTCAAAATACTTTGCATCACTTGGGTTTTGACAATATCGGTGAGATGGGCGCGCATGGAGTCGCAGATCAATAGGGACGGAGATTTGTGGAAAAGGGGTAGTGACCTAAGTTTGACACAGGAGGGCACTGTTTTTGTTGTTCGCCCCTCCAGAATCAGGTCGTTGTCACTATTTTTGTTCTGGATGGTCACCGTATTCCGTGCGGATGTAGTCTTGCAGAGTTGTGTGTTTTGCCTGCATCGATTAAAAAAAGGAGAAATAAAAAGAGGTCTTGACCACGAAGAAATCGACAGCCATGCGTCTGAGTCATCCTTCTGCATCGCACCATACATCGTCAATACAAAAAAAAACGCAAAGCAGAGTCTCTGGGTGTTTGGCGGCACGACATGACGTTGCACAGATCTGGGTTACACAACCATACTGTAACAATTGTTGTTGAATTGTGATAACGGAGTTAAAGTGCGCCTTATAGTTCGAAAAATACGGTAACTTAACAAAATGCTACGCAATCAGCTTAATTCCCTTCCAGGTCCATTTCTCTTTGATGTCTATTTCCTAGAACATTGCTGTTAAACTTGGACCCGTGCTTAACCACTAGACCAAGAAGAAGTAATGAGTGAGTGCGGGCAATAAAATACCATAGGAAAGAAGAATGAGGAAATGTGATGTATGTTGACGGAGTGGGTGCGAGACATGACTTTAATAACAAACTCCTTCAGGTATATAGTCTCTCAAAAACACTTACTGCACAGCAGAGGTGGGACCAAGTCCTTGCTTTGCAAGTCATAAGCAAGTCTCAAGTCTTTGTACTCAAGTCCGAGTCAAGTCTCAAGTCAAGACAGGCAAAGTCCGAGTCGAGTCAAAGTCATGACTAAAAAGTGTCAAGTCCCAAGTCCTGCCGTTTCTGTTTCGAGTCCTTTTAAACAAAATAATAATATATTTCCACAGATCACTTTGGGTTTTGGAGAAAGTCTCAAGTCTTGTCGAGTCAAAGGGCTCAAGTCCAAGTGAAGTCACGAGTCATTGATGTTAAAGTTCAAGTCGAGTTGCAAGTCTCTTTACATTTTGTCAAGTCGAGTCGAAAGTCATCAAATTGATGACTCGAGTCTGACTCGAGTCCAAGTCATGTGACTCGAGTCCACACCTCTGCTGCACAGCTTGTCAGGGTTCCATCAACATGTAGAATTGTGTTCCCCCAGGTATTTATATCAACGCTAGTCACAATAGCCATATGCAGTGTGGTGACAGATATGATGATCTGGGATGCAAAGAGAATTTAATATGAAGTTTAAGATACTAATGGAAACATTTGTAAATAGTTTGTTGCATTGATGGCTTCCAAGTTGGATTTGTTGCTGGGTTTTTTGTTTGATCTGTGAACATTTTATCAGTGGTCCAGACTTATACACATTGGAGCCAGTTCAAGTTGGCCCACTCTGAAAAGCATTTATGTTGGTCCATGTGAGATTTCACATTGTTTCTCATGGCTTTGTTTATTTGTTTGTTTTATGTTGGCCCATGTGAGATTTCACATTTCTCGTTTCTCATGGCTTTGTTTATTTGTTTGTTTGTTCGTTCTTTACTGCTTAAGGGATCATCACAAACAATCTTGATCTTTGCAGTGGAAGCTAAGGCTGTTGTACACATCCCTAAGATCAGGTGCAGAGACAGCACCAGAGGCATGTGATCTGTGCATGTTCAAAAAGAAACCGTCTTCCCTCATGCTTGTTTGAACAACAAACAACAGAACTAGAAAGAATTCTTTGCTTATCGCCCACTGCTAAGTGTATTTACAAATGTAGCTAGCTTCATGTACTTATTCTGACTTTGCATAAACCTCATCGTTTCTTACTGAGAAAATATATTTCTGGACATTTTATTATCTTTTATTTATTTTTATTTTTTTGAAAGGAACATCCAGCCACACAGGTTCTACCAGTCTGTCCACAGTCTCTGACCTGCCCACTATGCTGAGTGCCAGGGTGATACAAGCTTTTACTATGATAGATACCAAACATTTGTTGTCATGTAGTCATTCTTTTTGTTTAGTTTACAAGGTTGCTGGTGCATGTGTGTCACAGTTTCAAAGTGATGTAAGGCTTCTTCTTCAGTTACTTTGTGATCATTCTTCTCAAACTCCTCAGAAAATCCAAAGTGTGCCAATGAGTATCATTAGTAACAAAGAGTGTTCTGTTTTCATGATTAGATTATCCCCAGGGAAGTGCTGTAAAAACCTCCCTGTTCAACCTTTAGACCTTTTAGTGAGTGTAAAAAAAGAGATTATTGCAAAACCGCCGCTTCTACCTGCTGTAATCTGCCAGCTGTTACCTTCTACCACTTGTTTGTGGCCCTTACTGAAGCCTAAAGTAGCTTAGTAACAGAATGGGGTATGCTTTGAGAAATGTTCGTAGTTGTTGATTATACCCTCTTTTGTGCCGTGGAACAAACCTTTAATGATAAATAATCTAATAATCTCCTATACTAACAAACCCACAACACCGGCATGGGCGAACTTTTTGACTTGCGGCCAACATTTGTCCTAAAATTGAACAGGGGGGCTGGGTCAAGAGCCGATAGATGGAGCGTTAGTGTGAACTATGATAAATGACACGTAAACGTCATGCATAAAGGCTAAAATGCTACAATGCTGTTGTCATTTTCTATGCCATCTATCGGGGAAATGTGGGTATTGCAGGGAAAAGGCAGACGTATAATGAAAATATAAATAAATTATGCAATTCGGAAAAGTTGACAGGCCGGATCAAAAGGCTGAATGGACCACATCCTGCCCCCCGGGCCTTAGTTTGCCCATGCCTGCACTAACATCTATCATGCACCTCTTCTTACTCTTTCACCTACTATCCTATGACTTACTTATGACATTCTTAAAACTTATGACATTTTTTTTATCACATACTGTTCTTCTTACTCTACGACCTACTATGACTATAACTGTACTTTTCTATTGATTATGTATAACTATTTATGTTATGTATTTTGTATGTTTACTGTAACTTGATTTGTTTATTGACTGACTCAAATTATAAGTTGATTTGGATAAAAGTGTCCGCCAAATGTAATGTAATGATATATACAGTAAAAATGAACCTAAATCTGCACTTAGTTCACAACACTGTAATTGGCCGTAAGGTGAACCACGAAAAAGTCCTTTAGAAATTCAATTCCGCTCCGACGTCTGGGAACAACACAATCTCAACTTCATAAATTAAAACCGAGTTACGTTAAACTTACAGCAAAACGTTCCTCGCAAAATATCCTGCCCGTTTTTTGTATCGATGCATTTTATAAAGAACTAGCGTCTTCGGGGCGCAATAAGATTTTGGTGCGCGAGCGGTGGAACGGTTGGACACGTGATCGTGCTACACCAATCGCGTAGCTGATTGATGTCAACACTTCCGGCAACACGGCTTCCTCCGTTACCGATAGAGAGGAATTCTCCTGAAAGTCTTCTAAAGCGCGCCAAATGGATTCTAAACAGTGCTTTATACATAGCCGCCTCCACGAAGAACAATGAGGAAAATAGACGATAAGGTAAACTTTGTATGTTAAGTCATTTTGCTCGATAAAAGGAAGTAATAAATGACAAGAACCATTTGTTCATTCATTCGTTCATTTATTCGGTCCTAACTAAATACAACACCTATCAGTCATAAAAATTTTATTAAAACATATATATATACAGTATGTACAATATATAAAACAATACAAAACAGCATAAGAAAATGAATAATATAATATTAACCATGCAACCATTGCAATACAACTCTTGAGGCTACACATATAATGTTAGTCTTCACTGTCAGTGTCAGGGCAGTTGTTTTCCTCCTCCTCCTCCTCCTGGATTTCATGTTTGTTTGCACAGTGGCATCACCTACACAGGTCTGTACAACAAGAGACCTGCATAGACACAAGACACACTGTCAGGGGCCAGATTTCATGTCATCCATGTGACATATAGGTTTCCATCATCTACGTGCCAACCATATCCAGCAGGTGATGGAGCACCTATATTTCGTTTGATGCAGGACCTCATGACTGCATTTGCCCTTTTGCAGTGCCGATGGAGGGCATCACTTGTGAGGGGAATAGACAATTTCTGGCGAGGCTGATGATGCCACACAGAAAGCCTTGTACCTAGCCTCATTGACATTTTCAGCAGCCAGCTGATCATACAGGTGGCATACATATTTGCAAAGTAGTGCAAATGTCGATAGGTCCAAGTTAAAGTTAGCACCCAGATTTTTAAAACCCTTAAGATACTCTTCCCGCTCACTTGTTACAGAAAATGTCTTCTTTTTTTTTTCTTTAGCATAAAGGTACTTATGGAGTCACACCCAGAGAATGTATGTATGCCAATCAAGGCTGAACACACATTGGTTCCAAGAGCTGATGACACCTTGGTAATGTCATTGATGCGTGTCCTATTGCCCGTCCCTGTGAAAAAACATAAGCTGCATGGTTTTGCAGCATGTTGTGTATGCAAAAACACCCTTGACTCATATTCTTCATGATCACACCGCAGGTACCTTCAACAGCATGAACATGATTGTACACCTGATTGTACGACTCTGTTGTACAGACCTGTGTAGGTGTTGCCACTGTGCAAACAAACATGAAATCAAGAAGAAGGAGGAGGATGACAACTGCCCTGACACTGACAGTGAATACGAACATTTCATGTGTAGCTTCAGAGTTGTATTACAGTGGTTCCATGGTTAATATTACCATTCATTTTCTTATGCTGTTTTGTATTGTTTTATATATTGTACATACTGTATGTATATATGTTTTAAGTTTTTTTTATGACTGATCGGTGTTGTATTTAGTTAGGACCGAATAAATGAACGAATGAATAAACAAATGGTTCTTGTCATTTATTACTTCCTTTTATCGAGCAAAATGACTTAACATACAAAGTTCACCTTATCGTCTATTTTCCTCATTGTTCTTCGTGGAGGCGGCTATGTATAAAGCACTGTTTAGAATCCATTTGGCGCGCTTTAGAAGACTTTCAGGAGAATTCCTGTCTATCGGTAACGGAGGAAGCCGTGTTGCCGGAAGTGTTGACATCAATCAGCTACTCCATTGGTGTAGCACGATCACGTGTCGAACCGTGCCCACCGCTCGCGCACCAAAATCTTATTGCGCCCCGAAGACGCTAGTTCTTTATAAAATGCATCGATATAAAAAAACGGGCAGGATATTTTGCGACAAACTTTGTTTAACGCAATTCCTTCTTATTTATAAAAAATGTCATGATCCTTCAATGCTCAGCACCTTGCTACCAGTCTGTAGTAACGGGTATTATTGGCTGACCAGTTCTTGGAACAAAGATGGTTCAGGACCACTGGTATAGATGGAACCACTCCATAACAGACATAATACATGTGTCTGCAGTTGATTGTTAGTCATTCAAGCTACAAATATTGTTCATTGAGAGAAAAAAATGGCTCAGTATCATGTAAGTACGTGATGTTTCACGTAAGGTATCGGGATTGGATCGGAAGTGAAAAAAAAAAAAAAAGGGGTTGGGGCATAGCTAATCCCAAGTATACCTAGTTTTCTTATAAATGCATTGGCTGCTGCAAATAGCATTGTAACTCTAACTATCAATGTCCAAGTGTCAGCAACCAAAGAAAAACAAAACAACAAAGCTGCATCTACAACACGTACCTCTACCATCTTCATTTAAGTTGTCGTAGATTTTATTGATCTGAAATGATCAATCTGTTGTCATTTCATATCATACGTTTTCAGATCAAGGGTTTGCAAAATTTGCTGAATTTGGTCACTTATTTATGAAAATGTCATGATCCTTCAATGCTCAGCACCTTGCTACCAGTCTGTAGTAACGGGTATTATTGGCTGACCAGTTCTTGGAACAAAGATGGTTCAGGACCACTGGTATAGATGGAACCACTCCATAACAGACATAATACATGTGTCTGCAGTTGATTGTTAGTCATTCAAGCTACAAATATTGTTCATTGAGAGAAAAAAATGGCTCAGTATCATGTAAGTACGTGATGTTTCACGTAAGGTATCGGGATTGGATCGGAAGTGAAAAAAAAAAAAAAGTGGATTGGTGCATAGCTAATCCCAAGTATACCTAGTTTTCTTATAAATGCATTGGCTGCTGCAAATAGCATTGTAACTCTAACTATCAATGTCCAAGTGTCAGCAACCAAAGAAAAACAAAACAACAAAGCTGCATCTACAACACGTACCTCTACCATCTTCATTTAAGTTGTCGTAGATTTTATTGATCTGAAATGATCAATCTGTTGTCATTTCATATCATACGTTTTCAGATCAAGGGTTTGCAAAATTTGCTGAATTTGGTCACTTTTTTTTTGTTTTCAGATCACTAAACCTGCTTGCTAACATATTCATTGTAGTAACAGACGATTCCTCATTTAAAGGAAGTCTGATTTTTTTTTTTTTTTTTTTTTTCCAGAAATTGGCAGCTGAATGTCAGAGCGCGGGCTACAGTGGCACACTCATCCCTTACAAGTGCGACTTGTCAAACGAAGAGGAGATCCTGTCCATGTTTTCGGCCATCAAGACGCTGCACAAAGGCGTGGATGTATGCATCAACAATGCTGGACTGGCACACACAGAGCCACTGCTCAGCGGAAAAACAGAGAGCTGGAGGAACATGATCGATGTGGGTGGATCTCAGGCACACAGATAAAAAATGCTCAGGGCAGATAAGGAATGGAATGGGCAAAGGTTTGCGTGTGTGGATTTTATCTTGAAATTTGTGAGTGACTGTAGTTTGTGGATACACCAGTGTCTACTTCATAAGCCATATATATATATACAAAAGGTCACTGAATGCTAAGTATTTGTTTAAACGGAACCATAAGCCAACCCCCCCCCCAAAAAAAATTATTTGAGCAAAGAAACATACCAATTACTAGATAAATATTTGAGCAAAGAAACATACCAATTACTCAAAGTTTTAACCCTTAAAATAGACTCCAACTCACTGATTTTGATATGATATAAGTTACGGGGAAAATATAAATATAGTAAAGTATATATAAAAGTGAGTCTGTATTTATTTATTAATTATTATTTTTTGTATTTGCTAGTGAATCATTTTATCTTATTTTACTAATAAATGATTTCTAATGTGCTTTTATCAGGTTTTTGTTGAATTACTACTAACAAATGCTAACTAACATGCTAATACAATTTACTACATATTTGACCGTAATTAAGGCGACAACCATATTTAACCGCTGATCACCTAACAGGGAAAGATGCCCGTGAGTTGAAGTCCTCTACTGTTTTCTTACGTGGTTGGGACTCGACAGTCTGATGTCCATTGAGCTATTGACCACAGAAGACTCCCTACTCTAAAGTCTCTATCTGTGAAGTGCTGCATTCGTAAGGCTTGTCCATCTGTTGTCATGACAGCCTACACGAATGTGTACAGGGCTGTATTTTTAGCCAATGTTTAATCTGTTCACCTTTCCTGTTTTAAGCCACCTTCACATCTAGCCAGCATGTTGGCTTTAAGCCATTATCTGTGAGGAAGAGTTAAGTGATTAGAGACCACAACCTGGACAGTGACAGCAGGAGCACAGGCAGGATCTCACAGGCTGACCCAGTTGACATTAGTCAGCTAAACAGATATTGCTTTCAAACCAACAAAAAAAATGTTTGTATCACCGTGACTTAACATTTTTACCACATCATGTACTGTATGTCTGAAAATGAATGGTGGATTCATACATTGACCCAAGCATGAATGACATTGCTACATTTTATTCATCTGCAGGTGAATGTCTTAGCTTTGTCGATCTGCACTCGTGAGGCGTATAAATCAATGAAGGAGAGGAACGTGGATGATGGCCACATCATAAATATAAGCAGGTATACAGCCGCCTCTTGATCATCTGGAATGAATAGGTAATGCTGAAAGTAAGTGGATATACTCTGTCTGACCCCTGGTGGTTGTTAAAGAACATCGCATCGATTAATGCTACCAAAGGTACCGAACAAGACGATTTCACCCCGAATCCTTTTTTACCAACAGGGCTCAGTTACTGCTATATTTCATCTTTAATATATATTTATAAATACCTTTGCCAAATTTTTTATTTATTAATGTTATTTTGAGTGTTATTGGACCATTTAGTTTCTGACTCCTGCAGAGGAAATGCACACGTTACTCTTCGTTTTCCCTCTTTCAGTTTTTACAAGGTCTAACCCAGGGGTGTCGAACTCAAATTCACAGTGGGCCAAAATTCGACAGCAATTGTGCATGTTTTCCCTTCTCCCTTCTTTTTTTCATATGAAAACAAACTTTAGTTTGAATCTGGAACAACCAAACCGTAATATTATAAACATCATATATCTCTTTATATCTCTTTATCTGTAGGCCAACAAAAAACAAAAAAAACAAAAATGCATGTACACCACTAATACTACAAATCCTGCCAATATATAGGGGCTATATACTGGCGGGCCAACTCTAGTACACATTTGATATGATCTCGCTGGACAAATATAATTACATTGCAGGCCAGATATGGTTTTACTATTTAGCCACCAGAACAAAAAAGCAAATTGACAGTTTAACGCAGGATGTCACCATTATCTCTCTCGTCATTTTTGTTTTTTTTCTCCTCTGTTCTCCAGTATGTGTGGGCACCGAGTTGTTCCAAATTCAGATTTGCATTTCTACTGTGCTACTAAATACGCAGTGACTGCTCTGACTGAGGGGCTACGACAAGAACTCAGAGAAGCCAAGACTCACATCAGAGCCACGGTGAGTTTAAATCCCTTTGTTTCTGTAAGCATCTGTGACAATAATGAGGGACCGGATTATTGAATAGACGCAGATGTTTGCATAAGGCACATTAAATATAATAGAGCTCTATACAATAAATACAGTTGTTACTATTACCTAGACTCTCAATATTTGTTTGGTTGTTATGTTTCCTGGTTAGTGTAACATTAAACATTAATATACCTGCAAAGACTTGTGTCTGTAACAAAACATCACTACATGTTTTTCCATGCAACCAATGTAATTACACACCTCTACCACATTATGTAATGTCACCAGTTTTTCTTTTCTCTCCTGCCTACTAAAATTTTAAATCTTAAATGGCGTAAGTTGGGGTAAAAAGTGTTTCTAGCACACATCATTTAGACAGAACTGACTTGGAAGCTCCATTGACATTTACCATGCCAAGGCCTTCCAAACAGCATTAGCTCCTGGCCGGGGATCCCCTTTTGCAAGCCCACAGACAATGCTACAAGAAATGTAAAAAAAAAGAAACATCAACATCATAAAATATTTTCTTACTTTTATTCATGATTCAATAATAATTGCATTTTATTTGGCCTGAGAAAATTACTAATGCTAGCAAGCTTCATGCTAACGAATCGCCTGAATTACACAGATTAGGAAGTTGTCATGCTGAAGTTGCACCTGTCACGCTAGGTGTGTTTAGGTATGGCAATTTAAGTGTTGTACAGTTCAAGTTATAAAAAATAAAATTTATTTATTTATTTATTTATTAAATTTTTTTTGCATTTTTCTGGGGCCCCTTAGTGCCCTTTGACAGCCCCCACTTTGGTAACCACTGGTTTAAGTGATACTTAAGTGTGGTATATCATATTAAGATACAGGTTGATGGTCTGCCTGCTGGGCATTGCTGCCTGACGCACCCCCGCCGGTGCCTTTGTGCAAGCGTACTCTTCTGAACACCTCTCTGGGCACCACTAGTGCCACTAGTGAGGTAAGTTAGCGGTGCCAACTTTCCTTAAGGGTGATTTTCCATTGTCATGACCAAGGGGTGGGAATTGGGGCTGCGGTGATTCAATAATAATTGCATTTTATTTGGCCTGAGAAAATTACTAATGCTAGCAAGCGTCATGCTAACTTGAAGACCAGGCACGAATCGCCTGAACTACACAGATTAGGAAGTAAAATTTATTTTTTTATTTTTTTTTATTTTTTATTTTTGCATTTTTCTGGGGCCCCTTAGTGCCCTTTGACAGCCCCCACTTTGGTAACCACTGGTTTAAGTGATACTTAAGTGTGGTATATCATATTAAGATGCAGGTTGATGGTCTGCCTGCTGGGCATTCCTCTGGCGCACCTCCGCCCGGTGCCTTTGTGCAAGCGTGCTCTTCTGAACACCTCTTTGGGCACCACTAGTGGCTTGGTGTCACTAACGGTGCCAACTTACATCAAGGGTTTTCCATTGTCATGACCAAGGGGTGGGTATTTGGGGCTGGGTCATCCTTGTACTTACCTTCACGGTGAAGGGGTTTTGGTAAGGGGTGGCATGGCATGGGGTATAACCTGATCATGGCTGTTTAGGATTCGCTGAATATTACTTTGTATTATCTTACTGTGAGACACATCTTCAGTTAGTGGACCTTGTGGTCATTGAGTGTTTCGGCCATTATCACTAGACATTTTCCCCCCCAGGAAGGCCCCACTGGGGTTAATCATGCCCCAGGGTATGTCTTGCTAGTTAATCATCCATCCATTCATTTTCATCCACTTTTCCGTTACCGGGTCGCGGGGTCAGCAGTCGCCACCCAGATCACATTGCCAACCCCCCAAAACCAACCCCCCAAACCTTCCTGCGGGTGGTGAGTCCACTGGAAGGTACCAACCGCCCTAACCGGGATTTGAACTTGCCCAGGAGGTGAACCCTGGGGTTCCACACCAATGACACAGACTTTGCCTCTGGGCCAAAGCGCCGGTAGTTAATTATTATTAGGTGTATTAACATTCCTTCCTAACTTACTCTGCTGATCCTGTTATTTGCGGGCTAAAGTTAGTTCGCAGGTAAATTCACGTTGGCCCCCAACTCTTGTCTTTCCTTCTTAGCCACAGCCAAAAGCTGCCCTTTTCCGCCTCCTCTGCCAGTTCCCTAATGGCTTTCCTTCACCCTGCTCCTGTGCAGCTTATGTCATAGAGCAGGTGTACCGTTGAGGACCCGAAGAATCCCCTGCGTCCTGCTTCAACGGAGCACGTCATGGCTTTCCAGCCAGCCTCTCTGTGTTCTGCTGCCAGCTCTGCATACTTCGCATGCTTTCGCTTGTTGGCAGCCTCCACGCCTTCCTCCCATGGAACGGTGAGCTCCGCCATCAGAATGGTCCTGCTTGGTTCTGACCACATCAGGTCAGGCCGGAGCGAAGTTTCTGTGATCTCTCTGAGGAATTGGAGCTGCCTCCCCAGGTCAACCCTCATCGACCACTCGCCGCCTTGTGAGAGTACTGTTGGTGTTACTCTCTGGCAAGGGAGGTTGACGTTCTCTCCGGCCTTTGCATGGGACGTTTTGCTGAGGTAGAAGGTCTGCTGTTGGCCTCCTAGCCTTCTGGTAATGAGGAGAAAATAAAACTGTGGTTTGGGTTGCGCTCGCACCACCTTGTTACCCACAGAGTTCTGCCGCGTATGTAATAATTCCTTCATGTTCATACAGTACGTCATTGGAAATACCTGTTTGAATGGTATCAGGACAACCCTTTTTATTTCACCTAGTCTAAAGTCTTTTTCCTATTTCAAATCTTTTTTCTCATTCAACTAAGGGGAAAAAAAATCAATTTGCAGCTGGTTACTGAAAACCTCTGTCTACGAGTGATCTGCTGTCTTTTTAAAAGTAATTATAACCAGGTCGTAACTGTTTTATTTTACTAATGGGCAAAATTAACAGTCTCCTTTTCATTGTGCTGTTACTCCTATCATTTATATTTTTGTTTCCCCTCTTATGTGTTTACAGAGTATATCTCCTGGAATTGTGGAGACGGAATTTGCCTTCAGGCTCCACAACAGTGATCCTGAGAAAGCAGCCGCAGTATATGAGAGTATAAAAGTGAGAATCCTTTTTTATTTATTTTTTTAAAAAAATTGTATGAGAGTTTGGACACAAAGAAAGGAAAAAAGGAGTTGTATAGATTGGCGAGACTGGGAAGGATGTGCAGCAGGTGAGGTTGATTAAGGACAGAGAGGGGGATGTGATCACAAGTGAGGAAAGTGTGCTGAGAAGATGGAAGGAATACTTTGAGGAGCTGTTAAATGAGGAAAATGAAAGGGAAAGTAGAAACG
>NC_024325.1:4129053-4130229 GCF_000523025.1 Cynoglossus semilaevis | reverse complement strand
AGGATGGAACAGCTGGAGAAAAGTGTCAGGAGTGATCTGTGACAGAAGAGTGTAGCCAAGGTGAAGGGAAAGGTTTACAGGACGGCGGTGAGACCAGCCATGATGTATGGTTTAGAGACAGTAGCAATAGGCAGAAGACAGAAGGCAAAGCTGGAGATGGCAGAGTTAAAGATGCCAAGATTCTCTTTAGGAGTGACAAGGTTTGGAGAAAAAACTAGAGAAGCCAGATTGAGATGGTTTGGACATGTGCAGAGGAGGGACAGTGGATACATTGGTAGAAGATTGTTGGAGATGGAGCTACCAGGTAGGAGACAAAGAGGAGATATATGGATGCAGTGAAGAAGGACATGCAGATAGTTGAAGTCAGAGTAGAAGATGCAGAGAACAGGGCAATATGGAAATCAATGATTCGCTTTGGCATCCCCTGAAAAAAAAAGGGACAAAGCCGAAAGAAAAAGAAGAAGAAGAAGAAAAGTGAGAATCCGTAGGACGAATGTTATGCAGTCAAATTGACTTCGTTGCGCAAGTAAAACTTGTCTTTTCATCCACAGTGTTTGAAAGCTGATGATGTAGCCAATTCAGTCACATACGTCCTCAGTGCCCCACCCCATGTCCAGGTATTACTTCTTACTTATTACCTATGCAGTCATTCTGTTGTTTGGGTTTTTTTTTTTATCTGCTTCATACGCATGGTATATACAGATACAGCCACCTAGAAAAATCCTATAGCGCAGCAGTGCAGAAGAAAAACACACCAGTGGAAAATGTTAGACTTTAGTTTGTGTCAGTTACACTTGAAAAACCATGCAGCTTCTTTAATATATTATTTCCAGTTTTTTAAGTTGTTGTTGTACCCAAAACAAGTTTAAGTTATACATATGTGCTGAGGAAATCAGAAAACATGCGTCTGAGTATATTGTGAAATATATTGCACTGTCTCTCCTATTCCTACGATTTGTTTTATACAATGTACACTACCGGTCAAAAGTTTTAGAACACCCCAATTCTTCCGTTCGTGTTTTTACGGAAAATTATGCCGTTTAATGTCTCATTGCACTCAGACGTGAAAGCATAGTACAAATAAGCAATTGGAGTCAAAAAAGAAATTATGGAATCAATTTATAGACCAAAATGTATTCTAAACTGTTGACTCATCAAAGTAGCCACCTTTGGCAG
>NC_024325.1:4122303-4128404 GCF_000523025.1 Cynoglossus semilaevis | reverse complement strand
GCAGCTCGAAGTCTTCTCTTCACAGTTGAAACAGAGACTTGCTTACTACGACCACTATTAAGCTGTGCTTGAAGCTGTTGTCCTGTGAGCCGCCTATCACGCAAACTGTTGACTCTCAGAAACGTGTCCTCTGATTCAGTTGTGGCTTTGGGTCTGCCAGACCTCTTCCTGTCAAAGTTTGCCCCAGTTTCTGACTTCCTTTTGATGGTGAAGGAAACTGTACTCACTGATACCTTGACTGTCTTTGCAGTTTCCCTGTAGGAAAAACCTACATTTTTAAGTGTGATGATGGTCTGTCTCTCTTCCATTGTTAATTGCCTTATTTTATTGCCATTTTTGTAGCAACACACTACTTTCTGTAGTACAATACTGTTCACCTGATGCTCATGAGGGTCTGGTACCACAGTGTGTTCCAACACTGCTTTTATGCAGACAGAGGGGGTTGTAAGTAATCCAGAAAAGTTGGGACACCTGTAGGAATTAGTAGCACCAGCTTTCAAGGCTGATTCAGCTTTAAATTGTTAACCCACGTTGTGTTCCCTGAAAATGGCCTTCTTGTATAATTCTGAAATGTACATTATTTTTCGGTTTTGGGTAACCAAACCTTTTTTTTTTAACCTCTGGCTGTTCAGTACTTACCTATGTACCATTTCAAGCTATTCATTGGGCTTACACAACTTGAATTGCAATAAATGACTGGAAAAATTGGGGTGTTCTAAAACTTTTGACCGGTAGTGTATGTTCAGTGGCTCAGACTGACAAAAGAGAGCAAAACATGACGAGGGCGCCTCCCGGTGTAGACACACAGTCTGCCTAGTGCCACTCCTCAGATCGTCATAGATTATAACACGTGTCAAACTGATGGCCCGTGGCCCAAATGTGGCCCACCAAATAATTTTGTTTGGCCCAAGGGAGCCACGTTAGAAGCTTTTGCCTGTATTTTAAAGTCCATGCTGCAGAATTTCTTAACCTGATACAATGAAAAAGTTTTTTTTTTTTTTATTACACAGCAATGTACAATATTTGTAACTTGAACACATAATAATCAATTGCAAGAACATTTATGAATAGGTTATGAAGTAGTTAAACGAGTTTAACACCCATGGATTACTCCATTATTACTCATATATTATTCCATTATATATATTTTTCGGGAAATCTCAAGCAAAACTTTGGTTGCGATTCGTGGGTAGATTCTACGTGGCTGTATCTGTATATTGTGTGACCTGTTCTTCCAGTGTTTTTACTCCATATTTAAAAGCAAACTATTTCATTTACTATGCAGAGTGTAATACAGACTGCTGTGAACTCTTTTCCCCTTTCCTCATCACTAGATTGGAGACGTGCAGATGAGACCGGTGGAGCAGGTGTCATAGCAGTTGGTATTGTGTGACCTGTTCTTCAAACTATTTCATTTACTATGCAGAGTGTAATACAGACTGCTGTGAACTCTTTTCCCCTTTCCTCATCACTAGATTGGAGACGTGCAGATGAGACCGGTGGAGCAGGTGTCATAGCAGTTGACATTAAGCTGCAGGAGAAGAAGCCAGAGGACAGCTTAGTGACCTCTACTTGGCTTGGGGAGGAAGGGGGGGGAGAAACACCCAAACCCAAACTGCTGTTTCCTGATATGCGTGGATGTAGTTAAACAGGGATGGAGCCTTAAAGTGAAGAAATGAAGGGCATAGACTTTGTAAACCAATATTAATATACTATTGACCTGTTTATTGTGAATGGCTGAGCCCAGACTACTGTAGGAACAATTGACACCAGTGAGTGTTGCTGATGCTCTCTGGTCACCTGCACCACCATCACTTCAGAGGGAAGAGAATTCAGTTGATTGCTTATGTTTTTTTTTGTTTGTTTTTTTGTAGTCCATCTGGCATATCTTTTTGGAATTGAACATTAAAAAAAAAATTCTTTTATATTTTAACTTTAGATGTGGTCTCATACTCACTAATAATATGTCACATAATATATTTTACCTAGGACAGCATATATCTGCTGCCACCTGTAAACACAATATGATGGTGTGAACACTTTTATGTCATTAAAAGTCAGATTCTGATCAGTTTCAAAGACAGACCCCACTGTTGGTCTAGGACATGAGTTGTCAATAGTCTCCTATTGGCCTAATATGGGTTTTTGTGCACTTTTAGTTCATTCATTTTAAAATGAATACACTGACAACATGGGGAGGGGGACTAACTCATGTAACATACATGTATACCCTAAAAATGTGTACCGTTTAGCTATAATTTCTCACTGAATAAATAAATAAGAACTATTGCCCAAAAGTTAGGTGTGCTGTTGTCTCTTGTCAATCACAACTGCTGTCTGTTGTCTCCCCATTGTAGTAAAAAGACAAGTGCTGTGGACTTTTTGACATGCTTTTATTACACATGATGTGGAATGACACGATCATCAAAGAGACCCCAGCACGTGCTAGGTGCAGACTTTTTTTTTGATCATCTGCACCTATAAAAGTGGCCTACAGATGGTGCCATTTGGAAAGCAAACAAGCTCACGTAGGAGGCGCGAGACATCACCATCAAAAAGGTCACCAGAAGTTAAATAATAGCAACGAGTTAACTGAACTGAAAACATGCAGTTTGAGTTTCATGTAACCCAATTTTGTTTTTTTCTTTTTGCCCAAAACGGATTTGAAAAGAAAAAACCCAACTGCTTTTGGCCTAGATCTGAAAGATATATGATTAGAATATATCTAATTAGTATGTTTATTTTTTTTTTAACTTTGATAAAAAAAAGAAAAATTACCACAGTTTGTTTACCTCATTCATCCCAAGGTTTTTTTGTGTGTGTGTAAATGTTCTTAGTCTGCAAGTATATAATAAATTATTTAGTATTTTATTCTGTTATGACTTTTTACATTTCACTTGTTATTTGATTTTAATTTGAAATCAGTTAATATAATAATTTAAAGGCAATTGCTACTAAGAAAGAATCTTCAGAATTTTCACAGGTCACAAAACGTGCATGAAATTGAATTTTACAATTGAAAGAGACCTGATAAGTGCCAAACATGCAATATAGGATTTTTAGAATGAAACCATGTCTACAGTCTATAAGCTAAGAGTTTAACTATAACACATTTTAAAATACTGCCTGGTTTATGTAATGACAACAAAACGAGTCCCTCGAGTTGTACAGATACAAATATCACTGTCACCAAGGCCAGGACAGTGAAACTCAACATGTCTTGTTATGATTAATTTATTATTGTTATTCTAGAAAACTGCAGACCAAATCACAATATTACTAAAGAACCTGGGAATTCACACTGCTTTTATAGCAGCCCCTGCAGGAGATACAGAGGAGCTGCATGATATTTGTTTACAAACACCTACAGAATCCCTCCATAATCATCCAAATATGTGTAAGGTCTACATTTTCTTAACCTTGCATTATATTTCTGCAAAAATGTTATGTTAAATACATGTACATACACAAACTGGTGCCACGAATATGGCAAAGTCTAGCATTACAGTTGTAAACAAGGTATCACAGGTTGGTCTGAATTGGAGATTTCTCTGATGCTGGAAAGTTTGAACTGACGACAGCAACAGCTGGATGTTTATCTACTCCTCCCCTCTCATAGTACGGAATCTTTGACGTCTCCTCCAGGCAGGTTGGCGTCAGTGATAGCTTTAGTTTCTGATGGGCGAAAAGATCAATAACATCAGTGTATCTCTTGACATTTAAACTTTGGAGATTTTGTGCATAAACAGCATTTTAGCTTTTGTGTGTTTTGCTAACATTGAGAGTAAAGTACTTTGTCTGGTACCGACCCAACAACTGGAGCCACAAGAAGCCTAATTCTGCCTTGTTTCCAGAAGGCCCATAGAGTCACACAACCGGACAGGAAGAGTTATTGTTATTGATTCTATTTGGCATTTTAAAATTCAGTGATACTTGAACAAATGCTGGACAATTGTTCCTGTTCTAAGTGTTGTATTTTCCAGACTACAAGTTCATTATACTCACTTATACTCACGTGCGACTTATATATTAAATGTTTGTTATTTTTAAATTGACAACCGCTAGAGGGCACTCTAGGCTTGTGTACCAGTATCTGCTACTCCTATACCACCGAAAATTTACATCTTCGTTATTTTCACACTGACAGCCGCTAGAGAGCACTCTAGGCTTCTGTACTGGTATCTGCTGCTACAGAAGTCTTACAAAAGTCTTACAAAATTCCAGCTCTCTGACAATTTTCACACTGACAGCCGTGCAACTTATACTCCGGAGCGACTTATAGATGCGATTTTCTTCTTCTTTCTTCTTCTTTTTTTGGCTAGTTTGCAGTGACTTACAGTCTGGAAAATACGGTACTTTAATCTGTTCTGCTGTTATTTGAACCCCCGATTTTTCATGTTTTCCTGCAACTAATCATTGTTTGTTTATGGGATGTCTGTCCATAACAGTTCTCTCTTGAGAATGAGACCTCGTTTCTCAACAAGACTCGTATTTAAGTAAAGGTTAAATACGAGTCAGACGAAAAGGTTTTAGAACTAATTTGACAGATCATGTGATTTGTTTGCATGGGTCAGTCTGGTCATATTTTATTATTTTTTAATACAACTAAGATAATGTAAACTTAACTTAACTTAAGTACTTTGTTTAGAAGTCTTACAAAATTCCAGCTCTCTGACAAAGCGGGATTTTTTTTTTTACTGTTTTGATATTACGACAAGGACTCATACAATAACGAATACATTGTTATAATTAGTCACCATCTGTACTATAGTATTAAAGTGAGTAAGTAATACTCTCTGATGAAGTGAGATTCTCTGATGGAGGAGCATGTGCTTCACCTGTACTAATGAGCCAGGCAGCACCCACAGTGTGTGAACGGCGCCCAAAGGAATCCAGATGATAGAGGCCATAGCAATGACCCAACCAACGCCTTGAGCCCACGGAGGAAAGATGTACTCCTCATAACGGGCTGGTTTGAATTGTATGACAGAAAATATGAGGATGACCTGAAGAAATGATAATGGCGTCATTAAGAATAGTATTGATTTTGCCAAGAATAATGTCAACTTAAAAAAACGGCTGCAACTTTACAGTGATCAGTCCCGGTGCTATGATGAGCCAACACAGTCGAAAAAAGATGTTGGCTTTCTTTCCGGTCATTGCTTCCAAGTTGTCTGAGAGTCGATTCGCACCTAGGAGATTTAAAAACAAACCTTTAGCACATCTAATATATAAATAATGTTGACTAGGCCAAATTTGTTATAAAACACAGTGTCATATAGTATTTTAGTAAAGAGTCCCTGCTTCAGCTCTCCAACTTTGCAACAAACTAACACAGCTCTTTAGTTATTTACTATTAGAAAATATACAAAAATCTTGGGTAATTACTGATTAACTACTGATTAACTCAAATAGCTTGTCAAATCCCCTCCTTGAACCGCAACCTTAACGTGGTGGAGGGGTTCGAGTATCCGAATGAACCTAGGAGCTTTGTTGTCGGGGGCTAAATGCCCCTGGTAGGGTCTCTCAAGGCAAACAGGTCCTAGGCGACAGATCAGACAAATAGCGGTTCAAAACCCCCCCTTGATGAAGAAAACAACAAAATCAAAGAGGTTCACGTCGCCCGGATTGACGTCACCGGGGCCCCACCCTGGAGCCAGGCCCGGGGTTGGGCCTCCCCGATCTAAATCCGAGTGGTGTTTTGTTATTGGACTTCTGTGCTAGTCACAGTTTGTCCATAACAAACACCATGTTCAAGCATAAAGTTGTCCATCAGTGCACTTGGCACCACGACACCCTAGTGCCGGAGGTCAATGATCGACTTTGTAGTTGTGTCATCTGACATCCGGCCGTATGTTTTGGACACTAGGGTGAAGAGAGGGGCGGAGCTTTCAACTGATCACCACCTGGTGGTGAGTTGGCTCTGCTTACGGGGGGCAAAGCTGGATAGACCTGGCAGACCCAAACGTATCGTGAGGGTCTGTTGGGAACGTCTGGCGGAATCCCCGGTGAGGGGGGCCTTCAACTCCCACCTCCGGGAGAGCTTTGAACAGGTCCCGAGGGAGGCTGGAGACATTGAGTCTGAGTGGACTATGTTCTCC
>NC_024325.1:4120626-4121031 GCF_000523025.1 Cynoglossus semilaevis | reverse complement strand
CGCCTTGGGGTCCCCCCAGAAGAGCTGGAGGAAGTGTCGAGGGAGAGGGAAGTCTGGGTGTCCCTGCTCCAGACTGTTGCCTCCGCGACCCGGCCCCGGATAAGCGGTTGATGATGGATGGATGGATCTTATCAAATGAGTCAATTGTTTCTACATTGATCAACATTTGTACTGACCTTTCAACATGGAACATGTTTTTCTTACCATAACTCCAGCATATGGCCATGACCTCAAAAAATGCTAAAAACATGATAGAGACTATGGCAGTGTAATGGTCCATCAGTTGAAAAACATAGATGCCCACCTAGACAGAAGTAGAAGGATGAGACAAGAGTTCACATGGTTTCTAAAAGTCAGTCAAATGAGATAGTGTTTACCTGCAATACACAAGGGATTCCTAACAGG
>NC_024325.1:4119888-4120526 GCF_000523025.1 Cynoglossus semilaevis | reverse complement strand
TTGCCCTTCGTTATGGCTCCCAGGCATGAGTGAAACTCTTCTGATGTTTTTACAAAGTGCGAGGGGTTCGAGGTTTCAAATGAGTGAGATTTGTATATAACCTTTATAATGCAATAAATATACATATTTATTTAAACTCGGTTTGTTGTTCAGTGTCTTCAACGGCAGGTTTCCTGAGGACAAGCAGTGAGAGTAGAACAACAAAAACCCGTGTTATTGCTAGGCTCCAGTCATCGCGGT
Organism: Cynoglossus semilaevis; assembly: GCF_000523025.1. NCBI lineage: Eukaryota > Metazoa > Chordata > Actinopteri > Pleuronectiformes > Cynoglossidae > Cynoglossus > Cynoglossus semilaevis. The sequence continues at coordinate 4,120,286 of NC_024325.1, read as the reverse complement.
ATTAACTGCTGACATATTTTCATTGCCTCATTAATAATGGAGAGACGTGAATAGATCCATTCTATGGCACTTTATGCGAATTTACTGTAGATTTAGCACCACAGGCTTAATGGTCCGGTTTATAGATGACAATTGTACGAATCGCATGTCGACGATGCGGTGAAAATGACTTCATTTCTGCGTAAAGCTAATGCATTCATGAACCACCCTAAGAAGGTTGTGGTCAAACCCTTTTATAAATGACCTTTTGTTTTTGTAAATGTTCCTGAATTTCATTTTATAGTTCCAGCTTCAATTTAGAATACATAATGGTGCATAAGTGTAGCCCCAGTCACTAAGGTAAAATGCAGCCCTCGCATAAACCAGTAATACAATAGTGTATCATATTAAACATAAAC
>NC_024325.1:4106319-4119788 GCF_000523025.1 Cynoglossus semilaevis | reverse complement strand
GCCCTGAAGATGAGACATGTATCCAAAGGCAGAGAAAATGACAAATCCTGCCAGGATACTGGTGAAGGAGTTGATAACAGATATGGACAGTGTGTCCCTGCACACAGAGAGGATCCTCTTTAAATTTCATCTATAGCTGGTGTGTTCTGACGCAGAAAAAAAAAAATTAACAGGCTTTCCTAAGTTTCCTTGATGTTTGAATTACTTTATGATGTTGTTGTGAAAGGAGTTGTAGCTGGACATGGCCATTAAGGAGCCAAATCCAATCCCGATGGAGTTAAAGATCTGAGCAGCAGCGTTTACCCACACCTGTAACAAAAAGGACACACAACCAAAACGAATCATATTGAGTCAGGTTTTGTGTCTTTTAAATGCTTTCCCACTTACCTCCACTACAAGCAGTTTCTTCCAGTCAGGCACAATAAAAAAGGTAATTCCGTCTAATGCCCCAGGTAGTTGCACATTATTGATAAGCAGGGCAATTAGGATAACATATGGAAACAGGGCTGTGAAATACACCACCTGGATAAAAAAAGAAGCCATAAGTCACATCATTTAGTCAGCCTTTAACAGTGTTCCAATTCCAGTTTGTCCTTTCTTTTCCCTTTCCCTCACCTTGCCTGTCGATTTTACACCCTTGAAAATACATAAATAAATAAGGATCCAGGACAGGAGGAGAATAAGGAAGAGTGGCCAACGTATCTGTCCAGCCTCTTCCACTCCACTTGTGGGTTTTAGCATCTTGTATCTTTGGTGAAACAAAAAAATTTTTTATTACATCCGCTATAAATAAAGATATATACATGCACACAAACATACACACACAAACTGTATTTTTCTGCAGTATAAGTCGCACTAGCCAAAAGATGCATAATGAAGAAGAAAAACACATATAAGTCGCTTCGGAGTATAAGTCGCAACAGCCACCTAGAGTGCCCTCTAGCGGCTGTCAGTGTGAAAATAATGAACATGAAATAAATTTTCAGCAGTATAGAAGTAGCAGATACTGATGCACAAGCCTAGAGTGCCCTCTAGAGGCCGTCGGTGTGAAACAAACAAACGTGTGAAATTATATATTTTAATATATATGCTGCGCCTGAGTATAAGTCGCAAACCAAGCCAAAGGATGATAAAAGTGCGACTAATTTTCCGGGCGATAAGTCACACTTTTTTATAAATACAGTATACACACACACACATATATATAAATATATAAATATATATGTATACATATATGTATATGTATATATATTATATATATGTAAGATTTGTTAAAAATATAAATATAAATTTTTAACAGATCTTACTCAGCAGTCTAACCTTGAATCTTTGAGTTTTACGGTATGTTGGTCATGACCCAGTGGAATGGGTTTCTTGATAATTCCGTTAATACCAGATCTTTCACAAACAAGCATTACCTGAGCAGTACAAGTTTTTTAAATCTCATACTGTAGGTTGCCCTGCATGCCCTAAATCTAACTTCACATTTTACGACAACACCTGTGGTTATTTTGTGAAATCTGGGCTCTGTGAAAGAAGATACAAGCGTAACGCTGGTAAAGACCTGTTTTTGTTGTTGTTGTTTCAACATTCACTATATATATCATTGACAACATATTAAACTACAGAATTCTGACCAAAGCACTGGTCAATAAAACTAACAAATCATGACCCTGATCCTCAGCTAAATAATTGGCTTAAGAAATGAGCAGTAATCAAAATGAATTCAAGAAAATTCAACATAAATTGCTAAAACTGTGCAATGACAAAGTCAATTACTACTCATGGTAAATGTTAATCATTTTTTCTCTATTTAAAAATCTACTACATTTACTAATTGTTAGCGCATTTTCCATTGACATGCAATACAGTCTTGATATGTTTTTTTATGCACTATGAAAATAATTATTTTTTAGAATAATAAAAGTATATTATATTAAAGAAATATTTGTGCACATATTATATATTATAAATCAAACAAAGAAAACATTAAAACTGAAATTAAATTACTAGTTATGAATTAATTATTTAATACCCCTCTGGACTATAAATCACACTTTTTCTCCCACCTGTGGCTGGGTTTGCGACATATACAGTGGAACCTCGAGATACGAGCATAATCTGTTCCCCATAAAACCCATAATCCTGAGGTCGTAACTAGAGGTGTTCGTATCTCAAATCATTGTTTCCCATAAGAAATAACCGTATTCATCCGTTCCTCTAAAAAACGTCCTTATTAGTGCTAATAACAACATAAACATTTTTTAATTGCTATAGAGACATACACACACAAAAAAATATAGTATATAAGGATCCCTGTGATTTTATTATTAGTTCTTACGTTCGGGAAGAGAGTTGGCCCATACGTAGACACTTGATTCCATACCGTACTAAAAAATACATTACGTAAATTACATAAACTTAGAATTAACTAATCTTACATACTTTTTTTACATTTTCTTTTTTTTTCTTTTTTGTTGCTTTTTTCGATTTATATTCTTCTATTTAGCTGGCTCTACACTCATATTTATAGACAATTTCATGAGTTATTTCCGTGGTCATCATGCGTTTCTTCTTCTCACTACCATCCTTACCACTCACTCTCTTAGGACTCATCACTATTATGAAGAATGAAGAAAAACAGTAGATCACGTAGATAACGCAAACACAAGACGAAAGACTCGCGGGAAATGCGCACGGAAGTCGACGAATAAGTGAAGTGAACCAGTGAAACTCACTCGTATCTCAAAGCAAAAATTTTGCTCGAAGGCTTGCTCGTATCTCGTAGCACGTATATCTATGTCGGGGAGCTCGTATCTCGAGGTTCCACTGTATATTAAAATATATAATTGCACGTTTGTTTGTTTTCACACTGACAGTTGCGAAAGGGCACTCTGAGCTTGTGTACGAGTATCTGCTACTCCTGTACCACTGGAAATTTACATCTTCATTATTTTCACACTGCTACCTACTCTCCGTAGCAACTTATATATGTTTTTTTGTTCTTCATTGTGCATTTTTATGGGGAACAAAAAGGGGCAGCCAATGATCCTCTGTGCTGTCTTTACAACTCTCTGTAGCCTTTCCCTGTCAGTCAAGACAGTTCACACCCTGGCTATGACCTGTTAGACCTGTTGCCCTCTGGTAGGCGCTACAGATGCATTAAAACAAGGACAAATAGATTTAAGAACAGCTTCTTCCCTAACGCTGTAATCACCCTAAACTCCCATATGCACTGACCAGACTCTCTCCAGCTACGAATGTATCACTGTCACAATAATCTGTACATTACCTTGTTACATGTGCAATTTCAATCACGTGCAATAGTCCATTCCACTGTACAACATACATGCGCAATATGTGTCAACACTGCACCTACCTCCATGTATATTCTTACTTACCTAGATTCTTTTTATTTGCATATATATGTTATATGCATTTATATCTCTGTATATAATTTATCTTGCTTAAAATATAATATTATTTATATATATATATTATATAATACATATAATATAAAATATATATATTATTATATATATTAGAAATATATATTATATATAATATATATATATATTATATATATATAATAATATTATTATAAATATATAATAATAATATATTATTAATAATAAAATTATTTCTAATTCTATCCTATTCTATTTTTTGACTGGTGCGACTTATATTCTGGAAAATACAGTATGCGAGTTGTAAATTACAACTAAATTAAAATGATACACAGTACTTCTGTCTAAACAACAGAAACCACTGCGACAACAATCTGAGCGCACGCGTAGTCGTTTTCACACTAGGGTAATAAACTGTAAACGTGAATGTTAACAGTTTACGTGAGAAACATGAGTCAAAAGGCTGATTGTTGTATCACTACTTAATGAACTGACCTTTAGTTTCAGCTTCTCGGCAATGTCGATAAAGTGAAATACTGTAGGTCATAATGACACAGCAGGGTCTTTCTTTTGATAATGTCTTATCACACTCCTCCACTTTACCTGATAACCCTTGCTTGACGGTGCACTTGTGCGATTAAGATGTGTTTACAATTCTACAATTTCAGTTGACAAAATACTTTTTTTCACTTGCGTTATTTCCACTGGAGTAAGAAACAAATCAGCAGTTTGTGCTGAGAAAGCTGCCAAGTGTCCAGATGGACTTTAACCCAGCTCTAAACAACGTTATTCACGCCATTGCATCTGTCCTTACTTGAAGAACTCCTGGCTTGCGGTAGATGTGTAACTGCTGTTGGTTGCATGGCTGGTACAGTTGGGTGTGTTCCAAGTGTTGTTGCAGTTTTGCCATGGCAGTGGGTCCTGGAAGGAGCTAAAGAGATAATAGAGTGCCCAGGTGATGACAACATTGTAATAGGTGCACATTATGAAGGAGATCGCAACTGTTGCCATGCCCACTCCTAGAGATAAAAAAAGGGTGGTGTCTGTGTTATTTTTTATGTTCCAGGATTAGTTTGGACACATTTGAGAGACGGTCGTCAGCTATGCTTGACTCCTGTACCTTTTAGCAGTGGACAGGCATAAGCCAGAGCATGGACAGGCCCTCTCCTTGTGAACTGGCCCATGATCAGCTCCATGTGGAGAAGAGGAATTCCCAGTACCACCAGCATGAGCAGGTATGGAACCAGAAAGGCACCTGGAAATAAAGTCAACGAATATAAGTAACGAAGTAATGGTTACTTATACCAAAGTCCTGGTTGTCATTTTTATCATCATTATGTTGCTACAGTGCATATTATGCTGACATTTGCTGTTTAGCATTGTAAAGTTTTGCTGCATTTGTGTTACAAGGTTGTGTTTGGAATTTATGCTGAAGTGAAAATTGCAGTTAACAGGTGGCAAGAAATATAACCAAGAGCCCATAGAAGGAAAGGAAAGTGAACTACTTGTCATTGTGACAAGTAGTTATTTACCACTACTTGTTAACCACTAAGCCACCACTGCCCAATAGAGGTTTTAACAATTTTTGGTCATATTAGTTTTACATGCAATGTAAAAAGAGAGAAAATACAATATAACATCATTAACACAAATATTTTACAAACACCAAAATGTTGTTAGATCTCAAAGCACATTCCTCTAATATTTGGGTTCAAAAGTCTGTTTCTTTTTCTCACCTCCTCCACTCCGGTAGCAAAGATAAGGAAACCTCCATACGTTTCCCAGGCCCACAGCTGAGCCAATGCCGGCTAAAGTGAATTCTATCTGCCTGCTCCATGTTGGTCTGCCATGGTGTTGATCCATGTTTGCTGTTGTCGTCACCACAGTCACTCACAGGGTCCTAAAATACGCAGAACAGTGAGTGTATATCGAGCTGCTCTGTGTAATTTAACCTTGAAAGTTTATGATCTTTAATGATTACCTTAGAACAGACCTCCCAGTTCCATATAAACTGAGACATTTGTATAACTTTGCACATGTTTTTTAGTAACTAGAAGTCAACAGACCCTGAATTATATAAGGCTCACACCTACTTCTATAAACATTTTTAAAAACAGGTAAAATATTATCTTGCTCTCTCTCTCTTTCTTTTATTTTTATTTATTATTATTTATTTTATTTTTTTTAGCTTTGTTTTGTAACCAATCATTACACTAAATAATAACAATAAATCAATAGTGGGTGTAGTGGAGCAGTATAATGTCTAATCTACTCTCCTACTAAAACCATATCATAACCCCAAGAATGTGTTTGTGTTTGTTTATGCTAATATAATGTGTGAAACTTTGTAGTTTTGTTTTTTTTTTTTAATATTAATGCCTATTGTTGATTTTTTTTTCAAATGAGATGGCCAGTAAAATAATTATTGGAGTGACCAGAAATGTATTTATTTATTAAAAATAAATAAAATAACATTTCTCAAATAAAACTACTGTAGGACACTAGTAGTAACTGGTCTTATTTCGAAAATACCTAACGGAAGCTTTATGACGCATCCTCAAATAGACTCCATTTTGGAAAAAAAGAGAAACACATCGATAGGGGCGTGGACGGGAAGCCTGCGAATATTTCCAACAAAAAAAAGAGTCAAAATTTTGGTTAAAAATAGAAGCAACGTTGTGCTTTAGGTGGAATTATTCTTGTATGCGTGAAAGTGGTGCGAAGAGAACTTTATTCTTTCGGTAAAATGGGAAACTGCCACACCGTCGGACCAAACGAGGCCCTTGTAGTTTCAGGTATAGTAAACGATTCTTTTTTTTACGCGACGTGACATCGATGTTCAGTTCGGTGGTATTATTTAAAATGAATAATAAACATCCATAGACACCTTTCACCAGTATATGTTTACTGATAAGCTCATACATGTTAAAAAGCTTTCATGTAAAATCTCAGGACAGCCTCTTAATATATTAACGGTTTTCTGTAGTGGACGGGTCTACTCCCGTCACTCCCCAGAGTAAAGGAAAAATTCCTATTAACTCAGCCTTTAGAACAACCACATCGAAATGAGCTTAGTCTAAAGTCTAAATCTTAAAATTACGATTTTTATTATCGTCATTACACCAATAACATCCAGAGTAAGTTCATCATGTCGAATAGTGTCGTATAGTGTCGAGTGTCGTATAGTAATAAATCCTGGGGAACTAGTACTCGACATCCCACGGAGAGTAAATGTAGTATTTTGGTGGGCGGCAGGATAAAATTCCCAGGTTCACAAGACGTAATAATAACATGTTAAAAGTTGTACCTCCGCATACTTGCAGTATTTAATTTGACAACAGGTGGCAGCTTCCTTTCTTAATCGTAAATAAAAGGGTGCCATTTTATTTGGTTACCATCATTGTTCAAGGCTTCAAATTAGACACTTTCTAGCAAAAGTAGGAAATGGTCCGTAGGACTTCAGTTCTTTATATTTAGGAAATAGTGCTCTGGGGTTTATTGTTTATTTAATTTTGATTATGTTTGTGGTTTTCTTGTGTTTTCAGTTGATCTGCTTAACTATGATCTGAAACCAAAACATGATTGGGATTTAAAATAGTGAAAACATTTTAAAGATGCGTTGGAGAAAGGAAATGATTGTGTGTTGCAATAAATATGGTTTTCCGATAATCGTTATTACCCATGATGCATCGCGCCGTCTGCAATGTTGTGTGGCAAAAGTATTAGAAGTATTAGAGTATTAGAATATTAAATCAAAACATCATTAGAATTTACATGAAATCGTGTTTTGCTATTGATTAGATTTTACTTTTTTCACAAAAAATATATTTTTACTTTCTTTATTAAAATAAAAATAGTTTGATTGTACCAGTACATAGAAAATACTGATAACGATGGGATTTACGTTTGCATTGTGTACATTTGTCATGTCTGCAAAGTACATTTTGATATATTTTAATTTTATTGACATTGAACATATTCATTAAATAAAAATATAATGTAATTACCCGAAATAAAGTGTTCAGAACAGACTTTGTAATGCCTTTTTGGTTGGATCTGGGTTGAAATTAGTACGGTTAATACGTGAAAGCCGTAGCATCCTTTCTTCTGTCAAAATATCTTCCGTCAGCTTTCCTCGGTGACAGATTGCTTTATGTCAAAATACTTCATCTTGCGATCTCCAATCCCATATCAGTTGGTACAACCCCACACAACACAGATATTGACCATTATCGGTGTTCTTTTGTGTATTTATTATCAATCTATACGCTCTGTTGCCACACAAGCTGGTGGACTACGAAACTATGGGTGGAAGCGTGATGTCATCGGAAAACTATCTATAGTACAATAATTGCATTTAAAATTTGAGTACAAAGTTACACATATTTCCATACAGAGAAATGACTGGAATATTGAGGGTTGGGTATTCTTTAAGTGAATTTGAATACTCATTCATATGCCCCAAGCCTGGTGCCTTAACTGAGCAGTGCAGGCATGCAGGAATCTCAGTTATGTTGATTAACTGGAGGAACTGTGACTAAAATGGTGTGTCAAAGTGTTCTTTGCAGGCTCACTGAGGTTTACATTCGGGTTTAGCGTTAGTGAGGTCTGTTTTGTTTGTTAAATCATCAGCTCCACTTCAGTTTATTTTATAGTTGCCATTTATCCCAAATGCATTAAATAGTTAATGAAAAGATTGGGCACAGGTCACTGTCTTAACATTTTTCAAGAAAAAATATTGTAAAAGTTATTGATGAGAATCACAGCTTTATTGTCCACCTTCTTTTGCTATGTTATTTTGCTAATAGAGTATGTACAGTATTGCATGTGTGCCCATATGTAGTAAAGATCTAAAAGTCTACTCCTCCCTCTCCCACTCTGCTAGCAAGTGACAGCTGGGTATGTCACACTTGCTCTGGAGATTAAACTACCCCAGTCTGGTGTCACGAAATGGAACTCCTGCATCATTATTTACATCTGATCCAAAGAGAACAGACTTATTTTAAAGCTTTTGTTCTTGTGTCATACAAAGGTACATATTTGAATAGTATGTGTGTACTGGTAGTTTATCATTTCCTCTGTGGTGGTTATGTGTAACTTCCCCTAAACATGTTGATAATGCGTCTTCCAAGTGTTGTGGGTTTAATCATATGAATTACCAGAGCTGAATAAACAAGTTTCATCACACTTAGACAAGGCTGATAAAGCTCAAATTCAAGAGGAACCTTAAAGAAAGATTTATCACTTTGATTTGAAAGGTGTAGTTTTTTTTTAAATCAGTGAACATCTCTGTTTCAATTTATAAAATAGTTGCTTCCTTTTATGAGTTTAGCAACTGTTTCAGTTTTAAAGTCAGAAAATCCACAAATGTCAAATTTTTTTTTAAATCCACAAATAAACATTTAAAGTATACATACTATTTGATGTAACTAAATTTGCAAGTCAAATAATTTTTTTTTAATGTTGGCAAAATAAAAACAACTGTTTTACAGGACAAAAAAAAAGAACAATTATTCATTATCTTATCATATTCATTATCATATATCGCAATTCTATCTCAAAAAACATTTGTATCCACAGGTGGCTGCTGTGGTTCAGACCAAAAGACATATGTGGTTGGGGGATGGTCATGGGCCTGGTGGCTCATCTCTGACATCCAGAGGTAAGATGGTCTCTCCTGGCGTCAGTTTTTACCAAATTAGTTGTAGGTTTCCACACATTTACATCCCATGTAAAAGTAGTGATTTGAAGCCTACCTTGCAATATGTTAAACTGTATGTAGGATAAGTTTATTAGAGATGCAGTGATTGCAGTGTTTGGCTGATTGAAATTCTCTTTAATTGCCTGCATGTAAAAATAGTATAGTGTTCTTTAGCACAAAATTGATTCTTGTAACAGGTTGTTGTAATGAATTAACTCAGTCACAGGTTCTCTCCTCAGTTTAACAACTTTTAAAACCAAGTGCTTGTTGACTGGAATATTATTAGTATTAGGTGCTAATTCAAAATTAGCAAAATTGACAGTTTACTATAAATACTTGTCCAAACTTTAGTTGTAAAACTAATCGTGCTTCAGCCCACAGCAAGCTGCTGTTGTAGCATATTGTAACACAACTTAAAATGGCTAACATGGCTGTACATTGTTTTGGGTTTTTTTAATGTTGAATTAGGTTTGTTACTTAGAAAAACCTTGCAGTGACACAACACGGTTAACCTTTTAAATATATTAACAGAACATTAATTCTGTTCATCTTAGTTGTGATTGTATTTAGGAAAAATAAACAGCTCACTGTTTGACCATTAACCCATTTTGGATCTCCACATCACCTATAAATTGTATCTCGTGACAAACTTTTAGTGTGTTTCTCAAACTTTCCCTTAGGCTGATATTGAGAAGTTTTAGGGAGTAAAGTTACTGAAGCCGGTGCACCATTATCTTTTTAATTTAACATATATTAATAAACCCGTCTCTGTTTTTTCTGGTTTTAAATTTTGCGGTGTTTGTATTTCTCTAATTAACTAACCTTTCTTGCCCTTTTTGATGTTAATCTGTGCTGGCTGTGTGTCCACAACATTCTTTTATTACAAAAATCAGTTGGATATATTACATCTGTTAATGAAAATTTTAAAAAAAAACTGTTATAGATACAGACCTATTTGGGTCATGTTTAGTCATATATTACATCTATTAATGAAAATTAAAAAAAAAACAAATACAGACCTATTTGGGTCATGTTTAGTCTTAAGTCATTAGAGGTGCTATCCTGGTTGATGCGTTTGGGTTTTTTTCAGGGAAGCAACCATTTAAGCTAATAGCCTTGTACTTGTACAGCCAGTGGCTGGGCAGCATCATAAAATGGGGGAAGGGAGTGTAGCTTCCCATCCATGCTGCAGTAATCATTTTAGCGTATACATCTGTGACTCATGGATCTAGTTCTGGAAAGATACGAGAACAGGCGGAGCTTTAACTAAGAGAGTCTTATTCAACTGTTGATGGACTCAGGTCCTCATATCTTCTTTTCCAAACAAAATCAGTAGTTGTTTTATCATCATCACAAGTGTAGCTTCACAAAAACAGTGCAACAAAAGCATGACTATAGATAAGGTGTCTGTTTGCCAGTTGTAGGACATTTCTGTGTAATCACTTTGTGAATGTAATCACAAAGTCACAAGACTAAAGTATGCTGTCTACACATAATTTTTTTTTAAATCTTTTGGTTTAGTTTATGTCACATATGTCTACATTATTTTCACGTGTCCTCGCAAAAGTTAAGAAGAATTCAGTAGCCAAGACTGTTCCAGTCATGTCCGCACAAGCAGCACAGCAAGGCTCTGGTTTGTTTCTGTTGCCCTCTCCTTCTTCTTCTTGACCATGGTTACTGACTTTCCTAACAATTGTTGTTAATTTCACTGTTCTGCCTCTGCTACTCCTGCTGCCTGCCTGCCTGCATAGAATGTCTCTGGAGGTTATGACCATCCTCTGTCGCTGCGAGAATATCGAAACCTCGGAGGGCGTGCCCCTGGATGTGACAGGGGTGGCTCAGGTAATGCATTTCACAAGATGCTTAAAAAGCAGTGGCTGGTGCTTGAGACCAAAGGACGGTGAAGGAAACTGGGCCCAACTAACATGCTAACGCCTTCTTTGTATTTGGTGTCATTTCTCATCTTTAATGCTTTTCTCTGCGGCATGTCAAAAGGAGACGGTCAACAGCTTGAAATCTACCATAAAGCTAAACTCTGAGTTACTTATGACAACAGGGTCTATAATGAATACTATAAAAGGTTGTAGGAGGCAAAAGCAAAATGCAGTGCACAATATTTGTTATAAGTGTTAGGGTTATTTATATATAAAAAAAAAACACAGCATGTGGACAGCATTTAATTTTGCTATGTTGTTAGTGATCTGGAGTCCTTGGGTGAATGGTTTCACTTTGTCCTGTTTTTTTTTCCTCTGTGTTTTGGGCTTTCCCTCCAACTGCTTTCCCCTCCGAACATGTCAATTTTTATTTTATATTTTTTTTACATTCTTCACAGGATAACGCTTGAGATTATGACCCTGCAGCCCAAGTGTGAGGATGTAGAGACAGCGGAGGGTGTAGCTATTACTGTCACAGGGGTGGCTCAGGTAAATCACCACACTTTTTCTGGGAATGCCAGTTCAGACTCCACTAACCTTCCAACTCATTTCCACCCTCTTTTTTCCACTGGAATCACCTTATAATCACACCAGAGGTAGAATCTCTTCCAGTTGGAGTCAAGACTTACAAGTACACCTGCATATTTTGTGACGGGGCGTGAAAGAAAATCAAACAGATTTATGGTCAAAATGTTATCGACATGGTTTGTCCTATAAGAGGCAAAAGGATAACAAGGTGCCTGCTGTAAATACTCCTGAGTGATCACACGTGATGCACATTCTTACTGGATTTTCTCACTGTGGATCTCAGAAGTCTCTGAGAATCAAACTTTGCACTAATGCGGCCATATTTTCAATAAGAAGAAAGCGTATACCTAAATACACCATCACACATTTTCCGCTTAAACCACCAGTTTCTTAGTCCAACTTCATGACTTCACTTCTTCAACTAAATCTTTTATATGCCGTATATGAAGGCCGACATTCATCTCCGCGGTTTCATTAGTTATTTATGGGCCACACCTGATACAATGTTTTTGACCAAAGAGCCAAACTACTAAATTGCCCCACTGCTGATAGCTGCATACAATGGTTGTCCCTGCATTTTGAGGTCACCAGCCCCATCGCCATCCTTCAGTTAGCTGTGTTTTGTATGAAAGAGGTCAGAGGTTCAGAGAAGTCTTTTCTTTCTATAGCCCGAGTTGCTAAATGTATTAAGTTGTTCAGATTAATTCTGGGTGACACCATCAAAATGAGGAAGAGAAAATCCACTTTCAAAAAGATGTTTGGTCAAAATTGCTTTTTTTTTTGTGACGCAATTGTAATTACAGTATTATAAATAAATGGTCTGATCGGTCCACTTGCTTGATTATTAACGACAACATCAGGACAGTCTATCTAGGAAACTACGCCTACTTAATGTACCCATTTGTATTCTATACTTCAAATGAGGCGAGGACTAACAAAAAGGGGCATTTTGCTTGTTAAAATCAAGGAGAAAGATACTACACAAGTGTCTCATAGCAACCACAGTATGCCATGTAGACTACAATATTAATGACTTGTCTGCACTAACTGGAACAACACAACGCCTGAATGAAATTAGTGTTTCCACTGTTTTGGCCCTGTCCCAATGAAGGTAGATTATTTATTGACTTGTGATCTTGTGAACAACAAACTAATGACTGTTTGAAGATGACGGTTTGTTCAGGTTTTACCAGGATTTTGGTAATTATGACAAAAAACGACCAAAATTCACAATCTCAAAATTGTGCAAATTTCAGTTTACATACTGTATGATGGATGATATGTTTCACAGTGTGTGAGGTCAACTTTTTCTCTCACACAGCAATGCTGGAATTTTGAATTTGAATCAAAAGTTGATACTTGTTGATTATCTCAAGAAGCACAAAAAACAATTTTCAAAATTATCAAATCGGTTGAAGCAGAAATGAATACACAAAATACAGAATACACTCTGAAACAAAAACTACTACTTCTAGCATTTTGTGCGATTAAGTCAAGTCTTTTAGACAACAGTTTTGAATCCACTATTTAAAAAACAATGATCTTTGTCTTATTGCTCCAGTGTATAGATTCCCAGTAGCTTTCATCTTTTTCAGCAGTTATAGTCACCTGCCTGGTATACACCTCTTAAGTGAATAACTACAATCTCCTGTCATTTAATTCTTGTTAATTAGAATTGTGTAGTTTTAGGTTTGGATTTTCTCAAAGAACTTTAAATAGGGTGTACTCATTTTCAACATGGGCTTAAATGAATTTGTCAGTAAAATATCTTTTCAGTGACAGCAGAGTAAAGAATCTTGCTGGCGGTGGTGTACTCATTTATGCTGAGCACTATATATATATATATATATATATATGTATGTGTATATATATATATATATATATGTATGTATGTATATA
>NC_024325.1:4101443-4104187 GCF_000523025.1 Cynoglossus semilaevis | reverse complement strand
CTGGCCACCTTAAATACCCTTTCTCATGATTGGCTTCACCTGTGTATGTAGGTCAAGGGTCAATGAGCTTACCAAACAAATTTTGTGTTCCAATAATTGGTGCTAAAGGTATTCGAATCAATAAAACAACAAGGGTGCCCAAATTTATGCACCTGCCTACTTTTTTGTAATTATTAATTAAGTAATTATTGCACACTTTCTGTAAATCCTATAAACTTCATGTCACTTCTTAAATATCACTGTGTTTGTTTGCTATATGATATATTTAATTGAAATTGCTGTTCCGAACAACCAATGATCCATAAAGGAAAATCTTGAAAATGATGTATATATGTATGTATGTATATATGTATGTATATATGTATGTATATATGTATGTATATATGTATGTATATATGTATGTATATATGTATGTATATATATATATATACAGTATATAGTGCTCAGCATAAATTAAGTTTTTAATACCACTGTATATATATATTATATATATATGTGTGTATATATATATATATGTGTATATATGTATATATATGTATGTATATATGTGTATATATATGTATATATGTATATATATGTATGTATGTACACTATTTTACACTTTCTGAGCCCTAACAAGTGTTTAACAATTTCTTTAGAGGTAGTTTTCTTTATGAATCGCTATTCAAGACCTGTACAGTACTGTTGTGCTAAGTTCTTCTTATACAACGCACGCCAGTAATTGTTTCTGCTCTCTGAATCTGATTCGTCATTTTCAGTTCTGTATTTTGGTGGTTCTGGACTGTGCTTTCATGCATGTATGCAGTCAAGGGGACTACTGTTTGGAGTTGAGCAGCCCCTCACTCGCAGTTCACTTCACAGAGGCCCATTATGCCGCTCTCTGATTGGCCCAACTTATGCCACTGCCATTGTGGAGAGGGTCTGTGTGTGTTTCATAGCAACAGCAGTGTGGGTCCTTTGATTAATCTTAATTAAAATTAAGAGACCACTGCAAAATTATCTGTTTGATTTTTTTTTAATTTTACTATTTATGGGTATGTGTTTGGGTAAAATAAACATTTTTAGTTTAATTCTTTAAACTACTGCCAACATTTCTGACCTTGTTCTTATGAACCACCGTCTTAGAAATTTTAAGGATGGAAGCAACCTGACGCTCACTGTATCCCTCTACCAACAAAGCCAAAATTTAACCCTTGTTTTCCTCACTCAAAACTTGTCTTTTCAACCCTTTTAGCACGGTCAGTAGTTATTTTGTTATAACTAGTTACCAATTACTTTTGAGGTACTACTAGCACTGTTTTTGCCATCCAGCTGGACCTAATGCAAGAGGGTAGTGATGACCACACCAGTGGTTTTTATACTTTTCCTTTTATACCACGATTTGGTTCAGGTGTTCACCTAAATCAATACATATAGAGATGCTGATTTCAGAAAAATTGAAGTGGTCTCTTGATTTTTTTTTCCAGAGCTGTATATACAAACATTTAGCTTCAGAATGAAGAAATTATTATATATAAGTGAGGTCATGTGTCACATTGACTTGGAGAAATTATTAAAAGTGAGGTCATGTGTCACATTGACTTGACATGTGCGTATCAATGTAACAACCAGTAAGGACGGGGCAGCAGGAAGGGTGGTGTCTTGGTTGAATGAGTGGGGGTTGGGGATAGCAGGTCAAGAGTGAAGGGCATGACATAATCATTATGCACGACATTCAGCAACAGAATGGCTCCCCCTGCTGTTGGCTTGAAAAGGACTCTCTGAGGTTGTATGGCTGGGCTGTGGCCTTTTCTGTTTTTTAAAGTGCCTCTGTGTTCCCTGACTTTGCTTTGCCCTCATTTTTGCTATAAAAGCATGCTGCAAATGTAAACAATGTGGAGACCACTCGCCTAAGGACTCAGCTCATTTTTTTCTTCTCCTACAGCACCAGTCGAGTACATCCCCCATGATATTCTTAGATCTTTTCTTATATATCTATTCTTTTCTTATATATGTTTTTCTGTTTCCGTTTTTTCCCTCTTTTAACTGAGCACAAGTTACAGTAAACATACAAAATACAAAAAATACTTAAATAATTATAAATAATAAATAGTAAAAGTGCTTCTAAAAAGAAGCGAGGGAGGACCCTGCTCTTGTGGCACCTGGTAGTTTGTTCCATCACCTGGACCAAGATCATGTGACCAATGACCAAGATCATGTGAGGAGGGGGCAAGACAAGTTGACACTGTATACATGTATACCTGTGTGTGTGTGTGTGTGTGTGTATATATACAGTGTTCCCTCCCTTTGAAATTGAGATAAGCGCATTTGCGAACCATTGCTGGTAGCTTTGTTTACTTAGACAAGACCCTACACGGGATACAATTGGCTAATACAATGCGTACTTGGTGTACTATTGGCTAGGTCAGCGTGATCTTCTGTTCATCATGCTGATTGGCTCATGCATTGCAGCATCTCTCAGCATCTTCCCTTGTATGTCCACTGCTCTCTCGTACACTTTGCTCTGTGTCACTTTGCTTTGTATATATATATGTACGTATATATATGTGTATATATGTATGTATGTATATATATGTGTATATATGTATGTATGTATATATATGTGTATATATGTATGTATGTATATATATGTGTATATATGTATGTATGTATATATATGTGTATATATGTATGTATGTATATATATGTGTATATATGTATGTATGTATATATATGTGTATATATGTATGTATGTATATATATGT
>NC_024325.1:4083505-4100221 GCF_000523025.1 Cynoglossus semilaevis | reverse complement strand
TATATATATATATATATATATATACAAGTAGGCGTCTCCTTTGAGGCTCCTCTGTAAGATGATTCAACCCTCCTTCCTTCTTTGTCCCTGTCCTTTTAATGACTGGGAGTATATACAACACAGTTATCAAACTTTACCCTGCTTTACTGTCTCCTCTCTGGCATCTAAAACTTGCAACGGTAGGGAAAAGTAAGAAAAAAAAGTGTGAGACTGTCTCCTGTCTGCAAATGAAAACAACAACACATATTTTAGTCACCCTTATGGCTGAATGTTGTGTTTTTTAAGTTTGTTGTATTATGTGTTTGTCTTTATGATAGGATGTGTATGACAAAGTGGAGTACCTGAGCTCACTGGGTAAAACTCAAACAGCTGCAGTGAAGAGGGATGCAGACATCGGAGTTGCAGAGGCAGAGAGGGATGCAGGCATTAGGGTAAGAGCTTTGAGCAGCTTTTTCCACATAGTTGCGATTGCATTACGAACACCAAGACATCCCCCTGACCCATCTTTCTGTATTGCTGTGTCGCTCAGGAGGCCGAGTGCAAGAGAGAAATGATGGATATTAAGTTTTTAGCAGACACAAAAATGGCAGACTCCAAACGAGAGCTGGAAATGCAGAAAGCCTCTTTTAACCAGGAAGTGAACACAAAGGTACTGTACATTAACCCTTTCATGCATGACGGTCACTACAGTGGACAGCTATTAAAATGTCATTTTCTATGATAAGAATAGGTTTTGATGGCAGTGTTGCATGTAAGCCTCTACAGTGGACGCCTGAGAATCACCCAACACTGCCATACAGTTGTCAGCCTTTGCAACTGCAGAATAATTGTGTCAACATTCAAAAAGAAAATGTGGTGTTTAAAAACAGAACCAAATCAGTTCTTATTTTTATGTATAAAAACACGTAGTAACATTTTTTAAACTCAGTATATCATGGGTACAGTACAAATCTCCTGTCTCCTGCAGAAAGCTGAGGCTCAGCTGGCGTATGAGCTGCAGGCTGCCAAAGAGCAGCAGAAGATTCGTCTGGAGGAGATAGAAATTGAGGTTGTGCAGAGGAAGAAGCAGATCACTATTGAGGAGAAGGAAATTGATCGTACTGACAAAGAGCTCATTGCTATTGTGAAAAGACCTGCCGAGGCTGAAGCCTACAAGATGCAGCAGCTGGCTGAGGGACACAAGTGAGTTTTTCAAGTTTTTCAATTCCACAGAAAATCATCTTTGACTAAAGATTAATGACAATCACACATACATGCGATTGTAGTAGCTACACAGTAACTCTGCATAAAGTCATATACCAAAATGAAATTTAAGTACTGTCCCTGTAACACTGCTGGTTACACGTTAGCTCTTTCCTGCTTCGGCGTCCTGACCATAGTTGGAATGCCCAGGGGAGACTTAGTGATCTGCTCCAGGGTTGATGCTAACATTAGCTCCGGGGCTAACTCCCTTCACTTCGTGCTTGTCCGCAGCAGAGGTAAACAGAAACAGGGAAGTTGGGGTCTTTATTATCAGCCACACCGACCACAACGGAACATAAACAGTGTTTCAACGGCTCCTGTATAACCAACTCACGCTTCAACATCACAGGGCATAAACTGCACTCAACTTTCGCTACATGACTCTCTCGCGTACATATACGCACACAGCCATTCACAGACAGACATACGCTACTAGTATAACACACAGAAGCCTACTAGAAACGTCATCGATCGCTAGCGGTATGCACGTTGTTAGCCCGTAAAAATCCATATATATTAGCCCCATTATTGTTTTTTACGCTTAGGGGTTCAAAGCCTGTGACATAAGTAGCGGCTTATAACCTGGAAATTACAGTAGTTAGTTGCTGATGCAACAACCATGACTGACATCAAGTCTAGAACAAATGCTTCATTTGGATTGTCAGAACAAATGTTTGGCAGATGTTTTCCCTCCACTACATATAAATACTTAATTGTTCTGATGATATCTCTCAAATCTGACCATAGGACAAAGAGGGTGCTCACGGCCCAAGCAGAAGCTGAGAAGATCCGCTGTATTGGTGAAGCTGAGGCCTCTTCCATTGAAGCTGTGGGAAAGGCAGAGGCTGAGAAGATGAAGTTGAAAGCTGAAGCCTATCAGCAGTATGGAGAGGCTGCAAAGACTGCTCTGGTGCTGGAGGCTCTGCCGAAGGTGTGTGTGTGTCACACATTTTAGAACAGCTCCACCCCAGATTGTCAAATACTGATTTATTGCCAACACTGACTAAAATGTAAATGTGTTCGGCGTTTAATGTTTTATTTAAGTGACAGATCAGCGACTAAAAAAAAAAAAAAAATACATTGCAAAAAAAAATTGCTACGAGGTGATTATTTAGTTTCCAAGTAATCAGAAAGATTATTTCAAGACAGGTATATTCTTATGCATGTATATTTCTCTTTGTACTGAGTAAAAATAAGTTTTTAGCCGTTTTAAAAAAAATACTTATACAATCTAACTATTATAAAACATGTTCTATTTTTAAAAAAAAAAACTTACAAACAATCTAACTATTATAAAACATGTTCTTTCTCTTTAACATGGCTCATTTGATTCAAATGAATAAAACAAAAGTGATACATTTTCTTACACTAACCTGTATGTATAATATTAGCATGTTGATTTTTATCTGTATAAATCAGATTGCTGGTAAAGTGGCCGCACCCCTGTCTAAGACCAATGAGATTATCATCCTGAGTGGAGACAGCAACCGCGTGACTGGAGAAGTGAACCGTCTGTTAGCTGAGCTTCCCGTCTCCGTCAATGCCCTCACTGGAGTGGATCTGACTAAGGTGAGATGGAAGTGCTCAATTTATGACAAGTGCTAATTTTGTTGTTGTGTCTGTTGCCCGGCTATGTAAACTGACATCACCGTGGTAAGGGTTCAGAGCAGGATATAGATAAAACTTGGCTAATTTATTAGCAGATTCTGTTTTTAGGTTTTTTTATATGTCTTGTAGTAATAGGTAATAAACCAACATGGTTTCAAACAACATTTATAACAAACAGCTGTTACATCTGTTCAAAGTCGCACCAGATTGATCTGGTAAAGATCCCCAAAAGGAAGCTTAAGATGAAACTTACAGAAAAGGTTCTGTTTGAGTTTGAGTCTTTTTTTTTTTTCTTTTTTTTTTTTGCTTAACTAAGGATGCACCAATATCCTCGGAGGTGCAGCACAGACACAGTAAGCCAATATACTGTGCTTTTCTCCTGCACTTTGGTGTCTTTTTGCCCTTAGTGTATTTAAGAAGGTCAACAATTAAGAGGTATTTTAACAACAGGGACAGAGACACATACGTTTACACCTCGTCATTTATATGTTATGTTGAGATTTTTTTTTAATTTTTTGAGATTTTTGTGTTGAGTTGTTTTGTTGAAACTTAGAGACAGTGCAGCACAGTTTATGTAACTGATTCTTATTTTTCAGGTAAACACGAGGCAGTGTCATTGTGTCGTCATGAAATTCACTCTAATGTGTTTCTCTTCATTTTTATTCTTATATTGTTGATGTGATGACAGTGTCCGTTTGAAAACATATTTTTATAAATCCAGTACGAATTATTTTAATCTTTAATTAAATGAAAATGATCTAATTTAATTTAATTTTTTTCTTCTATTAATGAGAACAAAAGCAGTTACGTACTTGGTGTCCGCCACTATATTTGGGGGTTTAGCTTAGACACTTTTTCCTCGGAGCTGTATAGTTAAGCATCAGCGACAGCACTCCTGAAAATATTTGTCCATGAACTGGTATGTGGGCCCACATTATTAAAGTTTTCATTTATATAACTTTAATGTTGGTAACCATAGTCATGACAACATAACGATTTAAAGACGCCTAGCTGAATTTAAAACATGTCCGTGTCATACTTACAACGTACAACCTATTTCCAAGGGTACAACATGTGAATATTTGTCAGTGCTGTATATCAGGCCGTAAGCAGTCTGTCGTTTGGTGTCACAGATCCCTCTGCTCCAGAAGATGACCTCCTCACTGTGCCAAGAAGCCATCTGATTAATCAGGCCAGAGACTCATCACTCCGAATCCTTCAACTTGTATCTGCCTCAAGCATGAAAACAGTTTTATATGTCTCTGTCCCCCTTTATCCCCCTCCTCCCCCCCTTTATGCAACTGCCTTTGACCACGAGTACTTGACACAAAACACAATTGTTTTATGTTAGCAAAGTTTTTTAAATTGCCAACATGTTGAAAGCTGGAGCCTTGTAACGAATCAGTTTGTGCGATGTTGCGTTGTTTTACCTTCCCGTTTTACACGCGTTGATTCTAAATCGCACTGCAGTACTTTGGCCATGGTTACATTCTGCAGTCATGTTCACCCTTACCGAAACTCCAACTGTAATTCTGTTATTCTGGAGGGGCTGCTGGGTCTGTTGTTTTTGCAGAAGGACAGTCCCAGTCATTAGGTGAATGGGAACACACCAGCTATAATGCCTGCCATTATAGGCTCAGGCCAATGAGTAGCCAACCATCATCAACAGGGATCATCACACTATACCTGGGTGATCCAGGTTAATAGCGAACGCACACATGATTTTATATATATACACACACACACACACAAATATATGTGTATATATGTATATATGTATATATATATGTATATATGTATATATATGTATATATATATGTATATATGTATATATATATGTATATATATACATATACATATATACATACATATATATATATACATACATATATATACATATACATACATATATATATACATACATACATATATATACATATATATACACATATACATACATATATATGTATATATACACATACATATATATACATACATATATATACATATACATACATATATATATACATACATACATATATATACATATATATATACATATATACATATATATATACATATATATACATACACACATCGTCCAACATTGGTAGCCCAATGTGATGGAGGATCTTGGTACAGATGAGCATGATGTCAACTCTGTGATTTTAATGATCTGTTTCTTGGACACCTCTGTAGCTCATAGAGAACTTCACAAACTTCCAAACCACTGTAACACCTAAGGCTCATCTTGTCTTTATCAAATATAAAGGAAAAATGACTGCGGGTCAGAGTATTAGATTTCTGGATTTGTTTGGATTGCTCATGGTCTGGTTGCCTCTGTTTATGTTCCGTGAGCCGTGCCTGTTGATCACTTAAGTGCCCAGACCTTAGGACAGTGGTTTGGCTTTAGTTGAGTTTGTGTCATTGTTATTGTGATCACCCGTCTCTAATGTGTAACATGTAAGATTGCATACTGTTTCTCTTATCGTCTGCTTTTACTAACACCATTTAACCATTTCTGTTTTATTGCATCCAATCACAAAGGCAGATTTTAAACGCTAAGCAAACACAGAGCCATACTCGGGGAGAAAAAATAGCCTTAAGAGATCCTGGACATCTGCCAGGCTAACTGAACATTTCTCTTATTACCTCAAGTAGCACATAGTAGATGCAGGGTCCTAGCTTTAACTCACTGGTTATTCGTATCACACTGTTCTTTCTCGACGAAGCATCCGTGGTCCCTCGATGTGGTAGGTGTGTACATTGTTGTGACCTTGAGTAACAACCATACTAAAATAGTTTTGTCTTTTCAAACTTATGTTTTACCTTGGACCACATAACATAACATAGCAGCTACTTTGGTGAGAAGAAGAAGAATTGATCTGTGATAAGATTGATTATACTGTTGAAAGTGTTTTTTGTTTTTTGTTTTGCTTTTTAGAGAATGTTAGTGTGATTGGTTTTTCTTTTTTGCTTTTTAGAGAATGTTAGTGTGAATGGGTTTTTGTTTTTGTTTTTTTTGGTAGGAAACAGGTGAAACAGTGCCACGTCCAAATTCAGGTCAATCAGGAACATTATCATCACAAGTTGTTACCTTGTGTAGTCTCTCTGATCAGTGAAGAATGAGGTACAATTTGTTTAAAGTAAAACTAGAGGACCAGCGTTCTATTCATCGTTTTCAATGTTGAATAAGGATGTACCTCAAATATCATCCACTAGATGGCAATGTCAAGATGTTTCAGGATTTTAACTTGTCTAGTTTCTCCTAACAGCTAAATGAGCCTTATTTTTTTTTTTTTATTATTGTTACCAGTCAAATCGTTCATTTTTGTTACAGTGTTTTGCTGCAGAGCATTCCAACCAGCTTGTTTCACGCAATTAGACTTAAAAGTGCTGTTTTCATTTTTTTAAGTCTCCCGTCCGGTAACTCAGACGGCTGATATGAATCAACCACTCGTCAGTGCCTGTGATCTTAAAAGGTTATTAGTATTTTAATTTGTTACCTTTTTTTTTTTTTTAAACCGTCATAATCCCAACATTGTCTCGTCGCCTTTTCTGCGTTCTTCCGTTGTGTTTGTGCTGCTGTGAATTCTTAGTACAATGCTGCCCAGTTCCTTGTAAACACAGTGAACAACCTGCTCCTTAGCTACCATTTTAAAAAGGCCCGTAATATGTTAACATTTTGGTGTAGCGACTAATATCATCAGTCACCGAAGGCCAACACTTTGATTTGACCATGAATGAATTCACCGTAAAATCATTGTTACATGTCTTCACACTGTGAAAGTGTAGCCCCCGGGGCAGAGCTCTCTGCCGTTTACTTCACTGTTTCGTTTCACTTCACTTCACTCTGCTGAGGCTCTAACACACACACACACACACACACACACAGAGAGAGAGAGAGAGAGACTGATGCCAACATTTTCATGTCACTGCACGATCTGTGATTGACAGGTGCGACATCTTCGCCCGCACACTTGAGCGGCTACTCACCTTGCCAGTGCTTTCACTTTGAAACTCTGAAAAACAGATACTGTTGTGGAAACCTCTCAGTGGTGTTACTTTGCAAAGTTACTCTAATGAGGGGAAAAAAGTGATTTGATTATTTTATGTGGTGCCTTTGTTACATAGTGTGAAATTCCTAAATACTATTAATGTGTAGTTTAAATAGAAATTCATTTACCGCAGGGTGTAGACTGACCCGCAGAACGTGTGAACTTAGTATATGCTAACGTGTAAAGATTCCTTCAGAACTTCTTTCATTCAGTACTTCAAACGTATAAGAGAGCAAGACAAATATGTTTATATACACGGATTATGAAGTTAACCATAGCGTCAAATCAGAATCTTCTAATTTTTTTATGTGAAAAAAAATGTCAGCTTGTTGTTCTCGACATAATTGATTTTCTCGTTAAGCGTTAGAAATACATTTTTTCCCTGATTTGTATTTTTTTATGTGAAAAAAATGTCAGCTTGTTGTTCTCGACAACGGTGTGGTTTAAGACCAAACATTTCAGATCTACAGCAACACTTCAGCTAGGTATTTATCATGTGGCTTCTGGCCTTTGTTAAATAGACCCAGCATGAATTTTTCAGCATGTGTTCATGGTATTCTGTATTGTTCTGTACGTAGCGATATAATAAATGTTGTACCAACTTCTGTTTGCTCTTCTCACTGTTTTTTCCACACATAATTTCAGGGTTGTGTTTTTACGGCGTACCACTATACACACACAATCTCTTTTGAACACTAGAAATAGAGAATTTCTTTTTAGGCATTTTTTGGAATGTTTAAGTAATATTTTATTTATTATCAGACAGGTCTAAGCTGAAAGAGGTTTTATTTCAAATGTATGGATTTTAGTGTGAACTCACAATAATGTGTTTGAGGTTCGTGAACAGGTCAAATGAACTAGTGGAAAAATGTTGCCTACTGTATTTTCCAGACTATTAGTCGGAGTATAAGTCGCACAAGCCAAAAAATGCATAATGAAGAAAAACAACAACATATAAGTCACTCTAGAGTATAAGTCACACCAGTGCCCTCTAGCGGCTATCAGTGTGACAATCCGAACATGTCAACACATTTTTTAAGTGGTACAGCAGTACCAGCTTGTGTACAGCAGATACTAGTACACAAGCCTAGAGTGCCCTCTAGCGTCTGTCAGTGTGAAAAATAACGAGTATGTAAATTTACAGTGGTACAGGAGTCGCAGATACTGGTACACAAGCCTAGAGCGCCCTCTAGCGGCTGTCAGTGTGAAAATAACAACAAGTGGAAATATGTATTTTAATATGTAGTATGTCGCTCCTGAGTATAAGTCGCAATCCCAGCCAAAGGGATTTTAATAGCTGTAGAGACGTACATAAACACACATAAAAATGATAGTAAATAAGGATTCCTGTGATGTTTTTTTTTAAGTCCATGCTGCTAAGTTTCTGAAACTGATAAATCTTTTTTTTTTATAACACAGAGCAATGTTCACTGTTTTTGTAACTTGAAAAAAATAATAATCAATTGTAGAAACCTGTATTAATACTTTATGGACTAGTTAGATCTGTAGTCTTTCATTTACTGATACCGCCCCCCCCCGATGAACATGAGTTTGACACCCTGATGATGGGGCAGCAGGCAGTATGTTGTTGTTGTTTTTTCTTTAAAGATTCAAATACTTATCTTGACATGCAAGTGTAATGTGCGGCGAAAGCAGAGGTGGTTGTTCATCCTGATAATCTGGGGTCTAACTTTATCTGGTCCTACAGCAGGACCTCTCACACCCTTAGAAGGCAGTGCTGCCATGACAACTGCCACACCCCCACACACACCCGACAACTTACTCACTTCATGTACACACATCTGTTGATTAAAAATATATAAACATATGACAATAACAACCCAGTAATGTGGTTTAAATTACAGTTTTAAGAATGAACAGTAAAAAAAAAAAAAAACAGTTTATATTATAAGGACTTGTGTTGGTATTATTGTGTATTTTAAAGGGAAATTGCTGTGAATACAGCACTATTACGAACAGACGTCAGGAAATATATGAGAATATATATTAATTATCAATTAGGTCGGTATTTTTACTAAGGTTTGTGATGCTAATCGAAAGGGATTCATATTTTATTTTGGTATTTTTCTTAAATAAAGAATGTACCACAGGGGTTTTCTATGTTATGTTTATACATTTGTTTTGCTAAATTTTCATGTCGGAAAAAACGAATTATTCTAAAACAGAAACAGGTGAGACGTTTTAATGCAGGGGTGTCACGGGCCTGAGTTTGATACCTGTATTTTAATGTCATTCACATGGTAACCCTGTCTTAGAGAGAATGCACATCCAATAATAAATACCATTTAAATACCATCATACTATTTTTGGAGTTGACCATGAGTTTATTGTTCTAGTCCAGGCATGGGCAAACTAAGGGTCGGGGGGCCGGATGCATCCCATTCAGTTTTGTAATCCGGCCCACCAAAATGTTCTAAATTATATTATTTATTTATATTATCATTTTACTTCTGCCTTTTCCCAGGTTTCCCCAATAGACGGTGTAGAAAATGATTAAAGCATTTAATCTTTATGCATGACTTTTACATGTCATTTATCTTAGTTCACACGAACTCTCCGTAAAAACTGACTGGAAATGTGCATGTTTTCCTTTCTCTCCAGATGTGTAATGCTTTTTCATATGGAACCAAACTTTAGCATTGCGTAAACATTAAATCTGGAACAAACTCGTTGTACAGTGGAACCTTGGTTTTCGAACTTAATTCAAGTTCCTGAAGGCTGATCGGGAACTGAAAAGTTTGAAAACTGAAAGAATTTTCTCCATAGGAATCAATGTAAAATGGATTAATCCATTCCTGGACCCTGGATGATTGCTTATTCAAACTTTTTTTCAACAGGATTTTGTGTAGAGGTTCATCCACGAAATCAATGAAAATAATTCGATTTAACCAAAAAGATAAACTCAACGGAATGAAGAATAAAGCTATAAATAGAAAAGGCAATTTCATTCATCTTTTGTTGATCCAAATCAGTAGCAACTTTTCCACTTCTTCTAATGTCTGAGATCGTTGCTTGGTGATCACAGTCTCTCCTTTGGCAACCTTAGCTTCTTATGTTGCTTCCTTGTTCTTAATAATGGTACAAATCGACGCCTTTACCAAGCCGTACCGGAAAAGAAAGATCTGAAACACGAGCGCCGTTCTCACGCTTTCGTATACATTTTCTTCATTTCTTCATTTTTTTTCTTCTTACTATTTTCTGTTCCATAGTGATTTATGATGAGGCAGTTTTTGGTTAAAAGTTTTGTTAGTGAACTGAATTGTTCGAAAAGAGGAGTTCGGAAACCGAGGTATTATGATATATATATATGATATATATCATATCATATATATATCATATATATATGTATGACATATATATATATATATATCTGATATATATATGATATATATATGATATATATATATATCATATATATATGATATATATGTCATATATATCATATCATATATAATATATCATATATTATTACATGAGAAATGTAATTTTAAATAATGATATTCATTGCTTATTGTTTCTCTCTAGCCTTTTAGTTCCTTTTTAATGTAAATCTTTTTACACAGCTAACAACAAAACAACCAAAAACATAAGCACTTTATTATAGTGCGTACATAAATAATACTAAAAATCCCACCAGTATATGTCGGCTATATAATGGTGGGCCAAATATTACAACACGGACCAGATTTGGCCCCCGGAGTTTGACACCTGTGACCTGTTGTTTTGAAACATTGCCAGATTATCTTTTAATGAAAAAAGTAAAGGGATATGACTGAATTCTTTTTGAATTAAGTACATTTTTCACCGTGGCCCGATACCAAATGACCTACTGATCGGCACTGGCCCCCGGACTTGGTCGGTTCATGGTCATACCCTGTTAATCCTTGCTCTTTGTTTGTGCCGTGTGTCCTATAGCTAGTGAGTTTTTGCGTCATTTGGATTTTTGAATGTCCGAAAGTATTGATAAACTACAGATGATGTTAATGTTGATGTTAATTCCTCTGCCATGAGCAGTAGAGCAGGGGATTGTCAAACCCATTTTCACCAGGGACCACGTCAGCAATACTACTCATATAACATATTCATAACGTATTTTATAATGTTTCTGCAATGAATTATTATTTATTCAAGTTACGAATATTGTACATTATTCTGTGTAGTAAAAAAAATAATTTGATCAGGTTAAGAAACTCAGCAACATGGACTTTATTAAAAGACAATTAAACAATTTCACGCTCCCTCAGTTTGACCCGTGCGTTAGAGTAGCGGTCCCCGACTCCAATTGGCCCATTTTTACATTCCCTCTGTTTTCAGATGTAAATGTAAATGTAATAAATAAGTAAATAAATAAATAAATAAAGTGCTACTCTAAAAACTCAATAGCAGTGTGTTGTTTTCGTTACGGTAGCAGCGCGTATCTTTATTGAAAAACATGTTGACAGTTGACGCTGTGAGTCTGCCTGGGTGTAGTAAGGGTGTGGACACAAGTGGACAGAGACAGTCAGGCAGGTCCGAACCAGATAAGAGGTTCAGCCCATGCTGTTTGGTCCATCCCAGATGTCATCAACAATATGTTAATGAAGCAGAAGGCCTTTAAGTTCTGCAGAGGGGCCAGAGTGCCACTTGGAAAGAAGGAAGTGAACACAACGCGACAGAATAAGGTGAGCGTGTTGGTGGTAAAACATAACTGAAGATATATCTTTTTATAATTAGCACTTCTCATTTGATATTTGTATTCCTAAGGTTTGTATATATATTCGATCCATTTCTGCATTTGTTTTATTTTTCTGTATATTCAAGTAATAATACTTTAGCAGTAACATTTCACAAAATGTTTTTTTTTTTTTTTTTTTTACACTTTTAGCAGTAACATTTCACAAAAATTTTTTAAATTTTTTTTTATGACCAATGGTTTGCATGATGTATAATTTGCTACTTGTCGCAGCAACAAACTCCTCACGAGTATGTCTTGCACCCTGGACAGGATATCATCTTATACTGTAAGTTCATCATAGAGACACTAAAGTATAGATGAGGTACTACCCAGGGTTTAATTCCTGCTCTGACTTTATCAGGAAAAAGACAGGCCTAACCAGACGGCAGGACGGACTCACAGCAGAGGCGGGCCGTCAAACCGTTACCATTACTGAGTTTTAGTAATGGTAAGGGTTATATGGCCCTTCCTCAAAGTCATCCAGAGCATCGCGACGGGGGAGAGACTCTCTCTGTGTGCATGTCTTCAGCCGTATGCCTTTTAAATGTGCTCGTGAAATGTGAAATAAAGCCGATCGTTCCAACACGTTTGTTTTTTTGATCGTATCGCCACGATTCGAGTTATTACGTGTGCTGCTCGGGTCAGTTGGCTTATCTGAACGCCGACCTCTGTGCACTTGGCTTTGTCTAATCATGGGGAAGCAGGCGAGTGCTTGACGGGGGGTGCCTCCTCCACCTCCTCACCCACACTCTCTCTCTCTCCCATCACCCCTGCTTAAGGCCACTGGGAGGTTATTCATCACGCTGCCCTGGATAGAGTAGCTGTCGAATTAACTCACAGGCAGCGGGAATGAATCTAATCACCATTATCTGGCCTATTTTTGGCATCAGGTTAGTGCTCTATTTTGCCTTCTATTAAGGAGACAATCCAGCCCCCGTAGGCAGAGTTTGGCATTATATAAAAAAAGAAAGAAATTGGAAATTGTACTTCACACACTCTACTCACATCACGTTTATAATCAGTTATGGTTATAACACATGAATTATGCTTAGCAATATCTGTATTAATGTTTCATGACATACGCATTTATACTTTACATTTATGCATTAAGCAGACTTTGGTTTTCAGCCAAAGCGACTTACAGAAGGAAGATTAAACAATCAAGTATGTTGTTCCTCCGGGAATCGAACTCTGCTCTCTGCTTCTGAGGCAGGTATGCTAACGGTTACACTATGGAACCCAATATTTATTAATTCATTTATTTATTGATAACATCTTACGTACGTACAAATTATCCTTACATTAAAATCTCTGCTGGACAACGGACAAGCTCAGACTCTGGAGACAAGCTCAAAATTGTTATAACTTCACTTCAGTCTCATGGTTTTTTTTTAAGTTCCTATTGTTTGTACAAAGTTCCATTGGTCTGTTTATTTCCTCAGCTTGACTCCGAGTTTCAGGTCAACTTCTCTCAGATAGATGCGTCTCAGGTCGCCGCTGACTTCCTTGGCAATCTGTGCTATGGTCTGTCCGCCTGGGCCGATCAGCATCCGCTGTAAACACAAGAATACAGAACCCTGGGATGCTCAGTTACTATGTCCCATGTCTTATTTCTATGAAATATATATATATTTAATAAATGCTTATTGCTATAATATTCATAAAGATATCCCAAAACTACTACAAAAATGATCAAATATTACACACCATCAACCCCAGACTACATCGTAGTGTTCAAGTACACGTCATTATCAGACACTTTCTGAGTATCAGGAAAATTCGGCACAAGCCGCGCAGTACAGGAGCACAGACAGACACACACAGACACAGACAAACGCACACACAATCAGCCACCGGGGCTGACCCAAAGGTCGCCACGAGGGTCAGTCCCGTCTGTAAATACGTAAAAAGAAAAGGCGTTTACCACATGAGCATCTTTTTTGGCCCACACTTTCACTGCAATGATGATCGCACCGTTTTCTCCCTCGTGCCAAAGATCCACAACCTGGAAACAACGACACTGAATGGTCAAAAGCGAAAATCAATCAACAATGACTGATCGTGCTGCATTTGCTTCTTTGATTACCTGTGTCATTGAGTAAGGCACTTCCTGCGGCAGGATCTCAAGGAGCCTCTCCCTGATGAGGTTGACGCAGACTTGTTCTGGACTCAGATCAGTCAGGACCTCACTGTGGTACAGCCATGAGCCGGGCTTAGCAGCAACCTTGAAGTAGTCCTTGGAGGGAATGACAAAAGGTCCCCTTATTGTAGTACTACTCAATGGAATATGGCACACTGGACATAAGTGTACCACTGCTGCAAGGCTTGAATAATAACGAGCCTCCAGCCACTAGGTGGCAGCAACTCATACAGTTGTTTGTACAGATAAAAATATAATAATGTTATCAGGTTCTCAATAGTATTTCAATTTGCAGGGGGGGGGTGCAGTTGGACATTTCTGTCCCCAAGCAGGGGCATGACAGAGAATAATTGAGAAGCACTGCCTTAGCGCCATATGGTGGACCCCACTTTGAAAACCACTGGTTTTGTTCGTGATATCACCAAGCAACCCTCATACCAAAACTATAAAAAAAAAAACTGATAATAATAATAATTTTTAATAATTAATAATTATTCTTATTAATAATTATTAATTAATAATTATAATAATAATATAATATATAATATAATAGTATAATAAGTATTACTTAAATAATAAGTAATAGTAATAATAATAATAATAACTAAGTATATAATAAGTAATAAGTAATAATAATAAGTAATAGTTTTTGTTTTTCATAAAAAACTATTACTATTACCTTCAGCGTTTTCACATCCTCTGCGTCCACCGAGGAGAGCATGAAGACGTCTTTAAAGTGAGGCCATCCCTGTTGTCCTCTGAGCGTTCTCAGTTCTTCATTGCTCAGAGATATGTTCAGATCGGTGCTCTCCTCCTCCTCCTCTGTGTCCTCGTCCTTCTCAGACCACTGTATGGCCCACGGAGGCTTGATGACAGGCCTGACCTGCATCCTGCGCCCATTTACAATTCCACATGTCAACTCTGAGGTGACATTCAGCAGCCTCTCCTTGTTTTTCACCAGGTCCACCTTAGGACACAAATGAACATTACAGAAGAGATCAACCTGACCACCTTGTGTGAAAGTGTGAGTTATTGTTTTATGACTTTAGAATTCATTTTTTCACATTCTAATGAGACCACTGTGTTGGAACCTACAGCAAATGTGTGGCTCCTGCACTCCAGCAGACTTGCTGTTTGTGTTTAAGAGTAGAAGTTTTCTAAACTCAGGTGTTCCTGATGGCGTCTGAATGGTTATAACATGGCGAAAAACAATGAACTAAGTATTCTCAACACCGGCAGGTACACGTGATAA
Organism: Cynoglossus semilaevis; assembly: GCF_000523025.1. Classification (NCBI taxonomy): domain Eukaryota; kingdom Metazoa; phylum Chordata; class Actinopteri; order Pleuronectiformes; family Cynoglossidae; genus Cynoglossus; species Cynoglossus semilaevis. The sequence continues at coordinate 4,085,186 of NC_024325.1, read as the reverse complement.
CACTGTCAGAGCCGACAAACTCAAGTGTGTACTGTATTTTCCGGACGATAAGTCACTCCGGAGCATAAGTCACACTAGTCAAAAAATCCATAATGAAGAAAAAAAAACATATATAAGTTGCTTCGGAGTATAAGTTGCACCAGTACCCTCAAGCGGCTGTCAGTGTGAAAATAACGAACATGTACATTTTATTATATTGGATGATGGAGGCCAGTTTGGAGAGATTTGGTCACACGAGGGGGGACGCGTGACGTCACAGGTCAGAAAATGTATTTTTTAATTACTCCAAATCTTTAATAGCACAAACTAATTTTTTTTTACAGCACAAACGTAGCACATATGAACAACAGCGCTATTTCAATATTTTGGATGAAATATCTTCTACTAGTCTTTTAATGTATGTAATTTAAACAAACACTACTAGTCTTTTAATGTATGTAATTTAGTTGATTAATTTTTTAAAATTCAGAATATTTATAATGAATTTAGGCGGACAAGGCTCTCTATCCACGTCAACGGTGACTTAAAACAATGTGCATGTACTGTATTTTTTTTCGACTTAACTAATTTCTCATCAGGCCGAGGGCTGTTGACTAGACGAAAGAATACCTTATTGAGGACCAGAACTGCTGGGATATGTTTGTGCTGGGCCAAACACTTCAGCATCTCAAAGTCGAGCCTGTTGCTGGTCCACTTGTCAGATGCATCCACCACCACGACCACTGAAAAGGATAAAACAGTGGACCTTTAAAGCTGTAATCTTTTTTTTTTTTAAATTGTTTTGAAAAATGTTAACAAGCTATTGGCTTAGTATAAAAACATATAGACCACCTAGATTAGCTTCTTTAATTGTATCCCATGGATCCACAAGCAAAGACTTCTCCAGATTATGTCTGTGGAAATGCGAGATCTATTTATACATCAAGGTTTTGAATTTATTTTTGATAATTAAAACAAATTTTAAAAAAGAAAATAGGAAATGGACCTTTTTACTTTTGATGCGGAGATGATCCCAGGAGTGTCAAGTAAAATCTGCGAACAACACAAACATAGGCACAGTCTTTAGCATTTGTTTTTTTTTTTCCCCTTTTAACAAAGGCATCAGAAAACACTTACTATCTGTGTGTCATCCTCTGTGATGACAGCAAGGGCACGGGACTGTGTGGTGTGGACTTTCTTTGACACAGCAAACACCTATATGAAATTAGAGCCTATTATAAAAGCGAACGCCATCCTTTCTTTTCACCACTGATATTAAAAGGAGTGTTTTAAAAAAAAGGCAGCAAAAATTCATACCTTTCTGCCAAGCAGTTGGTTGGACAACGTGGACTTTCCAGCATTTGGAGCACCCAAAATGGCCACTTTTAGGACCTTTGACCTTTCAGGCTGGTCTGGATGTCTCAGTAACAAAGACATTTGTTCCCCTGGAAAAAATGATACACATTTTTAATTACTAGACAGGTAGTACGAGAGAAATAAAGACCATCAGATTTGCCATAACGTTGACATGAGTTTAGGATGTACAGTAAATCTCTGAGGCAGTGGTTTGGTTACCGCTGTCTGCCGGAACACTGGCTTGGAGGGGACAAACGGTTCCATCTGCTTCTGCGGGTGCATTGCATTTCATCAGTCTGTTAAGAAATGTCTCTGATGTAATGAAACGGACAGGGGTGAAGATAAA
>NC_024325.1:4067206-4083465 GCF_000523025.1 Cynoglossus semilaevis | reverse complement strand
ACAAGATACCTATTACTGCACAGCAGTTTTTTCCGCAGATTCATTCAGTCAGTAATTCTATAGGAATTAAACTTAACTTTCTCTGAGTAGAGTAAGAATTGACGGACACACCGGTGCATAATCCATGCCTTATGGTGTGATAACAAGAGGTGACATCGTGCAAACAGATGAAGTAAAAACCCATATCATATCAGTGTTGTTAAATTTTGGTTGATGTCAGGAATTCCTTTACAATGTCTGTCATCCCACACACAAGCACACATTACATTTAAATACATGCCCTGCATTATTGAACAATACTGCAGCACATTTACTGACACAAGAAAATTGTTTTATTGCATAAATAATAAGAAGAGAGAATGATTGGGTATGAATGAACAGGAGTGTAATTGGTTCCGGGGGGGATCTCCTTTCTTTGCCAGTCTGTAAGATTTACAATTCACTGAATTACTGTCCTGTGATTGGCAGTTTTGATATTTGCATTACTTAGCAACCGTGCAGGTGTACATAATGGAACGTTTTATGTTTGTTTGGAACATGGCTTGAGTTATTAATTTTTTGGTCTATTGTTTTGTTGTATTTTGTCATATAAAGGCCTCTGTACAAATTAGTGAGTAATAAATGTAAATAATAATTAACACAGAAGAAAAACTCGTCCTTTAAACAATACAACAAAAATCTGTTGTCATCATATCGAGCCGTGTCATAGCAACATGCTAATATAGGCGCTGTTATTATTGGCGCTGCAGTGTCACAAGATCAATATCGCTTTCTAATTTATAAAATAGTTGCCTCCTGGGTAAATTTACGTTACTACTTTTAATAATAATAATAAATAATAATAATGAAACACTAACCCGAAATTGGAAACCATAACGCGCTCTCCTGCCGCGAATAGACGACGTTCCTTCTGTTGAGAACGTAAACGCCTCTGATGAAGGAAGAACACACTCTCGACATAAGCCTAAGTTGACTGTTTCCGTTCAACTTTTGCTGCTGCTGGCGATAATATCTGTTTCACATAAGTTGCTTCTACCCACGTTAACATTGACCATAGAGCGACGCCATGTTTTTTGATGAAAATATAACAACTTCCGGTCTGAGTGGTCTACTTCCGTACAATCACTCGTGTCTGTGGATGCCATACTGCTCTCTAGCGGGACGCATAAAGCTCGGTTTTACTCCCGTCCAGAGGCTGGACTAAAACAGGAGGCTGCCTCTTATATTACAAATATTCTATGGAAATAATGCACATACATTTGTGTGCATTATTGTATTTTAAAATATTGTATAATGCGTCTGTCTAATTTGGCTATCGCACATTGATTTTTGCCATTTGTTTTCTGATATTTATATAGATTACTGAAGGTCTACCTTCAGAAACACAAGATCAAAGTATTACTTGCTCTATCAGAAATTATTGTGTATTAATGTGTATATTACTGACTACAAAATGGTTACCTGAAACGGAATGACCGAGTCTACCAAAAATCTTGTCAGACACACACGTTCTTTCATTATACAGCTATATTACATTGACCACCTGATATAATTTTGTAGTTGTTTCAGCCTAACCTGTTTTATAACAGAACAGTGGCCAGTTATGTGTAAAACTCAAATGCAATCAGCCATTGATTTAAAATGAATAAAAGTGTTCAATAATGTATTTAGAGACAAGTAAAACATTTTGCATTGCATTGTAGGATTTAATGAACTAATACCAGTAGAATTTGATTTAACTGAGCAGACTTTCTATCCTGTCCTGTGAGTGAATACATCAGACCTCAGGGTGATTCAATCTCTGTTGTGACAAAGGTTATATTGAGTACCCAGAGACTGAGGAAACATTGGGTTCACTCAGTCGCCCTATAATCATTTAATACTGATTCAGAATGATATGCATCTGCAATGTCAATTACACCAGAGTGACGCAGCTTGGATGAGAAATACTGGCTACTGTGGTGTTTTTGTCTTTACCGTATTCTATATGTATTCTATAATAACTAGGCAGTGGTCTCACTACAGTGTGTCAGTGATACAGGTAACTCACAATCTGTTATCTTCTTACTCTAAAAGCTCAGCAGCAGGGGGAGGGAAACAGAAATGGAGCTTTTAGCAGACACTTACTGCCAAATTTCAATTGAGCCAGAAAGCAAAGGGATATTTTTGGATCAGTAATGTTTGAACTTTCTTTCTCTATCTGCCCCTTCCCACTCTTGTACTCTTAAAATCATTCAAGGTCTTCTACAGTAGTTCCCTCCGGGCCTTTCCTCACATGGCCATTTCATGTGGGAGTATATGAGAGTTCCTGTATTTCTATGAGTGCATTGACTTTGGCCTTCAGAAAGATCTCTCTCGTTTTTTTTTTTTTTTGTTTTTTTTTCTAAAAGGCAAAAATGCTTTGCCTGCAGACCATTCAATCGTAAGCTGTTGTCGATTAACGAGCACTTGCCAATTTGATTAAGCAGAGTAGCACAGCAATGAAAGAGTTCTCTCTTTGCACACGCCTAACCATATCGTGAATACAAATTCAACTGAACATGTACAGTATATTAACGTGGTATTTGGTCTTACCTTCCAGAATACACAGATCTTTGTTGTTTGCCGGTAAAAAATGAGTGATGTTGTGATGTCGAGTGTGTGCTCTGGAAACCTCTCCCCTGTTGATTTGCTAATAATACAACCCGGAATTAGACATGTACTGGTTGGCAGCGTCTTTACTGAGAACTTGCAGCTTACGAGGAATAACAAAGTTCATGCAATAGGAAGCCTAAGCCATGGGGGTATGTCAACGGGGGAGCACAGGTGGGAAAAACAATCTGTCTTTAATGCATCTGTCAATCCATCACGGGTGATTGTGGCGAGAGGCACGATGCTGCACAGCTGCACTGTCTGCCAATTAAACAGCAGCTTTGTTCATGCTGAGAAGTCTTGAAACAGTTGTGTTATTTGTAACTGATTGCACCGACTAACGAATTGACCGACGCAATTTTTCACATCTGATGAATGATGCCGCAAAAGTCCCTCAAGGTCCCACAATTCTGCAATCAATTCTAAGTCTTGTTCCAACTGTTTTTTTTTTTTAAAGAGGCGAAAGAGGTAGCTGTTAAACTACCTATATGGGTCACACTGATGCTCTGATTGTACAATCTTTGTCTCAGTAGGGGAGGTGTAGGGGGAAAAAATTCATTCTAGACTTGCAATTGATAGGACTTGTCTGTGGAGTGGATCGATAATGCCTCCCATTGAAATCATCAATCAGGGCAGTGCTGAATATAAAAAGTGTAATTAGGAACAGCGTTCTTAAACATCCTGTATTGATGTCTCCTTCGGTAAGGAGAAAGACACCATTCTGCATCATTAACTTTGTATTATTGCCTGATGGAGCCTGCTGCTGCTGCTACTTCCCCAACTGCTGAACTCAGAGCGCTGTGTGTGATTGGGCTTTCAAACCAAATTCTATGACCAAATTCTCTGCTCTTTCACTTGCTGATAGGGGAAGTGAAGCTTGCAGCCTTTAATTGGCTAGAGTGTGTAGTGGGCCTCCGGTCCAAACTGGAACCTTCTGCCCTAGAGTTATTCTTCACAATGCTGTAATTACTAAGTATTGGGATAAAAAAAAAACCCATCTTTTTTGATTGCTTTCAGCAAGTTTTTATGAAACAACATACAGGGTTTACACCCGCACATGTGATTCCAAAACCGGTGTTTAGTGTGATCCATCTGTCTCTTGGTAGTAGTAATAACAGTATCAATACTGTGTAGATGGCAGGTGGGCAATTGTAATGGAGTAATTTGTTTTAGTTGTCACAGAAATATAACTCTTTGATTACAGAGCTACACACATCAGGCTGCACAAATAGAACATTTCATCAAATCCCAAAGCATGTGACACTATTGACTGTGGAGGTTTCACACTGGCTTTCATTTTGCCCGCAAGATGCATTATACAATACGCGAAGCGCTCAATGAAACAAACGCCAGTGCAAAACAACTCTAGGCCAATGTCGTGCCCATAGCTTAATTATAACTTATATTTGAACCAATAAAACGTTTGGCCAAAGACAAAAAAAATGTACTTGTTGTCATTTTCAGAAGAACATGGTCACATCAAACTAGTTGTAAATAGCTAAGGACATTTCTTTCTCTAATAGGTAGGTAGGTAGATAGATAGATAGATAGATAGATAGATAGATAGATAGATAGATAGATAGATAGATAGATAGATAGATAGATAGATAGATAGATAGAATGTATACAAATATAATTGTAAACATAGAAATACAATAGAATTCGAGATTGTGGTTATTGCACTGACTGTTGTTGATACCTACTTTTGCCTAGTTGATGGATATTTGGTCTGTAGCCATCTGTTTACCAGTGAGTGTGCCACCGCAGGGCATCTCAATTGATTCTTTAACTCTACCTCCAAACTGTCAAAACTGAACTAATTCATCATGTGGCTTTTTGAGCTCTTCGGGTCTAGTTCCACGTAATGGTTTCAGTGGTGTATACACTAATTAGGGTTAAATTATCTTTCCCAGTGTACTTTTTACATTTAAAATGTATTATTATTATTATCCTTTCCACTGCCCAACGTACGTATGCCGCATTGTCCAATCAAAACGGTCGTTGACTGTACCTTTAAATCGTCATCTGCTCTGCTCACAGCTTAGTCGGGAAGTCTCTCAGCACTGAGCATGCGTCGAAAGTTGCTGCCGCAGACAGAAGCAGCAGTGATTCGGCAGCACAGGGCAACGGCAGAAATTCAGTCCCTTTTGAACCATGGTGATGTACTAAATGATGCATTTTTGCCGAGAGAACGGAGAGTAAGTAGTCGCCTGATACAAATCTGCTTGCCGCGCGTTACTGTGTGTATTGTTCCCCAGAGTGTGGATCAAATGTCAGGAAAGGTTGAGAAGGCAACAATGGGACTGGCAATGTTATAATGAGAGTGGCTGCTAGGTTAGCTGTAGCCAGCAGGCTGGACAGTCAGTCAGCTGGTCTGTAACAACAGCAGCACCAGCAGCAGGTTCACTGACTGTCCGGGCTCTATTATGTTTGTCAGACACAGAACTGTGTTGCTCCCTCAGTCCAGCTGCTCTTGTGTTTCCGAGCTTTGTAAGCCAGTAGTTCACAAAGATAATGTTGTGTCTGATACTCTTGCAGTCGTTTCATCTCTGTAAATCACGTGAATGTGTTGCTGTCAGTTTTTTTTTTTTAGAAAAATCGTTTGTCTGAAGCTGAAGTTAAGAGTGGGCTCGCACGGTTATCTGTTTGAGCCCTGCAGCTTCCACTAACTTGTCTCCCACACTGTGAGATCTACTCGTTCGGGACGTTCGCAAGTGTGGCTGTCTCTCTCTGGTGAAAAAATACTGGCACCTGCAGAGGCACAAGTGTTAAAGGTGATAACAAAAGGTTGACGTCACCGGGCTCGTCCTGATCCTGCCGCACAACCTCGACCACTGAGGGAAAAGAGGAGGTGGAGTAGTTTGAGAGGAGGAGGGCACCTCTGTCTTTTTTGCTATAGCGTCTAATGGTTCACGTATGGGAGGGGGGGGGGTCTTTCTCTGATCAAATTTCTCTTATTCTAAGGGTGCACTTAACTAATGGGATAATATCGATGTTCTCAAGAATGATCTGTACACGGCGGAATGTAAACGTTGCCACGGCGTGTCCGCGATGAGTTTGGCTGCTCTGACTCTGCCATTATGACTGTTATTGTACCATAAAGATATGGAGCCTGGGAGTTGTGGTCCAGACGCGCTTGAGTGACCGTTCTGACTCTGGACGTGGTCATCTTTTACTCTGATGCACGCAGTAAGAAGACCAAACGGGAATGTTGTAGAACAGAGACATTTGACTCAAATCCATCAACTTATCAGTCTGCAATTGCATTAGCGCAGAACTAGAACAAACCAATGTTGTTTCTGTTGGAAAAGGTTACGCAATTACTTAAGTTGGTCTGAATTGAAGCAGCAACAATGACAGGAGTACGTTAGCTTCTTATGATTATTGTCTCCGGGTACATCTCCAGGCTTTTTTTTTTTTTTTTTTTAAATTCTTTTTTGTGTGACAAATTTTTTTGTGACAACCAGAAATGAAAGTAAAATAATAAATTTTTTTTTTTTTTAAATTCTCTTTTGTGTGACCAATTGTTTTGTGACAACCAGTAATGTAAGTAAAATACTAAATTTTGCATTGCATTTAGGTGTATTTTTCCAAATGATAAATGTTTGTTTGTCCTAATGGTGTACTAAATACAGTCTGGGTCATTTTAATTTTGAATTTTCTAAAACAACAGTAGCAAGATTGGCTCGGCTTTTGTTAGAATGCGCACATTGATCCGGACCAAATCTATGAACAAACATTCTACAATGTAAACTTAATCAACTTAATCTATGCCCCATTATGCCGTGATTCCCCCCCGAACAATGACGAAATATTTGGTCCAAGCAAATCTTCTCTCACTCTGTAAAATGCAGTTTGTCTCTTGATTGACGACAGACAGTCAGACAACCGAAAGAATAGAAGTGTTGTGATGCAAAGTCACCTTAAAAAGGCAACGGTCGGAGCTCAATTGCCAGGATCACTTGATTGTATTGTGAGTGTATGTCGTGCAGTGTGTTTTGCTAAATGCTAATCAGCATAGGAATGAATGCACTGATTTGATGCTGTGCAGCTGTTCAAAGTGCACGATTCTCCTTTTTTTTTTTTCTATAAGTCATGAGCAGTTGACTCCGTGTCTCTCTGTCACTGCAAACTTTGTCATTAGTGACGGGAAAACTGCCAGGAGAAGGTCCATATTATTTACATTACATGTAACTTTAATTGGATCATAATAATGTAAGGATTGTATACATGTAGTGATATTTATATTTTCAAAAGAGCCATATTTGTGATGCCGGTTTAGGTACATACATACATGCTTGATTTATAATTTCCTGATTTAGTGTATATTGATGTGCAACACGCACATTGGTACTTTGCCGTACTGCAGCTGTTTGCCTTGTACTACAGACTATAAACGACTACGGCAGTGGTTCTCAAACTGTGGTACGCGTACCACCAGATTATGAAATAGGATGTCTGGTCTTTTTATTTATTTACTTGTTTGTTTGTTTGTTTTTTTGCTGCAATGCAAGTCTGCTTGCGTAAGCACAGGCAGCACAGAATCATGGGATCACTTGCAAGTTGAACGCGGAACGAGCAGGGGAATTCTAATGCTGGTCATTGGTTGGTTTTCTCAGGTTGTACAGAGTATAAAAAGTTTGAGAACCACTGGACTATGGTATTGTACCCTGTAGCTGCTGCTCGAGGTCCCATCACAGCCCTTAACAAGATAAATTGTGTTTTAAGATTTGTTTGCATACATTTTTCTCATCTTTTTTGACTTCTGAACAAGTGGCAAAAAAGTATTTGTGAGTGATTTTTTTTTTGTTTTTTGTTTGCGAACAAATCAATCGTGCTCAGCACCTCATACCAAAGTCCAGATGTTTTTTTTGTTTTGTCTTTTTCGGAAGAACAGTAACTGATGGATTATTATCACAAAAAAAAGGTAGCCATCTTTCAGACAGTAATAGTAACAGGACAAACATCAAAGCTCAACGTTATTTCCTCGAGGCTTCAGAGGAATAAGTAGCGTGTGTGTGTGAATAGCAGATCCAAAGGTAAAAGGATGAACCTGAGAACTTGAGCAGCTTTTATGTTTAAGCTGTCGGAGAGCTCATTAAACACATTGATTAGTCACGATCTTGATTGTTGACTGCAAAATGTCACAGCAAACCAGCATATCTTCTGCACTATAACAGGCCGCTTAATTGATGTCTACGATTTTATTTCAGCCATTCGTTTTTACTCGGATTTTCTAGGATGCTTGAAGAGGAAATGTTTGGGGCTGCAGTGTTGCAATGTAAATAAACATCATCATCTATCAGGCTCAGGATTTTCATCTAGTCCCCGACCCTAGTTTGAGGATTTGTCAGGAAAGACATCCAACATAAAACCTCTGCCAAATCACTATACAGAATAATACTGCGGGGACCCCAGATGAAGGGAAAAGCCAAAAGTAATTCTGCTTGAATTGTGTATCCACCGAGCCCACCCCAATGTCCACCCCTACGGCAGAAAGGTCTAAGACCTCTTAATTCTCTTGTGTAATCTATGAGGTTTTTCTGCATAAGTGGTGTTCGTCTTTCTGTCCTTCGTTGATTTTAATGATCAGTTTTGGTTGAATACTGGACACTTGCTAAAGGTAGTACAAAATTGTTCCTAAGCCTTTGAATTTTTTTTTCTCTACCTTGGACAAATATGTTTCAGGTTCAGATGATTCAGATGATCTGAATCTGCCAGTCATCGCCGTTTCTCAGTGCCCTGATCACTAATGCACCACTAGGGCAGCTGTTAAAGAGTCTTCTCAACCATATGAATCTAGGTCCAGTAACTGGTCAGTTAGACAAGAAGCAGATGTTTGCTAGCCTTTGTAAGAGTGAGCAAAGTCAGAAGAGTGAGGGTCAACTGCAGGTCAGATTAGATGTTTTTAGGGAACCACATGGTTACTAGAATTTCCTCTCAGAAGAAACTTCCCCACAACAGGGCTCATGATATGGTCATAAGCAACAACTTCACTACATTTTGGAATAGTTTCATAAAGACTTTGTCTTTGTCAACTCCATTTTACTCTTATTCTTGTTTTTGCTCCCGATGGGTAGTTTGGCTAATATATATATAGCGGCAAGGATTTAAGTTTCGAAGCACTGCAACCTGATGTTACAAACCTCAAAGAGCGTCCTTAAATTGTTGCGTTAGGCTTCAGGGCTATCGGAGGAATCTGAACCTCCTGGTGACATCTACAGCTAAAGCAGCAGTCAGATCAGCAGGATAATAGGGGCTTGGTTTAGGGGCTACGTCTGTCTGATTGCGCTTGTTGGAGGCTTTTTAGAGACAGGGTTGTTTATCAGCCAAAATCTCACTGGAGAAGCAGAAGAGTGAGACAGATAGGGATTATCTGTATATGACACGAGATAAGGGTGTCTCTCAGTGGGATCACTGACACAGCCGCAGACAATCTCCATCCTCATGCCTTCTGAAAAAGAGGTAGCCGCGCAAGTCCGATGTCAATCTAAGGTAATCTGAACAGATTCCATTCGCGTGTCCACAGTTATTGCCACGGTTTTCCATTGTCCATGCCAACTGTACATATCAGGGCGTCATTATTCACAACCACTGGGACTTGGAGTCTGACCGAGTCTGCGGGGTTAGAGACAATGCAATAACATCATGTGCAAGGGGGAAAAAAGGGGAGAATGAACTCAGAAAGTGTCATAATTGGCACAGAGAGAAGATGAACTACTACGGATTTATAGAAGGAGGATGTATGAAGTGATCGTGAATAGCTGGGCTTTATTCGTAATATTCTAGAAGCGTTATCTTTTTTTAAGGCTTTTAGCTCTAGCTTAGCACTCTGCTCACAAGCTCTAGTGTTTTTTTTTTTTCATTAAATACAAGTGGCGAGGTGAAATTACCAATAAAGTATGTTTTTTTAGTATGAGTTGATCAACCATGCACTAGTGCTAAGTGATGAATTTATTATTAATCCTGGGTCTAAAAGCTGTGGCGGGGTCTAATGAAGGCTAAACTAAGAGGGTCGCTTTTAAGAAGTCATCAGTACAAGGCATTTTGTGTTTATCATCAGTTGCACTACTGCTGCGGGCATCAGTGTGTGGGTGCGTGTTTTTATTTTTTTTTTATTTTTATTTTTTTTCTCTGTGAGCGACCAGTGTGTTGGAAACTGAGTGGGGGGGCCCCTTTATAACCTAACCCCTTGGTCCTCTTTGCCACCATTGTTGAACACAATGAATAGAATTGCCATGCCTTAAAAAAGTAACCAGATGACATTCTTCCTGTTGTTCAAAGGGCCCCGGGGTTATGTTGTGGAAAGTGGCTGAAAGGTTGAGCCAAGCCTGTGACCTTTGGAGGCAAATCTCTGGCATGTCACTCACTGCCTGCGTGAAGCAAATGCTGGCCTTTCCTTGTGATAGCCGTGTATTGTACAAACAAGGCAGGCGGGTCTCTTAAGGTTTGCATCTGCTAAACTCTAGGTTAACCTGTTTATTAAACCTCTACAGTAAAGGACTGCATGTCGTCTTGCTGAGGCTGTATTGAATCAATATTCCAAACGGGCAGTGTGTCCTGACACCTACATTGTCCAAACAATCTCCCTTGTCCTGTGTCTGGGCCGTCTGTACACAGACATGTGGCATAAGCAGCCCCCTTGTCCTGCATGTCAAAATGCCCCGCTGCTGTGGAAGCAAAAGGGATGAATTAGAGAGGCAGTAAACATCAGAGAGGCTCACAAACTAGTCTATATTGTTTATGTCTCCATGCACCAGTGCATTAGCTGTCATTAGTCAGTATAAGCAATTCTCATCTCCATACACTCTGGTGTATCAATTGTCCTCGGCTTGTATTAACTATCTTTACCTCACTTTGGGGGTAACAGCTGTCTTTAGCTAGTATTAGTTATCCTTAGCTCCATACACTCTTGTGTATTAGCCAGAGGTGGGACCAAGTCATTGCTTTGCAAGTCATAAGTAAGTCTCAAGTCTTTGCACTCGAGTCCGAGTCAAGTCTCAAGTCAAGACAGGCAAAGTCCGAGTCGAGTCCAAGTCAAGCCTAAAAAGGGTCAAGTCAAGTCCCAAGTCCTGCCGTTTCTGTTTTCGAGTCCTTTTAAACAAAAATAATAATATATTTACACAGATCACTTTGGGTTTTGGAGAAAGTATCAAGTCTTGTCGAGTCAAAGGGCTCAAGTCCAAGTGAAGTCACGAGTCTTTGATGTTAAAGTCCAAGTCGAGTTGCAAGTCTCTTTATATTTTGTCAAGTCGAGTCGAAAGTCATCAAATTGATGACTCGAGTCCAAGTCATGTGACTTGAGTCCACACCTCTGGTATTAGCTGCTTTTAGCTAGTATTAGTTATCCTTAGCTCCGTACACTCTTGTGTAGTAGCCAGAGGTGGGACCAAGTCATTGCTTTGCAAGTCATAAGTAAGTCTCAAGTCTTTGCACTCGAGTCCGAGTCAAGTCTCAAGTCAAGACAGGCAAAGTCCGAGTCGAGTCCAAGTCAAGACTAAAAAGGGTCAAGTCAAGTCCCAAGTCCTGCTGTTTCTGTTTCGAGTCCTTTTAAACAAAATAATAATATATTTACACAGATCACTTTGGGTTTCGGAGAAAGTATCGAGTCTTGTCCAGTCAAAGGGCTCAAGTCCAAGTGAAGTCACGAGTCATTGATGTTAAAGTCCAAGTCGAGTTGCAAGTCTCTTTACATTTTGTCAAGTCGAGTCGAAAGTCATCAAATTGATGGCTCCAGTCCAAGCCATGTGACTTGAGTCCACACCTCTGGTATTAGCTGCTTTTAGCTAGTATTAGTTATCCTTAGCTCCGTACACTCTTGTGTAGTAGCCAGAGGTGGGACCAAGTCATTGCTTTGCAAGTCATAAGTAAGTCTCAAGTCTTTGCACTCGAGTCCGAGTCAAGTCTCAAGTCAAGACAGGTAAAGTCCGAGTCGAGTCCAAGTCAAGACTAAAAAGGGTCAAGTCAAGTCCCAAGTCCTGCTGTTTCTGTTTCGAGTCCTTTTAAACAAAATAATAATATATTTACACAGATCACTTTGGGTTTTGGAGAAAGTATCGAGTCTTGTCGAGTCAAAGGGCTCAAGTCCAAGTGAAGTCACGAGTCTTTGATGTTAAAGTCCAAGTCGAGTTGCAAGTCTCTTTACGTTTTGTCAAGTCGAGTCTAAAGTCATTAAATTGATGGCTCGAGTCCAAGTCATGTGACTTGAGTCCACACCTCTGGTATTAGCTGCTTTTAGCTAGTATTAGTTATCCTTAGCTCCATACACTCTTGTGTATTAGCCAGAGGTGGGACCAAGTCATTGCTTTGCAAGTCATAAGTAAGTCTCAAGTCTTTGCACTCGAGTCCGAGTCAAGTCTCAAGTCAAGACTAAAAAGTGTCAAGTCCCAAGTCCTGCCGTTTCTGTTTTCGAGTCCTTTTAAACAAAAATAATAATATATTTACACAGATCACTTTGGGTTTCGGAGAAAGTATCGAGTCTTGTCCAGTCAAAGGGCTCAAGTCCAAGTGAAGTCACGAGTCATTGATGTTAAAGTCCAAGTCGAGTTGCAAGTCTCTTTACATTTTGTCAAGTCGAGTCGAAAGTCATCAAATTGATGGCTCGAGTCCAAGCCATGTGACTTGAGTCCACACCTCTGGTATTAGCTGCTTTTAGCTAGTATTAGTTATCCTTAGCTCCGTACACTCTTGTGTATTAGCCAGAGGTGGGTCCAAGTCATTGCTTTGCAAGTCATAAGTAAGCCTCACGTCTTTGCACGCGAGTCCGAGTCAAGTCTCAAGTCAAGACAGGTAAAGTCCGAGTCGAGTCCAAGTCAAGCCTAAAAAGGGTCAAGTCAAGTCCCAAGTCCTGCTGTTTCTGTTTCGAGTCCTTTTAAACAAAAATAATAATATATTTACACAGATCACTTTGGGTTTTGGAGAAAGTATCGAGTCTTGTCGAGTCAAAGGGCTCAAGTCCAAGTGAAGTCACGAGTCATTGATGTTAAAGTCCAAGTCGAGTTGCAAGTCTCTTTATATTTTGTCAAGTCGAGTCGAAAGTCATCAAATTGATGACTCGAGTCCAAGTCATGTGACTTGAGTCCACACCTCTGGTATTAGCTGCTTTTAGCTAGTGTTAGTTATCCTTAGCTCCATACACTCTTGTGTATTAGCCAGAGGTGGGACCAAGTCATTGCTTTGCAAGTCATAAGTAAGCCTCACGTCTTTGCACGCGAGTCCGAGTCAAGTCTCAAGTCAAGACAGGCAAAGTCCGAGTCGAGTCCAAGTCAAGACTAAAAAGGGTCAAGTCAAGTCCCAAGTCCTGCTGTTTCTGTTTCGAGTCCTTTTAAACAAAAATAATAATATATTTACACAGATCACTTTGGGTTTCGGAGAAAGTATCGAGTCTTGTCCAGTCAAAGGGCTCAAGTCCAAGTGAAGTCACGAGTCATTGATGTTAAAGTCCAAGTCGAGTTGCAAGTCTCTTTATATTTTGTCAAGTCGAGTCGAAAGTCATCAAATTGATGGCTCCAGTCCAAGCCATGTGACTTGAGTCCACACCTCTGGTATTAGCTGCTTTTAGCTAGTATTAGTTATCTTCAGCTCCATATTAGCTGTTCAGGAATGGGCAAAGATGCAGTTGTTGCTCTGCAGGGTTCATGTTGGCTAATAACAGTTTACAGTTCAATTCTCTAGTCGGACTCAGCTGAGCAAAAGTCAAGACAGTCACATTTTTCTTTAGAGTTATGCGACCATATTCAAATGTGTGGTGCACTGTTATTATGAGCCGTTGCTCTACCTGCACACTGTATGTCATTTCTGCAGGTACATTAATGTTTATCTACCTGATTCTAATAATAATAATATTAATAATAATTTAAACAGCAGCTTAGTTAATCTTTTATTTTTTATTTTTTACCAACACTTGACATCGCTTTAGGCAGCTTAGTTAATCTTTTAATTTTTTTTTTTTTTACCAACACTTGACATCGCTTTACCGTTAAAGCATTATTTTTATTTTCAATTATTTTCTTTCTTAGGAGCTGGTGAGCCGGGAAAAAGAAAACATGTCAAGTTTTTTTTCAAAGAGACCTTTGTCAGACATCGTTCAACACTTAATGATTGGCATATCTTGCCATTTCCCCGCTTTTGTTTGCAGCTATTGACTTTAAATGCACAGTGTGAAATTGACCATTATACAGTATGTGTTGTGTTTGAAATGAAAATGTCAGGAGTAGTAACAGAAGGACATGAAGGGGTAGATGTAGAGGCTGAGTTGTAATTCGAAAGACATACTTGAAAGTACTTGTGTGTTGACCCATCATGAGGCCGGGTGTAGCCTATGTCTTTAAATATGCTCTAGTTTGGGAAAAGCTGACGTGCTGGCTGTGAGTTTTACCTTTATTTGAATGAATCCAATTAAAGATGTCACCACACAAACACCTACTGTATTATTCTTCATACATCTCTGAGTCTCTCCATATAAATGGATGGATTGCTTGCTTGGTTCTTCTTGGTCAACTTTGCACATTACCTTCACGTGCTGTGCTGTTTAGCAGGACTCTATCTATCAGCAGGTCCCTGATAGATAGCCATCGCAATGGTGAGATTTACATTAACTCATGGCATGGACACCGTGGTTAGCAGCTGCAGTCTGCAAGAAGTAGGGAGCGTAATATTCTTGATCTAATTACTAGGTGACATTTCAGGCAGCGTGATGTGTGATTTAACCTCTTGTCAGAGGCTATAAAAGGAAGCTGGGTTAATCTTCCCGGCAACCTCTTTTCTCGAGCACGGAAGAGTGCTTTTAAATTTCCATTTCCCGTGAACTTGTTAAAAAAAAAAAAAAAAAAAAAAAGCAAAAGCACTTTATCCCAGAGCAATGTGCGACAACCGCAGTGCTGCAGATTTTTTTTTCTAAAAAAAAAAAAAAAAAAAAATCTCTGAAAGCATGAGATCTTTGACCTCTGAATGGCAGCAGCAGCTTGTTTGTAGGGCCTTTATATATTTTGTCCATTTGAAGCTGTCCCTCTCGATTTTGTGTGTTTCCACTTGCACCCTTTTTTTTTTTAAGGCAGCATTCACACACAAGTGGATCGTAAGGATTGGAACATGAGCACGGCATACAGAATTGTAAGTGGAATCCAGAGGCATAACTTAATGCTTAAACAATTCTTTGGTCTTGTAGGGATTAGTGCCTAGAGCTCACCATGGCCCTTTTTCTCTCTTTTCTGCAGGCTGGGTTTTGAGGCTAATGGCCACGGCCTAACCCGGCTCTGTGTGGAGAACTGCACACACACACACACAACCCCTCACTATGCTCCATTGCCTTTCAATGCCTAACCACTCTTCTCGCCTTTTGTTATTGAGAACAATTGGAATGATGGATTATAAAATTAAATACAGACCCTAGCATTTGTGGCCACCCTGTCTCAAAGTGTCATTCGTTTTTGGTGTGTCATTAACCTAGTTCGAAATGGTCACCAGGTTCGCTCTTTGTCTTTTGACACTATTGCAAAAGTGAATCTCAGCATATTTTAGTTTTGTTTTTTGTTTTTTTTATTGAACTAAGTGTGCCTTTTTGGGGTTTTTTTTCTGTTTGTTAAGAACAAACTGTGCCTTTTTTTGTTTTTTTTCTGTTTGTTAAGAACAAACAAGGTGATCTTACTAATTTAACGTAATGCTACTGTCGGATAGCTCAGGACACAGCTGCCAAACATGTACAGTCGGTGCAAAGTTTGTATCTACCGTAGATACATTCTAATTCTAAAGCCTACTAAAAAAAAAAAAAATTAGTGTTTGAGAATACTTTTAAGTAAACAATCTGAATAATAAATAATACGTTTTCATTCTGCCAGAGGCATGGGAATGATAGAATTAGATTAAAATGATTAACTTTTTAGTGTTATCTTCTGCAACTTACACTGTATTTGATTATTATTGTTTAAATGTGTGAAAACATTGTTTGGATTTTACTTGTTGTATTTTAAAGCTACGGAGTAGCTCGGCAAGTGATGACTAGTCACAAAAACATTAAACCCTCAAACTTGTGCTCATGTCTTACAAAATAAGGTTTTACCTTAGCTCCAGTGTGTCCATACTAGAGGGCCCACTTTCTTGTGCTTACTTTACCCCCACCCCAACTTTACCGTGTTGTGTTTAGCGGTGGAAGGATTGCTGTGCTCTGTAGATACACTAATTAGCCGGACTGGTAGATCTAGCAGAAGGTCACTCCCGGTGCTTAAGTAATAAAAAATGATACGTTACGCTGGCGTGAAACTGGCGATGCTGAGATTCCTAGCTGAAACGATGAGAGCTCACGCAATAACCAGTAACAGCACTTATGCATACTCCGTTCTCACATTGGTGGTGTGGTGTTGGCAAAAAGGTTAGTTGTTCTCAGATGACAGTTGTAGTATATACACTGCCTGGCCAAAAAAACAAAAAAAGTCGCCACCTGGATTTAGCTAAGCAAATAGGTTGCGAGCCTCCTGATTATCTTTCAGCTGGCAACAAGTTATTTAACCCCAACTGGTGCAATGAGTTGCTTCTCATTTCCTAAACAACCATGTGTCGAAAGACACATCCCGTGGTCGTGGAAAAGATGTTAGTTTGTCTGAGAAGGGTCAAATCATTGGCATGCATCAAGC
>NC_024325.1:4064371-4067180 GCF_000523025.1 Cynoglossus semilaevis | reverse complement strand
GGGGAAAGAAGGGGGGCAGGGGAGGTGTTCCCCCCATCATGCCTAGTGCCTACTGTACAAGCCTGTGGGGGCAGTGTTACGATCTGGGGGTTGCTGCAGTTGGTCAGGTCTAGGTTCAGCAACAGTATGTGCTCAAAGAATGAGGTCAGCTGACTGCCTGAATATACTGAATGACCAGGTTATTCCATCAATGGATTTTTTTTCTTCCCTGATGGCATGGGCATATTCCAAGATGACAATGCCAGGATTCATCGGGCTCAAATTGTGAAAGACTGGTTCAGGGAGCATGAGACATCATTTTCACACATGGATTGTGGCCACCACAGAGTCCAGACCTTAACCCCATTGAGAATCTTTGGGATGCGCTGGAGAAGGCTTTGCACAGCGGTCAGACTATACCATCATCAATGCAAGATCTTGGTGAAAAATGAATGCAAAACTGGATGGAAATAAATCTTGTGACATTGCAGAAGCTTATCGAAAACAACGCCACAGCGAATGCGTGCTGTAATCAAAGCTAAAGGCGGTCCAATGAAATATTAGAGTGTATGACCCTTTTTCTTTGGTGGCGACTTTTTTGTTTTGGACAGGCAGTGTATGTATCGGTGCTATCCATTTATCATTAGGTCTAAAGTCTATGACTTTTTGTTTTTGGCCAGGCAGTGTATGTATCAGTGATATCCATTTATCATTAGGTCTAAAGTCTTTTACTTCATCAGTCCGTGTTGTTTGACAGCTATCTGGACCTGACTGATAGCTCCGTCCTTATTGAAGAAACAGGAGGTCGACTGCAAAACTTTTTTTGGCTGCTGGATGCGTTCATGGTGTGTTCAGTGACATAAACCTCTAAGCATGCTTCGTCGGTCTTAAATCATTGGACAGCCAGAAGACTTTTTTAAAATCGGTGAATGCAATTACCGTTGCTAACTAAATGGCATGTTAGTCAACTAAATCAGTGAATGCAATTTTAGATCTAATATTGTATTATGTATACATATTAGGACAAAAAAAACTGTCCTGACATTTTGTTGCAGTTGGTATTGTACTCAGGCCTACTACAAATACTGCTATAAAATATACTGTACGTTCAAGTAACGAGAAATGTTTGTGTTGCCGGGGTTGCCTTCGCCGTTAATCTAGTACGTGTGTAATACTTGTACACACCTTGACAACAACAGTACACACCAAAAGTATAGTGTGCTGACAGACAGACAGACAGACAGACAGACGGGCTTTTTTTTAGACCTGTGCTTGGGAGGGCCAGATGTCCCCATGCAGGCTGGGACGTGATATGTTTGTCTGGCTCTCCACAGAGTTGCAGGCTGGCTGCCCGTTGCCCCGAGCCGGCGGCTGCTGGGCAAAGAGGTGGTAATCACATATACTCCAAGGTTGAAGAGGAGACCACAAATGTCTTATCTGTCGCCAAGGGCAAAAGAAACAAGTCTAACACAGCCACTGACCGGCAGAGAAAGATCTCTCTTTTTTTTTTTTCTCTCCCTGGGCTGGTCTATAGGTGTGATGATGACTCGCTGGAGGTTTGGTTTCTAGCTGGAGGCGAGACTGAATGTCAGAGCTGCCACAAATGTGGCTGACCTTACCAGCCTTCCAAAGGCTCAGGAAGGAGACAGATGAGCGTTTAATGAACACATCCATCGTGGAATTAGAAGTGGCCACGTAGAGGTGGTTTCCAACTAGCATGGTTGCACATCTTAATGTAGCAGAATACTTTAACCACTACTGTGTGATTTTTTTTTTTTTTTTTTTTTTTTTGGGAGGAGGGGGCTCTTGTAATTAAAAAAAAATAATTGTGATGATTTTGTTTTTTAAAAAAAGAGGTATTGCACATAATGGACAGCATATTACATTTGCAACATTTTGACAAATTACTGTATATGCAGTACATTTTTTATTAATGGCTGTAATACGGATGATGTAAATGATCACAATATGAATCATTGCAGAGCCCTTATTGACCATAATTATTTTATTTTATTTAAAATGTATTATATAAAATTTTCCAGAGGTTTGGAAAAATAGACAATTCAACCAAAAAAGTTTTTTTTTTTTTTTCATTTTAAAAAATAGACAATTAAACCAAAAAAAGTTTTGTTTTTTTTTTGTTTTTTCAGCATCCTTGTTTATTTATTACATATGTGGTTTCGCATAATTGTATTTTATAGAATCACAGCCTTGGTATTTACCGGAGACAGTATATCAATGAAATACTCGAGCGTTCTTCTTCCTTGAGGAGAACTATTCAGTTAACACTGAAACGACAGATACAATGTCCAAACACACGTCTGTTTGTTCTAAACATTGACTAAGTGCCAATAGGTTTGCAGATCTCAAAAACATTCAAAATTCAAATTCTCTCCCAGAAGTATCTCTTCTGGGAGGCACATCTAACGATGCCCGAAGTGGCCACCAGCGAACAAAAACTTTTTAAGTTTTTTGTGGAGCCCAAAATAAATTCACAAAAACAAAGACATTCTACATGTAAAAATGTTACTGACAAAAAAAAAAGTTTGTTATGGGTATGTAAACTGCTGCAGCCGTGGGCAATTCCGGACGTGGCAAGCCCCACCGGATCTTGTGCACAGTGTAAATGATACTGGTACATTTGAAAGCAGCTTGGAAAAAAAAAAAAAAAAATTACATTTTGCGACGCTTCGCGCTGCCCCGAAGTTTTTCTCCGACTTCTGGCGACCTCCATGCAAGTTACTGGCTTTTACCATATTTGGGGGACCGAACAAATGATTTGTGTCACATGTTCATCAGCAAATTATCTGGGGGGGGGGGGGGGGGGACC
>NC_024325.1:4062567-4064365 GCF_000523025.1 Cynoglossus semilaevis | reverse complement strand
AGCAACTTGTTTCCAGGGGAAGTTACGTAATACAAGGAAGTGAAAACAAACGTAACCCCACCGTTTAATACTTACAGTATCAAGCAGAGGTGGGACCAAGTCATTGCTTTGCAAGTCACAAGCAAGTCTCAAGTCTTTGCACTCAAGTCCGAATCACGTCTCAAGTCCAAATAGGCAAAGTCCGAGTCGAATCCAAGTCAAGACTGAAAAGTGTCAAGTCAAGTCCCAAGTCCTGCCGTTTCTGTTTCGAGTCCTTTCGAGTTCTTCCACTCACTGCCACTCCTTTTTTGTTGACCATCTCATAGTTTTTAAATCCGAACAACACGATCTTTGGTATCATTTTCTCTAACCCGCGCATTGTTCGACAGCTCTTTCTCATCCGTTCTCCGGCAATTTGATTGGCCAACGTTTTATTTGATTGGATGTTGTGCCGACAGCACATACGTGCACAATGAGAGATAGACAGAAAGTATCAAGTCTTGTCGAGTCAAAGGGCTCGAGTCCAAGTGAAGTCACGAGTCATTGATGTTAAAGTCCAAGTCGAGTGGCAAGTCTCTTTACATTTTGTCAAGTCGAGTCTAAAGTCATCAAATTGATGACTCGAGTCTGACTCGAGTCCAAGTCATGAGACTCGAGTCCACACCTCTGGTATCAAGGAAGTAAAAGATAACACACTGGGAATTTTTTTTTTTTTTTTGCAATTTTATTTATTTTCAGCTCTTTATGGGATAATTCTATTTAATTCTATATAATTCTATTCCAGCCCTGCTATTACTTAGCAAGATATTCACAACGAGTGGACAACACGAACCAAGAATATACTTTTTTTTAATTAATTCACTCAAGTGTGGTGAGCTGCCACTAGGGCGAGAAAATGAAACAAAAATGTGATGTTTGGGAATTTTTTTTTTTTTTTTTTTTTGCATTATTTTGAAATTTTGTCACGTTTCAGTTGAATTTAAATGCGAGAGAACATTGTTGTTAACGTTCTGTTATATGTGTTTAATTTTTGTTTTCCCGAGTGTTTTTCTCACCTGGTGAGAGGGGGAAAATAGTATGGTAGTGTCAGCTCTAGTGAATGTTTTTTTTATTTTTTATTAAACGTACCCATAAACATGCACAGATTTCTGGTTGTGTGAGGGTAGCCAAGGAGGGATTTCCAATCTGCAGACCTCAACAAAGCTTCCCCTCTTTCTCCCTCTTAATCGCAGGCACAATTTGTCACCGGGGTGTCCAATTTCTGATAAGGGCTTTGACTAAGCGAGGTGGGTGTGGAAAAAGAACACAAAATGGATGCACCTGCTTACAAATGAAATCAAACCACTCCATCTTCATTTCCCCTTTTTATGCCAGCTGGAACAATGGGGCTGCACTTTAGCTCTCAGCACATTGAGTTATTTCCCACTAAGCAGGTAGAAGACCTGGCTCACTTACAGTGGAATAATCACCAAGAGCCCAGACATCAACTTCAAGATTTAAGAGATGTAAGCACCTAAATTCCAGTTCCAAGATGTAGGATAATTACACATACCGTAGCCGGCTAACAGTGATTAAATTATTCCAATATTTGGAGAATGGAACTGTGTAAAATATGCCAGTGATACTTACGTTAATGTACAGAAAAATCAAGGATTATGCTGCAATAATGTCAGTTTAAGAAACATTTTCTCCTAGCCTTAACGCTCGCAGTATCTGTATGTACACTGCCTGGCCCAAAAAAAAAAATCGCCACCTGGATTTAACAAAGCAAATAGGTACGAGCCTCCTATTGGATAATTACTGCATGTGCGATTATCTT
>NC_024325.1:4055296-4061964 GCF_000523025.1 Cynoglossus semilaevis | reverse complement strand
TTTTTGGTGTCGATTTTTTTTTTTTTTTTTTGGCCCGGCAGTGTATGTACTAGGCCTCAGCGCCTTGCCTTTGACCCACCAGCAACATGTGACTTAGCACATTGGTGTCTGGTGTTATATGGGTGATAGTATGTGGCTATAACAGAGTGGCAGTGAAACCTCTTGAGGAGATCATACAAGCAGTGTTGATCATATGTGCGAGTTCCCGTTTTTTTGGAATGAGCAGTTTGTTCAGGTTCTTCCGTTGTACCTACCTGCATTCCTGTGGTTGTCGGCCTCTATCTACTGCTGTTATCTGCTCTATAACCAGCACCAAGCCTGTGTAGTGTGGGCAGAGGGATGACAAAGCACGTTTTTTCCCCCCCTTAGTGGTTCAGCAACTAATGGCAACTACTTAAGTCCAGACAGAGAATTTCAGCCATTAAATTTCTGTTCAGACAATTACAGCCCCCCCCAGTGGGATAAAGTGGGATTCATGAGTGTTAATTAATGTATTTTAATGATTTTTTTTTATTAAGCACATTTGGCAAGACAAACTGTTCTTTTGTTAATAAATGTAATTCCCAAGTTCCTTTTGGTGGTTTGTTAAACATTTTATTAATATAATTATTATTATTAACTTGTTTAAAAAGAAAACAGTGAAATTGTAGAACAGGGAAAATGCAGTGGTAACCATGAGGAAAAATCACAATGCACAAAAAAAAAAAAAAAAAACCATTCGAGAAGCAGTGCTTTCTTTCAAGATACAAAACCCCTGAGGTACAACACTTAGTCACATATTCTTCACAATGGAAAATACATCTTGCCTTTCTGTGGAGGAACAACCAGAGCAAGTGCAGGACAGCAGCTACAGTAAACAGTAAACAACCCTACACTACAAAAGTAGGCTAATGAAAGTCTCTTACATTTATTTAGTAAAACATCCCCCCCCCCCCCCCCCCCCCCCCCCCGGGGGAGGTAATTTAAGACAAAGCAATTTGAGTTGCAAACCTACCAGAAGGTACTTTGATTGTAAATTAAGGACCATGCGTCTGTGGGTGGAAGCACAGGCAGAATAACAATTCCAAGGAAACTGACCATTCTCTAATCGGAAACACACATTTCGATACTTGAACTCGTATCGGATTCGCCTATTAGGACAATATAAACGAATGACGCACCGAAATTAAAATTCTTGGCCGAAAGGCACTGCAATTGCATAAATTGATAATAAATGATAGATCACAAAAGAATTAATTTTCAAATGGAGCAGATCTATAGCAGAGAAATAAAGTCAACTGATAGTCACATTCTGTAGGTGTAACTTTTTACCCCATCTTGAAATTTCAGTATTATACGTTTTTTTTATACGTTTTTTATACGTCAAATAACTATCCATGGGTCTTTTTCAGACATATTGAAATATGTCCACACCGCCAGACATGTTTGACATGTTGGACAAGACGCTTTAACATTTAAACGCTGAAAAGCTGGATATGTATTGCAGATATCGCTAACGCAGTTTTGCTGAGTCAAAAAGAAAATGTTGCATATCCAACAAGCCACGGTTTTTGCTTATAACTTCCTGTTTCGGCCATGTTGTTTTTCGGCGATAACCGAAAATGCACTTTCGGTGGCTCAAAATTGGGTGCATTCCTAATTGAAACTGCATCTTTTTGTGTTTCTGTGTGTTTATTTTTTTTTTGTATGTTTGAAGCCATTTCTTGCTAACATGGAGCTGGTCCAGCTTAAGGACTGGATTTAGTTAGCAGCTAACTCCGTTAGCAGCTAATTGAGTGGTCCTGAGGAGGAAAGAAAAACAAATTGCCATTTCACTCTATATCTGTGTGTTTCCTGTTACCATCCATTAAGGTCATACTAGGTTATGATATGCTGGGCTGAGTGGTATTGCATAAAACATTTTTTTTGCGGCCACCTCTGATTAATTCAACTAAAGTTTTATATGCTAATCAACTACGCCAATTCAACTTCCAAAACTCCTTCAGAAGATTTCTACTCCCTTCCTTCAACCATGTCTGATTTTTTTTATTTATTTTCTTCAGTGGTTGTGGAAGTGTCTCATATGTGAGAATAGGACATCTATTTTTTTTCAGTGAGGCATGGCCAGCTTCTGCCTGCACACTAGAAGCATTTTCAGCAGATAAATAAATAAGTAGGCTGGCACTCCTCACTTTGGATCCCCTCTGTTTTGGCAGGCCATCAACCCTGCATTTTCTATTAGGTGTAAACACATCTGTCAAACGGCACAACCAGGGACTTTGCCATGTTGCGATTCATTATACTATGCATGGGCACCGCCAGCATTCTTTGTCTGCCTGCGTAACCTAGGCCAGGCTTTACATAACCTAGCACACTTAGCTCTTACCTTACACCTTTGTTATTGCTTTTTGAAAAGATCAAGGGGTTTTAAGTAGCGCCTGAGTTGTGAAATGAGCAAGAAGTGGTTGTCCTTGCTAGTGATGTTCGATACCACCAATTTCCTTTCCGATCCTATACCGAGTAAAATTCGGGCTGGTATCGCCGATACCGATATCGATACCGATATTTTATCATTTGTCTTTTAAATTTAAAAAAAAATGTGTATTTCAAACCATAGCTTCTTTATGGAGCTGAAATAGCTCCGCACATGACTACGCTTGTGTTCCGACATTTTACAAACAGACTTATGACTAATAGTGATGCGCGATTCGCACAGACGCAACTTGCAGGAGAATTTGAGGAGAGGGGAGGGGATGAAATTCAGATGGATATCTTTATCTTGATCTTGTGTATTTTTACTGTAGTCTTTATTTTTTTTACATTTCCTAATTCATTATTCACCAAAACATATTTGTAAAACAAAAATAAAAAAAATAATTTGAGGAGCCATTTGGGACCCGAAAGAGTCGGATTTTTTCAGTGAACCGAGCCAAAAGAACCGGTTCTCTAAAAAAGAGCCGAAATTCCCATCAATAGTGACTGAGTGAGAGCACGGAGTAGAGCCTCCTGTGCTTACGCATGACGCACACACCCAGGCGGAAGAAGAAGTAGTCCCACCAACCGAGCGTCACTTAGACAACATCTCAATCATTTGGATACTTTTCACCATGTTTCTGTTTAGGATACACCTCCTCTCAGAATACGTAAGTATCAAAAGTATCGATATTTTGATTTCAGAATCGATTTCAGAGCATAAAGATCCAGAATCGGAAGTATCGATATTTCAGGATCGATCCGCACATCACTAGTCCTCGCAGTCCTGACGCGTTGGCAGATCGTCATGTCTGGCCAGGACAAGTGCTAACTCGTCTTTTTTATCCGACGCCAGTTACACTGTCACTGAACGCTCTCTACCTTCTGGTGTTTTTATTTATTTTTTGAACCTTGTCAACCCTTTGTGACATCACAAGTGCAAAAGCTCAGGTCTCATTTAAGGTGTTACAGTGGATGCTGAGTGAGTGTATTTGTTAGATGGAGTAGCAGCTGAAATAGAATTTCCTGGGTCTAAGATCACATTTCACAGCGTTTGGTCACCTGATTTCAGCTCAAATTTCTAGATAATTGACAGAAGTTTTCTACAACTTCCTGTTCCTCCTTTCACACAGATCATGGTTTAAGTTGCAAAATTATGTTTCACTATACACAGTATATTCAGAATGAGTTACATGTCATCCGTCGGTAGACTGAACGGTGGTTTTTTTGCCAGAAATGTGTCCATACAGTTATCCCCAGAATTTCAGGGAGGGGGACAGAGTTAGTTTAAGAGAAAAAGAAAATTAAATCAAATTAAGAAAAAAAAATATCGACCTATAGGGGTAAGCAACGCCCTTTACTGTTCTCTCAGACGCCATGTCTAATACAGTGTCGTATTAGCAACATCAGAGTTATGTTCAGTTGCTGCTTGGTGTTTGCGCTCCCGACCGGCCTTGAATTGCTCGTGCACTCTTTATATTGTTTGTGTTGTATGGCATCTAGATGTTGCTACAACCAGCTTTGAAGGACCTGTAAATCAAAAAAAAAAAAATTCTATGCATGCACGGGCTGTGTCCGATTGGCCAAATGTCAGCATGCTCGGTATGAAACGTATCACATTTCTGACCGGCACGATGTGAACGAGGGTGATAAATACATTGCAAAACAATGTATTTATCACACACATTTACATTGCAGTAACAATGAAAATTATGATTGCTCATCCAGGCCTAGTGGACACCATAGCCATTTCTTTCATTTGGCCTCTTGTTTTTGTTAGTAACAAACGTTAACCTTAAGCTAGCGCTTCTCAATTATTTTCTGTCATGACCCCCTCCCTCTTGGGGACAGAAATGTTTTGACGCGAATTGCGATATTATTGAGAACCTGCTAACATGTATATTTTTATCTGTACCAACCACTGTATGAGTTGCTGCCACCAGCGTTTTGCATATAATCCCCTGATTATTACAATAGATTAATAGAATGAGCTGCAATGCTGCCATCTAGTGACTTTCACTTTCATATACAGCCGTTTGTCCCCAAAACTATTTTTAGAAATATGCTAATATGGATGCCGATTACGTCTGTCGTGCAGCTAGAATGCTTACCAGGACGTCCATGTTTTTATTGTTTGTTAGTGTTAGTTTGTGGGTTCTGAGAAAATGTAACTCGTATCGGATTCGCCTATTAGGACAATATAAACTAATGATGCACCGAAATTAAAATTCTTGGCCGAAACCGAAAAAACACCAAAATAAATTATTATGCGAATTATTAGCAGTATTGCGTTTATGGCTATGACCGTGTACTAACCCTCAATAAAAATCAAGGCACTGCAATTGCATAAATTGATAATACATGATTAACAAAAGAATAGGTGTACTTTTTACCCCATCTTGAAATTTCAGTATTATACGTTTTGGCAAATCACTATCCATGGGTCTTTCTCAGACATATTGAAATACGTCCACACCGCCAGACATGTTGGTACCTATGGCAAGACGCTTTAACATTTTAACGCTAAGCTGGATATGTATTGCAGATATCGCTAACGCAGTTTTGCTCAGTCAAAAAGAAAATGTTGCATATCCAACAAGCCACGGTTTTTTGTATATTTTTATCTGTACGAACCACTGTATGAGTTGCTGCCACCTAGTGGCTGGAGGCTGGGTATCACGCTTTTGTCCGGCGTGCCATATTCCATTCCACCTTACCCCGCCCCACGATTTGAGAAACACTGCCTTAAACCAACCTGCTTAACCTGAGCAGTGGGTGATAAATATGCTAATATGGATGCCGATTACGTCTGTCGTGCAGCTAGAATGCTTACCAGGACGTCCATGTTTTTATTGTTTGTTAGTGTTAGTTTGTGGGTTCGGAGAAAATGTAACAGAACCGATTTGGCCTTAGACTTTGTATCCTTATATCTAAAGATGGCGTTCTGTTTTTCTGACAGCTTTGCAGAGATTATTCCAATCCTGCTGTGGGCTATGCGTTATTCTCAGGACTCCGCTATCTTTCTATACCACTTATCAACTGTCTCACTATAGGGAACTGTGTCTTTTTTATCATTTAGTTACCGAGTGTTCACACAGCAGATTTCTCCCTCTCTCTCTTTCTCGCTCAATCTCACTCCCTTTTTCCTTTAAAAAAAGGAGTCGTTTCACATAGCTGTTGTCCTCTCTCCCACACTTCGGCTGCAGTTTTCTCGTTTTGACACTTTTATTCCCGACACACACTGTCTCACCACTTGGAAACCGCTATTATACTCTTTTTCAGTTTGTCTGTTAGCCGGGGCTTTGGATTGGTTGTCTTTTATTTTCTTATTCAACCCAGCTAACGGTCACGGCCATCTCCTGCTCTGTCACCCTTTGCTTTTGCGTGTGCGATAACGCTCTTATGCCGGCGAGTGTCACCTCAACTGCCTGGAAAAAAAAAAAAAAAAGTAAATGGCCTGTCTCGAATGCCTAGGAATGTAGTCCAATCATCAGGATCTATTGTGAGAGACTGTGAATCAGCCTGTCACGGTCTTGCATAATTGTGTCTCTGCTTGCAGCAGAAATACTAAAATGTTATGTCTTTGTAACATACCAAAGAGCCAAGGGTTTTTTTTTTTCCCTTTTCGTTTTGACAGAATGATCTGGCCTGGTATTCAAAGGTAAAAAAAAAATCTATTCTCTACTTCCTGCTCCTTTCTTTCTCTATTTTCTTTCTTTACCCGTCTGTTCAGAGACCCCGACTCGCAAACAAAAGTCATTTCTTATTCCATGTCCCTGAGAGAATCAACACAGCGAAGTTGCATTGAAATTTTCCCTGCCTCGATTTCAATCCCATATCCTGGGAGGGGGGGTAAAGGTGCAATTAAAATAACGGCTTCATATTTCCTGTAATATTTTTCTAATATTACAGAGTTACAACTTGTTTTTTTCCTAAACAGTCTTCGCTTTGTATTGTAGTAAGTTCTTTTATGCTTTATTTTATTATTGCATAATCATCCTTTTCCCCTAACTGATCAAGTAGTGGGAAAAATATATATATATATAGGTCAGCCCTTTGTGGGAGCAATTTGACTCCTAACACACACGCATTGTCTGCCAGTTGTAATGAAAGCTCTGGGTTATTTGCAGCATTTGTAATTTCATTGTGCTTCTGTAAGTGACGGCTGGAGAATTGCAGAGTCATGGGGGGGGGCGGGGGGATTTGGGGGGGGGGCC
>NC_024325.1:4045610-4055125 GCF_000523025.1 Cynoglossus semilaevis | reverse complement strand
GGGGGTGGGGGGGGGGGGGGCCTAATGCTCTGAGAACCCTGTGGTGTCTGTCTGCACGGCGCTGATCGTGTGAGATGCTTTGGCTTCAATTCACCAGAAAGAAAAAAAAAAAAAAACAAAATCCCTGCATCACAAGCCCGCCCAGCTGGCTCAGCTTGGCCGCTGTGCAAGATGAATGCGACAGCTGAGCCAGTCACCTCCGACTTCAGCGGGTGGAGACCGCGTCATGTGTAATCCTCCTATACCTGCACAGTTTAATGCGCGGAAAAAAAGCGCCTGCGTGGGTGTGTAAGCCTGCCTTGGCATATGATGTGTGTGTGAAAATTGCTGTGGCACTGGAGCTGATAAGGGAGTCGGCGGACATCGAGCTTCAGTCTGTCAGGCTTCATCTCCGCCTGCTCGCCGCTGTAAAGCAGATTGTCAGCCGGGGCCATTACCATAGGCTGACCTTTGTTTCTACACTCCCCCACTGCACAGTTTCTCTGACATTCAGTGGCACCGTGGGGGGAGGCAGGATGGAGCTGAGGGGCTGTCGGCAGTTTCTGCCCGTAGTCTGTTTGTGTGTTTTTTATAACAAACAAACCGAAGGAGGTGTTTTTTTTTAATCACACTTTTCCTTCAGGCAAAAAGTACAGTTGTGTTTAATGTTGCGTTAAACTTTACGCCAGACCTGCCTGATGTTAAGAGATCGCTGTGATTTCTACGCGTAATCTTGGCCACCATGTACCTAAAATCCTACCGAGGTCGAACGAAAAGAATAACGTATCAAGCCAATTACAGTTAATGCATGGTGACAAGCTGAACTGAGGGCAGGGATTGCTGCCATATGGCAGCCGGCGCTGTAAAGCGGTGGTCCCCAAACTACGGCCCGCGGGCCGGATACGGCCCGCCTCCACATTTGGTCCGGCCCACCTGAACAATACCAGAGAGCATTTAGATTATTTTTTTTTCCGCAATAAACGTGGGTTCGCTGTATTTGTATTTGATAATAAAGTTGGTCTTTTGCAACAAAATGTTCCTTAGTTATACACTATTTTCATTATTAAACTATTGGTTAGTAACTAGTGGCGCTTTGGCCCAGAGGCAATGTCTCTGTCATTGGCGTGGAACCCCAGGGTTCACCTCCTGGGCAAGTTCGAATCCCTGTTAGGGCGGTTGGTACCTTCCAGTGGACTCACCACCTGCAGGAAGGGTTGGTACGGTGCAATGTGATTTGGGTGGCGACTGTTGCCCCCGCGACCCGGTAACGGATAAGTGGGTGAAAATGGATGGATGGATGGATGGATGGATGGATGGTTAGTAACTATTTCATACACGCATATAGCGTGACATATCTGTTCCACCCTTCTGCGATCTGGCAACCCCCCCAGAAAAAAAAAAAAAACACCTAAACACGCCCTTCTCAAAGAGAGAACGGAATAATGGCGAAAAGATCAGGTAAGAGAAAAATTGATTCAGAATGCAGGGCATTTAAACCTGCAGTGGACAAACGATTTTTTTTTTTTTTTTTTGTCTTATTATTTATTTTTTTTCTCTTCACTTTACACTGTAAAGAAGTGAGAGGAGAGTGAGACGAGGCAACAGTGATGCACCTTCACCGGCACAAAACCGGTCCCCAGACTCCTTAGATAAGACTTAACACTGTGGCCACCCACAAGGCTCCCCTCCCTCTGTAGACTGTTTTCCCCGTTCCACCCCGTGCAGCAACCCTTAGGAGCAGCCCCCACAGGTATTTGTGTAGAACTGGCAGCTTCATTAAGCCTTGTTTTTTTCTGCTCGTCGGGAGGATTTAAATGAGCTGTCATCCTGACCTTTTTGAGCTCCCCTGTTTTGTAAAGCAAGTTAGGCACCTTACCACCCGAACCTTCCACCTTTCACTTTGTCATCTTTTTCTTTCCTTGTTTCTTCCACCTGGAGAGGGAGGGGCGGGGGGGAAAAAAGACACTTTTAAGCTATCAACCTGCAACAGACAGGCATGCCAAGGTTGTTGGCATGCCTGGTTTGTCTGCGCACCCTCTTCTGACGCCTCATTTCAAAAGGGGGAGGGTGCCAACTTGGGTAGACTTAATTTGCTCCCTGACTTTTTTTCCGTCAGTGCTGATTAAGCGAGCAAACGTGCCGGTTCGAATGCAGCAGTATGCCAAGTGGAGCATGGCTAACGCTTTTCTCTCCCTCTTTCGCATCAGGTTAATGCACAGCAGAGGTAGGCATTCATTGGAGCTGTAATCCCGTTTATTTATTCGTGTAGTCCCACATCCGGAAACGGCTCCGTTGTGTGTAGCCCCTCGAAATGAAAAAGGCCTCATGGGAAGTAACAGACTGCCGTGTAATTTCCGAGCCCCGCTAACTTGTCAGCTCCAGGCATCGTGACTGTGTTCTTCTTAAGTGTACAGGAGTCATTAACCTAAGTCCTCCATCAAGGTCTGGCAAAGCCGGCAAAGGTAAAGGACAAGTAGCAAGACTAGGCTGGCTAACTATTACACAGAGCCAGGAAGGAGGAGGAGGTGGTGCTTTAAAGGTACTAGCCCCCCTTGGGCCCAGTCTGGTGGTTTTACCTTGGCTGTTTGATGTCGAATTGAAGTCGTTATTGGCATAAAATGTCACCTTACCTGGTGCTGCAGGTATGAAATAGTTTCTAAATTGAAAGGCAACTGGGTCTTCCTCAGCCCTCCGCCTCTGGGGGATCTGCCTCATCTGTTGTCCTGCAGTCATGTCTGACTACTGACCTCAGGCCCCTCTCTGTTTCTCCCTACAGTGTGTGGAGTGGTATACATCCCATGTTACATTAGTGTTGCAGTGAAATGCTGGCCTGTCTGCCGGTGCCAGGTGACCTCCCCCTCCAGCTTCTCCCCCACACGCAGATGAACACTGGACCTCAGAAATGTAAGTAGTGCTTTCGACCAGTACGCATAGACCTAAACATTCCATTCCATTCCAGTTTCTACAAAAAAATTCTATAGTTTCTACCAACACGTCAAAAAACCCTTATTGCGCATTTACTGCAAATCACTTTCATGAATGTCTTCACAAACTTAAAATGAACTCAGTGTTGTTAAACGGAGCGCGTGAAATAAATTTGCGTTGAGAAAATATGTCGTTTACCTAATCTTTATTTACACGTTGTTTATGGTGATTTTTACTGTATTTATAACCTCAGTCTGTCTGTATATTATATATACAACAACCTAATATAAAAAAAACTTCAATAAATAAATTAACTGAAAAGACATTCTTTCTTTACAGAAACACATTAAAACCTTTTTTTTTTTTCTTCTGTGAAAGAACTTCTTCCCATATTTTCTCTGAACACCCGAATGCCACTTTGGCTACAAACAGAACCTGATGTCTTGTTTTAAAAGTTTAAACTACTTTGCTAGGGTAGTGTGTAGTCTCAACTGACTTTTTTTTTTTTTTGTATCGATTTCTAATCGATTCGCGATGTATTGTTACGTCCCTGCTCTGTAAATCGACCGCTGGCGCTTAAAAACGATAGCGCAAAAATATTTTTGTTAGCTTGAAGAGTCCTTTTAAAATTTTCCAGTGAAACCATACCCTTAAATTTAAGGTTGTTTAGCTGGTTATAACATTTCAAGTGAGCAGTATGAACCAGGATCGATAATGTATGAAAAACATTTTTTGCTAACTAAGGTTGTTGATACCAGGTAATCTGATTTATTTTTGAGTCCATTTCTGAAATGAAATGTATGTACAATTAAGTTTCCGGTCATTCCTTCGCAAATCCATGCTTTTACATTGTCCGTTCGACTCCACACATATTGATAGCAGACCATACACGTCGTCATCACTGCATGTTCCATCATCACGAAACTACACCTACTTTTCCCTCTGCCCCTGCCGCCCCCCCTACTGAGTAGCAGCTTGTCCAAAGCCTGACCCATTTTTGCAGCAGATTTTTTTTTTTTTTTTGTTCTGCAAAAAGCTCCCACTCATCAAGACCAGAATTTTCCGAATCACAGTAATCAGCCAACCCCAGGAGATCAGAGTGTAAGTGCAAGCGTACGTCGCCTCTCCTATGAGAGCGCGTGACATGGTACAGCCATCATTTACATTTGATCTCTGCTCTCTTATTTTAAGTAGAACTCCAAACACCACAAAGAACAAATAGAACTAAGTTGCCTTTTTTTCTGACAAACACTGTATTCTATTTTGGGGATTTTCAGTACACAGTGATTATTCTGCTATAATGATTTTTATTTTTTTGTTCACTAAAAAAGACTATCCTTCGACATATGCAGCGTATTTTAATTACACCAAACACATTATTATTATCAGCTATTGCTTTGAACCTGCAGTCCAAAATGGACAATTATCAAATAAACAAAAGGGTATCAAATCAGCAATCGATCACAATTTTCTCATGAAACTCTAAAAGTCCGTTTGATTATGTGCTTATATTGCAACTGTTTAACTCCAAAGGTGTAGCTAAGTATATTTAGTTTAGCTAATCTGACCTGACCTGACCTGAAAATTGATCCCAAACTGGTGATATTTACAGAACTCGCATACGTTTAAGCCGTCCATAATGTTTTAATTCTTTGTTGTGATAAAATGCCACACGTGTATTTCATTTATTTACGCAACATGTGTTCTTTCTGCTATACAACTCTAGTGCATAGGAGGCTCCTACTTATCCTTGACCCCCATCCTTCCTGTGTGTTAGACCGCGCAGCACGGTAAATAAAAGTTACGAGCTTGTGAGCTTGAACAGGTTGCTGTCAAAGGCAAGGCCAGAGCAGCTGCACTATTTATCAACAGACTGTGGCGACGATGACTGTGAAATGCAAAGACTGTCGGAGGAGGAGAGAGGAGAGAGGAGAGGTGTGTGTGTGAAGAGACAGCGGGCTACAGAAGAAAAGTGCGGATGCCTAGGGTGGGATGACTCTAGTAGCAGGAAGTGGCCTGTGGCCCATAGTTGTTTGCAGGCAGAACTAACAGTGGGTGCAGCTGGACAACTTGGCCGATTTTCACATCCAAGTCCCGACTGAGATCAAAAGCAACCATCTTTCCCTTCTCTTCTCCCAGGGCTGTGGGATGTCGGGCCAGTCACAAATCAGTTTGATTTCCAAAAACTGTCGCATTGGATTTATGAGCCGACATGCGTGTCGTAACCCAATTTCTATATACTGTGTATACAGTGATCCCTCGCCTATCGTGGTAGAAACACGAAGTAGAGGTGAGGTAATTATTATATTATTTACCCTTTACGAACCTCCTCCATAGTGTTATCAACCCTCCCTAGACTGTATTACAATTTCCCACGCCATGATATGTACAGTAGAGTTGTAAAATGGCGACGCAGAGCGAGGTGAATGAGAGAGCGGCCGACAGACGAGATATAGATAGAATATCTTTCACACATTCATATTTTTCACACGTAAATTTTACATGCAGGTTTTCTAACCGCAGTTTCTATTCTTTAGTCAAACGTTTTGAAAAGTTGTATTACCCCCGTAATGTGTGTGCAACGGGGTTGTGTATGTTAGTGTTTTGATTTGACATTTGTAATTCATGACTATTGCATTGTGTCTTTCTTTGAATTGCAGCAGCGGGATTCCTACTTCAAACTTGTTTAATGGATTCCAGAAACACTTTTATCACTCTTGCTTGCTGACTGTACAACCTTCCTTCCTCTAGTGTTTTAGGTTCCATTCCAGAAACACTTTTATCACTCATGCTTCCTTCCTCTAGTGTTTTAGGTTCCATGTGTCAAAACTCAAGGTCCGGGGCCAAAATGCAGCCCGCCAAGTCGTTTTTGCATGGCCCGCAGGACCTTAAGAAGCGTTTATGAAAGTCATGAAAGTCATGAGTTATGAAAGAGTTAGTAAAAGTTATAGTTTCTTAACATGCAGCAGAGTTAGTAAAAGTTATAGTTTCTTAACCTGATGAATAATAAAAAAAACATTATTACACAGCATTGAACAATATTTGTAACTTATGAATAAATAATAATCCATTGCAGAAACATTTATTAGTAAGTTATGGAGGAGTTTCATCTATACAGTCTTCCATTTAACCCACCCTTTTAGGGGAACTCCATTCCATGAAAATGAGTTTGACACCACTGTATTAGACCTTTTAACTTGTTTGGTCCCAAGTTAACTGTAAAATGCTATCAAACTAATCTTGCATGCCATATTTTCCGGACTATAAGTGGCTTCGGAGTATAAGTCGCACCAGCCAAAAAAATTCATAATGGAGAAGA
This sequence comes from Cynoglossus semilaevis, assembly GCF_000523025.1. Lineage (NCBI taxonomy): Eukaryota > Metazoa > Chordata > Actinopteri > Pleuronectiformes > Cynoglossidae > Cynoglossus > Cynoglossus semilaevis. The sequence goes on along the minus strand of NC_024325.1, from coordinate 4,048,902 downwards.
AAAAAAAAACATATATAAGTTGCACCAGCAAGCTGCTGTCAGTGGTACAGGATTAGCAGATGCTGGTACACAAGCCTAGAGTGCCCTCTAGCGGCTGTCAGTGTATAAATATCAAATATCACATCCATTTTCAGTGTCGCAACCCAGCCAAAGGTAGAAAAATGTGCGACTTATATTCCGGAAAACATGGTAGTTTAGTAGTAACGGCTGCTTTTGAACTGATATGAATGGCAAGACGTAAATTGTGTCCCCTTAAAAAAAACTATTTTTTTTCACTCTAGATTCTGTTGTTTTTGTATTGTGTAATCCATTTCCCATTTAATTGATTAGTCAATTTGCCTGACACAGACATTGCTTGATTGCTATTTGCTGGTGTCTCAATGGTTAACTATCAGTCTCTTTATACAAGAAAAAAAAAAATTTAACTGCTTCCGGCCACAATATTTTATTTTTCTATTAAAGTAAAAGTGGCCGTGCTCCCATTCTGTGTCCAAAAAATAACACAGTTTAATTTCCCTAAGTGACTAAACAGTGCATTTATATAATTAATCTAGCTTTCCATAAATGTTTTGTATAAAAATCTATCCAATCATAATGGCTGCAGTTCAACAGATTTTTTTTTTTTAGTAAACAAATCCGATCCATTTTATTAGGAAACATATTTTTAGAGCCTGAGATAAAATTATCATGTCAGTAATTAATTGGTACGAGGAAGTCGGCGGGAATTACTGGAGCTCTTTAAAGTTGGCCGTGATGCACATACATCACGACAAACTCAGTGAATGCTTCGTATAAATATACCAGAGGTGTGGACTCGAGTCTCATGACTTGGACTCGAGTCAGACTCGAGTCATCAATTTGATGACCTTAGACTCGACTTGACAAAATGTAAAGAGACTTGGAACTCGACTTGGACTTTAACGTCAATGACTCGTGACTTCACTTGGACTCGAGCCCTTTGACTCGACAAGACTTGAGACTTTTGTCCGAAACCCGAAGTAAGTTATTAAGGAGCGCTCTGTATCTCTCATTGTGTACGTATGTGCTGTCGGCACAACATCCAATCAAATAAAACGTTGGCCAATCAAATTGCGGGACAACCAATGAGAAAGAGCTGTCGAACAATGCGCGGGTTAGAGAAAATGATACCAAAGATCGCGTTGTTCGGATTTAAAAACTACGAGATGGTCAACAAAAAAACGAGTGGCAGTGGGTGGAAGGACTCGAAAGGACTCGAAACAGAAACGGCAGGACTTGGGACTTGACTTGACGCTTTTCAGTCTTGACTTGGATTCGACTCGGACTTTGCCTATTTGGACTTGAGGCTCGACTCGGACTTGAGTGCAAAGACTTGAGACTTGCTTGTGACTTGCAAAGACAATGACTTGGACCCACCTCTGAATTTTACCACACTTTTCAAAAATGCATTTACGCTCTTCTTCACTCAGGTTTTAATCTGTCACATCTCATTTGGATGAAACAAGAAACAATGTTTTATTTTACATTGCAACATCTGATGTTTCTCATACACTTGTACTAGTCCTCTTCCTGAAACTACACTGTTATCAGCACTAGAGGCCTCAATATGTGTAATCTGCGGTTGTGGAAGCAAACAAGTTGTATTTACTAAGTGTGGTTTTACAGCTGTCTCGGGCTATAAGTTCCTTGCAAGTAATCTAAGAAACTCCTCTTTGTATTTACTTGTATTCATGTCACTGCGTGGAGCTGGAGCAGCAAGGTCATTAATCATCACCATCATGTTTCGACAGCTGAAGTTTATCCTCAGCATGTACTGCTGGTGTGCAAGTTTTCATTTATCTCTATTTGCTTAGCCTGCCATTTATTCAGTTGCAGGCATTAGGCCTTAGTGATGGCAGGTGTCAAGCTCTGGCTCCTTGGCCCCCGGACCCCTGAATTAATGAGGCTGCCATTAGCAGGCTGAACATTTAGTCACAGCAGGCCCTTGTGCGTGGACCCAAACCAGCCCCTCGCATTGCTGCCCATTGTTTCCTGCTAACCGCATTAATAAACCATTTGGCAAAACTACTGATGCTGCTCTCTGTGCTCACAGTTCACCTCCGTCTACTCAGCCAACCCTGCCTAAAAAAAAAAAAAGAATAGGAACTCCATCATGTCACCCACATCAAATCTTTTATCCAAAAGATTCTCATCAACCTGAGGACGTAGCCCAGGTGTGGGCAAACATGTTGACGTGTGGGCCACAATTGTCCTAAAATTAAACAGACGGGCTAACTAACTAAGATAAATCATTTTAAAATCATTTTTATACACCATCTATTGGGAAAGTAATAGTAGTAGAAGTATAATGATAATATAAATGAATTATATAATTTGTATAAATTTGTTTAAAAAGGTCCACATCTGCCCCCCCCCCCCCTCCCCCCCCCCCCCCCACCCCCTACAGCAAATCATTATTTTCTGGGTTACTAAAGAGACTAATGTCCCTATTCCCTGCTGGATGCAATTCATTTGCTCTGTTTCTTATGTTAAGTGCACTGTAAAAAAAAATTTTTCTTTTTTTCCACTGGAACAGGTAGTAGATTTCAGTTTAAATACTAGTGTTTCCCCCCCCCAGTAAATTAAATAAATTATTAAGTACATTGAAACAAAGCAGACTATAGCTTCATTACAGGTCAACATACCACTGTAGCCTTTTACAAACGACTGATTTGTGCTTGTCAGTGGACCAAAAAAGAGTCATAAAGACCAGATCAATATTGTATCTGGCTTAACAGGCCGTCTTGTTGGTGGGCTTTTTACTCGTTCCAAATCTGAGCTTTGATGAATCAGCTCTTACGTACATTTCAGTAGGAAAAAAATATTTTAGTACGTGCTTTGTGTCGAGTTAACCTTGCTGTCTGAAAGCAAACCAAATACATATTCCATGCAGTGAACATTATACAAGGCTCTAATTTAAACTTCTTTTTAGTGTCTGCCTTGAGGGATTCAAACACATATTTATTAGGTTTTTTTTGTTGTTGTTTTTTTATTTAGATTTAGCCGAAAAAACAATTTCCACCCATTTTTTTTGTACTCCGTCAAACTTGTGTTGTCAAATACATGAAAGGTTACATGACCATGAGGTTTTGATTTAATACAATTCAATGGCTCTAAATACAGTATCAGTAGAACTGAAGCTGTCTCCATTATTTTATAGTTCAAGACAAGGACGAGGAACTTAAAATATATATATATGTGTGTATATATGTATATATATATGTATATATGTATATATGTATATATATGTATATATACATATATATGTATATAT
>NC_024325.1:4034753-4045125 GCF_000523025.1 Cynoglossus semilaevis | reverse complement strand
CACCTCCAGCTCTGTCTTCTGTCTTCTGCCTATTGCTACTGTCTCTAAACCATACATCATGGCTGGTCTCACCACCGTCCTATAAACCTTTCCCTTCACCTTAGCTGACACTCTTCTATCACAGATCACTCCTGACACTTTTCTCCAGCTGTTTCATCCTGCCTGCACTCTATTCTTCACTTCTCTTCCACAGTCTCCGCTGCTCTGAACAGTTGATCCTAAGTACCTAAACTCCTGCACCTTCACCATCTCTGCTCCTTGTAGCCTCACTGTTTCGCTGTTCTGTCTTTGGTTTACGCAAATTTATTCATTCCTCCTCTTTCTAGTGCAAACCTCCACCTCTCTAGGTTCTCTTCTAGCTGCTGTCTACTCTCACTACAGATCACAAAATCTGTCATCTGCAAACATCATAGTCCATGGGGACTCCTGTCTGACCTCATCTGTCAATCTGTCCATCACCACAGCAAACAAGAAGGGGCTCAGGGCCGATCCTTGATGTAGTCCCACCTCCACCTTGAAGTCTTCTGTCCTTCCAACAGCACACCTCACTACTGTTGTACTATTCTCATACATGTCCTGCACCAAACTCACATACTTCTCTGCCACTCCTGACTTCCTCATGCAAAACCACAATTCCTCCCTTGGCACTTGGCCTTTTCTAAATCTACAAATGCAAATCTATAGCTCCTTCTGACCTTCTCTGTACTTCTCCATCAGCATCCTCAAGACAAATATTGTCTCTGTGGTACTCTTTCATGAAACCATACTGTTGTTCACAAATCTCCACTTCCTGCCTCAACCTGACTTTAACTAGTCTCTCTCATCAACGTTATTCCTCTGTAGTTGTTACAACTCTGCACATCACCCTTCTTATAAATTGGCACCAGAACATTTTTCCTCCACTCATCAGGCATCTTGTCCGTCTCTAAAATTCTGTTAAACAACCCAGTCAGGAAATCTACCGCCACTTCTCCTAAACACTTCCATACTTCCACTGGTATGTCATCGGGACCAACTGACTTTCCACTCTTCATCTTCTTCAGGGCTTTTCTTACTTCATCCTTTCTAACCTGATCTACCTTCTTCCTAATAGTTTCTGGCTCCTCATGGCACATTAGCTATATAATATAGCCAACAAAAAAAATCACAAAACTCAACAATGTCTCCATGTTTAATTTAACATGAGTTAAATAATAAATTAAACATGAGCTTGGCATTTAGCAGGTATATCATCTTTTTTAGCTGTTTCCAATGATCAGAGATTCTTTTGGTCCGTCTTGTTTCTTTATTTCAAAGCAACAACAGGGAACGAGCACTCCCTTACTTATTTTTTGTTTATTTTGTGACTCAGGAGCAACACAACCCTCCACCCCTGCACTAGTATATGTGTTGTTTCCCCGGATGCTACATCCATTCAGCTGATCAGATTACAACTGATGTGCTCTTTTATTGCCATTTTCTAACTTCTCCTGGCATTGCATTCCAGGGGACACCACACAAAGGATGAGATCCACTCCATTTCCAACACCTGCAGAATTGGATGCATATGCTAAGAAGGTTGCCAACCAACCGCTAACAATCAAGATCTTCCCCAACAGCGTCAAAGTCCCGCAGCGAAACCACTTGCGTCGCACTGTCAACGGCCTGGATACGTCAGGCCAGCGCTACAGCCCCTATCCTTCATCGCAGACCAGTGCCAGGGCAGGCCTCCTCGCCATTGTCAAGTTGCCTACGGTTAAAGGCGTCCTGAAGGATTTTGATGGCAGCCGGGCTCGCTTGCACCCTGAAGTCATTATGAATTCTGACACTGGACCTTACCAAGTAGCTGCAAGCAGCACTTTAAAACACCCTCCTTTAACAAACCTCTGCCTGTCACAGCTAAACGTACCCCTGCAACCGCAGGACCCGCCTCAGTCTCTTCAGATGCCCCTGCCTCAGCAACAGTGTCACACTCAGAGTCTTAGACAACTTGCCCCAATGGCCCCGCACTCTCAGGGCCCATCCAGACTTCAGACTTTGTCTCAGCACCCAGCCCTTGGTCACCCTCAGGGCCCCCCTACTGTCATGCTTCAGCAGCATCACCTTCAGCAGCAGCAGCCTCCCAGAAAGCTGCCAGAATGCAGTGACGCACCACCTAACGTTACAGTTTCTACCTCAACCATTCCACTCTCAATGGCTGCCGGGCTGCACCAGGGCCACCAGGCAGACCTGGGCACGATTGTGCATCAGATCAACCAGTTCTGCCAAGCTCGAGCTCAAGGTGCAGGGGCCACGTCAATGTGTGAGGGCCAGATTGCCAACCCCAGTCCCATTAGTCGCCATTTGCTAGTGAGCGCCTGTTCCAGAGTTTCCATGCAGAGCCACCCTGCCACCCCCGGCTTCCCCACACTCAACCCCATCACTGGCTCTCAAGAGAAAGCCATGGTCCCAATGGGTGCTCACCTTCCACCCGCCGTGACTGCCATGAATCACTTGCCTTTGAGTTACACTGATCACAAACATCAGCTCCATTTACAGCATCACCTGCATCCCCAACAGAGTCAGCAGCAACACCAAATGCAACACAACACACAACAGCAGAAGCTGCGCTCCTGGAACCCGCAGCAGTTGTCCCACGCGGCCCACATTCAAAACGGAGGGAGCCACCTCTGCAAACAGCCTTCCAGGGACTCCACCTTCAGTTATAAGGGCATGGGCTACACTGCGGAGTTGTGTGTGGGTCAGCCTTACACGCTAAAGCCTCCTGTTGAAAGGCCCACCCCCTCTCCCCCCGTCAACAACAATGGCATGCCTGGCATGGCTCACTACACTAATGGTAACTACTTCCAGTCCCACATTTGGAACAACAGCATCCTACCCACGCCCAACAGTGACAGCTCCGGGTCTCAGGACGTCGCCATGCCATACCACGGTGCAGGCCCAGGGGGATGCATCACACTGGACTGTGGGCCCCCCGGGGCGCCCCTTTATAGGCTAGGAGCAAGCACCTTTTCCACCTCCTCCTCCTCCTCTGCCCAAACTGCTCTGATGCAAACGGCCGATTACTTGGGCAAGGACTTCCAGACGCCCTACTTCCGTGATCAGAATCTGATGGGCAAGATGCACAGGCCTACTCTGAGCAGGGTCGGTCCAGAGGTTGGGGACGATAAAACCGCTCTCATCCAGCACCCAGGGTACAGATAAGCTATGGCCTTGTCTACACGACACTTATCGAACTCCCTTTGTTTAGTCTTAAGAAAGGCAACACAAAAATAAAGTAAACTGTTAAGTTAAACGAATGACTGCTATTGTAAAGAGGGTAAATTAATATATTAAATAGACACAGTATTTGATTTTTTTTTCTTACAAAAAACTAAATCTTGCAAGTGATCAATTGCTAGTTGTTGTTTTGTTTTATTTTTTGTTTTTTAGTCCACCTGACTAAAAATGTTCTCTTTAGATTTTTTTATCATAATTTTTTTTTTTTTACAGCGGAATCACGATTTAGCACGGCAATGACATCAGTCAAGAAACGTTTCTCGTATCAGTGATAATGCAAAAAATGATACATGACATGACCTACCTGTATGTCTATGTACATGGAGTTATTAGTATGTATGATAATTTATAACTGCATTATTCTGACTCCCCTTTGTCAGATAGAAAAAAAGCATATATATATATATATATATAATACATTTGTAACCATTGCAATAACATATTATTATATATAATAATCTATGTATAATCAAATACACATTTCTTATAAGAAATGTGTATTTGATTATATTAGGTTTGCGAATAAAAGTGTTTGTTTAAACCTGTTAAAACCAACTGAAACCAACGGAAAAGTATTTTTGAACCTCTCATCTCTGACATATATATCAATCTACTAATTGTGGTCTGTAAAAATGTGGTCCGTATTTAAATATCGCTCTCACTGTCTCGGCGATTTATCATTCTGAGATTAAGGAACAGGAGCCTGGTTGAAGCCGAATGTTGACTGCGTAATGAGTCTGTGTAGGTCCTCTGTCAACCAGGTGATTTTATCCAAATTAGTTACATGGAGGGCAGCTGGACGCAGTGGGTTTGTCTGAAGACGTTTCACCTCTCGTGCAAGAGGCTTCTTCCGTCCCGACTGACTACTGGGAAGTTGTGGTATTTAGCCTCAAAGGGGCTGCATACCCGTAACGAGGGTTGTTGCAGAACGGCGGTTATGGGGGGGGTGTGGTGGACCACGCCCTCTCCTATAAGGAGGGTGGAATGTAAAGTCACAAGGGTTAGAAGTGTCAGGGGGAGCGATACCATACCTATGGACTAATAGTTTCACCGGTTGAGTTTTTTTTTGGGGGGGGGGAGGGAAGTGGCCCTACTTATGGGTGTGCAGCCTCTTTAAGGCTAAATACCGGAACTTTCCAATAGTCAGCCAGAACCCAAGAAGCCTCTTGGATGAGAGGTGAAACGTCTTCACCAAAAAAAAAACCTATTCTGTCCAGTTGCCCTTGATGTAACTGTTTTTGGATGTGTGTAACGAGGACAAAATATAAAAAAACAGGCATTTGTTATATAGTTTTTCTTTTGCTACTACTGATGAGTGTGTGTGTGTGTGTGTGTTCTTTGCCACAAGGACCAAATTGATCACTTGCAAGATCACGTGTCACTCAACAAGAAGTAAAGCTGCAGATGCGTTGTTTATTTTAGTGAACACTGGCTTACCTACTAGACTACTGTAACTTAAACCTGTAAGGATTGTGTGTGTGAATGTTGCTTGAGTGTGTGTGTGGGTGTGTGTATGTATTCACACTGATGCCCGTGTTTTGTTCACCAACCCATACAAAGCCTTAAGTGTTTGGTCTTTGGACTTTCCTCTGCTAGTGAGCATGGTTTTAACAAACGAACGAAATGATAATAAAAACAAACAACAACAACAACAACAACAACAACAAAAAAACCACACCCATAAGAACCAATGAGAATGAAGTTGGAAATAACTCATAGAAAACTGTTTTCCTGATCTTTTATTTTTAATAAAGTTTCATTGAATAGACAGAAAAAAAAAAATCTTTAGAAAAAGTAAGATATGGAGTAATATTTTGTAATTATATATTTTAGCAACGTATAGTTACAATGCTGTGACTTTTTCCACAATTCAAGGCTTCTGTTTGCAGTTGTGACTATTTATTAAACCTGTTTTACTTGTTATTTAATTTTTTTCTTTTTTTTTTCTTCTTAAATTTCGTACTATTGGTACGAAGTGGAAGACGGTCCATAGGTCTTTTCTTTGGTGTCATTCTGTACGATGAATACTGCTACTCCTTTTGTAATCTTGTAATAAAATAAAATTCTAATTTATGCTTTAATGCGCGACTGCAGCAGGGTTTTGATTCAAAGATGCAAACCCATTGCGAGGACGGCTGGGTGTGTACGAAAAAAAAATGCGAAGGAGGGTTCAATAACGCCTTAGTCTTAGTCATAGTCTTCGGACATGTCTGTGTAACTGATGTGTAAACACTGGACAAATGGATGGACCACTTCAGAGGACCATTTAACCATCCGTGATCACAGGCCCTTTTTTTTCCCCACAGACCAGAGGCAGGAGCCAGGTCATGACTGTACACAATAAAGTGTCACATATGATTTATATATTACACAAATACAGTAAAGCATTTATATATATATATATATATATATATTGTATATATATGTATATATGTATATATATATGTATATGTATATATATGTGTATATATATATATATGTATATATATATATATATATATATATATATATATATAAATTCAGTAGTTTCTTTCATTTTATGACTGTATTTTTTTTTTTAGGTGTGGAGCAGTGGTGGCTTAGGGGTTAAAGAAACAGGTCACATTTCGTTATGAAGCAGTTCATTTTCATTTTTCTCCTTTTTAAGGATTTTAAGCAAAGCCTGGGGGTTATGACAGGTTAAGAAAGATGTCATGCTGTTAAGCTGCCCGGGAAGAAAATGAGTTTTGAAGGATTCAATTCAATGGTCTTATTCTGAATCCACTGGTTCCTGCGTGTTTCCAGCTTCGGCAGCACATTTACGATGTCTTGCTTTTATTAACCTTTAATCTATTTGACACTCAAATAATCAAATATTGCTTGTATCGATCATGGTTTTACTCAACATATTTCCCCTCAGATGCGAAATTTCAAATCAGGCTGACCCCAGAGTATCAGTCAGGCAGGCAGCTACTACAAACAGTTGGCAGTTGAACTGCTTGGATAACTGATGCATTGTGAATACCGCTACCGTCCCCAAGTATGAACGCCTCAGTGCAGGTCGGTCACGCTGAGCAGGCTGAGTGAAGCTCAGCTGTCTCTTTACACCGGTGTGCTGCTCAGAGGAGACATTTCTGTGGACTGATGTGTCTGCCAACGCTTGGTACCCTCTCTTAAAAAGCCTCTCCAGCTCCTCTCTGTGGAAAAAGCAACATTTGTAGAGCCAATGAGGAAAAACCCCTGCAATGCCTTTTTCGTAAAATGGAAAGTGTGCATCTGCGTCTTCAAATCTGCACCTCTCTTTTTCCAGTGCAGCGGGGCCTCGGCGGTAGACCCCTGTGAGCAATCCCAGCCGGGTTCCTCATTGATTTTGCCCACGTTTGTGTTCCATTTGTTCCAGTTGACTTCCTCCACTCTGAGACAACAAGAAGAGACACGTGCTTCAATTACTGTCCTCTGCATGACACACCAGTCAGCTGTCAGTGCGGTCAAATTGGTGACAAACAGCATGCTGCACTCCAATCGATCCTGCTCACACGGCAGCATCATTTGTCAAAATCTTTAAGCTCGAGTCTTCGTTTACGCTGTAAATCATTATCGTCTAGCCTTCCCTGATTTCTGCAGTGATAAACCTCTTGCAGAGGTGAACAGATGGGCTTGTTAAAGAGACCAGGTATATAGTCACATGCAGGCTTGTTGTTCCTACATTAAAGAGACCAGGTATATAGTCACATGGTGTTGAATGAAGTAGTTATATATACACAAATACATTTGTGCAATAATAGTTAATGCATTATGAGTTAATGTAGTACTCAACATCATCTGCAGGGTTTAAAAAAAAAAAGATTTGAGAGGTTTGAGTTATTATCCAGAAGCCAACTCCTAAATAAAAAATATTTTAAAAAATCCAGTGAATGCACCAAACTCAGGCTGAATCAGAATGGCCGAGGCTAACTCATGCTTTTCCCATGATGCCTTTGTAATGCGTGAACCTGATAAAAAAAATACTGTATTTTCCAAAATATAAGTCGCACCAGCCAAAAAATGAAAAAGAAAGAAAAAATATGTAAATTTTCAGTGGTACAGGTCTAGCATACTAGATACTGGTACACAAGCTTAGACTGCCCTCTAGCGGCTGTCAGTGTGAAAATAACAAACATGAAATGATATATTTTAATATATAAGTCATACCTGAATATAAGTCACAAACCCAGCCAAAGAAAAAAAAAGGGCGATTTATAGTCCGGGAAATACAGTACTTTAGTTTCTGATTCTTATGGTTTCAAATTGTTTGGTTATCCAGGTGGCTATACAGAAAAATCCCACCACTGTCCTTCTGTATTGGTATTGGTTGATATCAGAATTGGAAATTAAGGGTTTGGACAACATCGGCACATCGGATATCAGCAAAAAGTTCATATTGGACATCCCATGGACAACATCGGCACATGGGATATCAGCAAAAAGGTCATATTGGACATCCCTAATTTTAAGGTTTTTGCCCAGATTCTATGAGAGTTCTAACTGGAGAAAACTTGTCTCTGGCTCAGTTGTTTCTTTGAGGGAGCTTTTGTAAATTAATTATGTTTGAATGCAAAGTAAATCAAATAAATACGCCACCATTATCTCCACAGAAAGATACCTTGGACTGTGTCAGTCTCAGTGAAAAGTAAAGTAGATTATGGAAACCTGAAACACCAACGAGAGTCTTCTCCAAGAGCAGTGTTGAGTTTTTTCAGCACCCCACATCGAAACTTCCTCCTCAGCCACCTGGGCAGTCTCTTCTCCATGTCCAGGATGGTGCTTGCTCTCTGAAAGCACCAGCAAAACCCCAATTTCACCCAGAGACCTAAATATCTGTGGACATACAGTGTGACGTAGCTCACCTGCAGCTTCCAGATGCTAGCGCTCTCCGTGGTGATCTTTTCCACGGTGCGGTTCATGAGGGCGATGAGCATGTTGAGCAGCAAGATGTAGGTGAGGATGATGTAACCGATGAGGAGAATGTAGAAGATTTCCTTGTACTGGTAGTCCTCAGTAAACTCCATGTCCCCCATGCCAATGGTAAACTTAAATAGCTGCAGTGTGGTATAGGAAATGTTTGTGAAGGTGGGCTTCACACAGTCTTCACCGTGGGGACCGAATACGAAACGGCCCTGCTTAACACTTTCGTTTTTTGGAGGAGGCTCTATGAGCAAAGTAACCACCGCTGTAACAGGAAACACACACAAAATATATTCATGTCATATTAGGGCATTGCTTCTCAAATAGTAGGGAGGGGGGCTATAAAGTCTCTCGGGGCACTAGAGGGGATTTTCAGTTACTGGATGGCAACAGTTCTTGTAACAATGCCTCAGGGGTGAAAGGTTAAGCACATTGAGCAGAGGAGATGTCTCCTGACCACCTTCATGTTCCTACAGTATCAGTTCAACTCCCAGATTGTGACTCAAATGACCGTTTGGTTTGAATGTGCTTTTTTTTTTGTGTGTGTCGTAGCGTAAGTAAGTTTGTGGTAGCAGATACTGCATTGCTTCTCAAATAGTAGGGAGGGGGGCTATAAAGTCTCTCGGGGCACTAGAGGGGATTTTCAGTTACTGGATGGCAACAGTTCTTGTAACAATGCCTCAGGGGTGAAAGGTTAAGCACATTGAGCAGAGGAGATGTCTCCTGACCACCTTCATGTTCCTACAGTATCAGTTCAACTCCCAGATTGTGACTCAAATGACCGTTTGGTTTGAATGTGCTTTTTTTTTTGTGTGTGTCGTAGCGTAAGTAAGTTTGTGTCACAATTATAGTTTTTTTTAAATGTCTTCGTTTATTAACCAGTTAATATTGTCTAGTGCAGGCATGGGCAAACTAAGGCCCGGGGGCCGGATGCGGCCCGTTCAGCTTTTTAATCCCGCCCGCCAAGCCTTCCCCAATGATATAATTTATTTATATTATCTTCATACTTCTTGTGCCTGCAATATCCACATTTCCCCAATAGATGGCATAGAAAATGATAATAGCATTTTAGCCTTTATGCATGACTTTTACATGTCATTTATCTTAGTTCACATGAATTCTCCATCTATCTGCTCCTTACCCGGCCCTCCTGTTCAATTTTAGGGACAACTGTGGCCCGCGAGTCAAAAAGTTTGCCCACGCCTGGTCTAGTGTGTCAAATACATTTTTTTTTTTGAAGAATGCGTACAAATCTAATTCTCCTTCTTGACCAACTGTAAAAACTCAAAGAATTACATTCTTTTTAACCTCCAATCACAGCCCAGATGAGGGGTGTTTTTGAGCGCCTCTGCCGGGAGCCGTTTGTTTCAAAACCACATTTTGTCTCTACAATAATACAGCTGTCAAACGTTAGCTTAAAAAAATAATATCTGTAAGAATTGTTATCGTTTTTTCCTCCGATAATGAAAACCTGATAACACAATGCCTAGGTTTTGCCATATGATATGTGCCCTAAAAATAGTTTTGCGGTAAAAAAACGGCTGTATATGAACCAGGCTACCACTGCCTTATATCGGTATCGGTTAATATCGGAATTGGAAATGAAGTGTTTGGACAATATCGGCATGTCAGATATCGAGTTAATATCGAACATCCCTATTATTGACTTTCTTACATATATATATTAGAGTAAAGCATATATTTTGTTATTCAGACAAAAACATGTCCCCTAACGTGCCAATTTTATAAGCTAGTATTCTAAATTCATGTGAAGGGAGAATTTTTAAAAACAATTTAAAAAAAAAAAGTTGAAAATAACTACCTGCAGAAAATCCAAAAAGAAAGACAATGTAGACGAAAAGGAATCGCAGGATATCACTGAGGATCATCTGCAAAGAAAAAAAAAAAAAACACAGACAAAGGTGTTGACTTCTTCCCTCCACTCTTTTCGCTGTGACACAGCTCTGTCCGAGTGCACTGACCTTCTGTATCATGACGCTGTAGATGCCCATGTGTTTGTCTCCTCTTGAGAAATAGAGCAGGTTGACCCAGCTCAGGGCCAAACACAGCACCAAGAAGCCCAGGTACTGCAGGCATCCCAGGGCGTACAGCCCAGCTGAGACCAAGAAGAGGACGCCCTGCACAAAACTACAGACAGCAGTAGGACAGAACCATCACGTATTCGTACAAT
>NC_024325.1:4023956-4034508 GCF_000523025.1 Cynoglossus semilaevis | reverse complement strand
GACAGCCGCTAGAGGGCGCTCTAGGCTTTGTGTACCAGTATCTGCTACTCCTTTGGCGCAATCTGGTGCAACCTATACTCCGAATGGACTTCAAGATACATGCTGTCCCGAAATGTGTGTTTTCCAAGTTACGAGTACGCAACTTTTACGAGATCTTCCTGTGATTCCTCCCTCCACTCTTTTCGCTGTGACACCGCTCTGTCCGAGTGCACTGATCTTGTGTCATCATGACGCTGTAGATGCCCATGTGTTTGTCTACTCTTGAGAAGTAGAGCAGGTTGACGAGGACGTGCAGCCCAGCTAAGACCAAGAAGAGGACACCCTGCACATCCTTCGGTGCAATCTGGTGCAACCTATACTCCGGATACCCCGAAGTACGAGTAAGAAACTTTTTCAAGATTGTCTTTGTGAAATGTGGAAACACTTTATTATCTTATCTATGTAGGATTTGGTTAAATGTTAACTTGAGAGAAAAAAAAAAACCCTCTAAATTGACCATTGTTCTGAGTCTAAGTATGAATGCTGGTTTGTCTATGTGTTACCCTGGGATAGACTGGTAAACTGTGTATCCCGCCCTGGTTCGTCAACTGGCTGATTGCTGCTATCTTGCCAATCAGCCAGTCGACGAACAAGGGTGGGATACACAGCCAAGATGAAATCAGTATACAATGATTAAGTCCGGTTTTTATTTGTGTCCTCCTCACAAAGTTGCAGTAGCCTGTAGAGCTTTGATATGTCATAGGAGTAAAATGTTTGTATCCCACGTAGTGTGATTTCCATTCAACTTTTGTCCTCGCCTTTTTTATTATGAAGGCCTTCCTCCAAATTTCAATTTGTCTGAAACAGAGCTATAATGACTCATTTTCGTGTAATACCGACTGATGATTGCACCCCAGTGGACAATTTGCTTTTTCCTTTTCCTTTTGCTTTTTCTAAAACACAGTAGCAGAAGCTGCAGGAACTCCTCCTCACTACCACCATCTGAGGGTTACAAAGTAATTCAACATTTATGTGTGGCATTTACTTTAGTCCTTTTGTGGACAAGCTCTGACCAACAGTTGAATTAACACTTTGACAGCATGGCTCTGAGCTGGGCTGCAGAGTTATTTCTATATCTGTCTATCTACCTATCTATCTATATTTATTCATCTATCTATTAGATAGATGAATGGATGTGTTAGATAGTATTAGATATAAGATAGTATCTAATAGTTAGCAGTAGAATTAATTGGAAATATTGATGCAGGTGACAAGTACACCGGGTATCCACTTCCTTGATAAAATTAACATAATAAATATTAATAAATATTGGCGATTCAAAAAGCTTCATAGATAAAATTAACATAAAAATTAAATATTGGCGATTCAAAAAGCTTCATTTGACGTCTACATGTTTTAGTTACATAGTGATCTCTGCCACTAGATGTCGCACTACCAGCAGCATTGACAGTAAGCTGCCACTTGACTCTAGCTCATGTTTCAACTTTAGTTATATTATGCAAAAAAAAAAAAAAAAAAAAAAATACATTACTTCTAATTTGAATAAGAATTGAGACTGTTGGGATTTACACACACAAACGATGTGTATAGTTCATTGTGGAGGTGGGAAAAGGTCTAAAAATGTAATTAAGTAAAAGTATTTTAGCTTTGCTTCAATTCTACTCAAGTAAAAGTACACAATACCCTCCTAAAAATTTACTTGAGTGAAAGTAAAACATTTCTTCATTTAAAATTGACTTGCGAGACGATGCTATGGTGCAAGAGAGGGTGGTAAAGGCTCAATCACAAAAATACTGTTGAAATTAAAGTTGGAGTTGAAGTTGAAGATGCTGAGAGTTTAACTGAAGGAAAAACTTAACGGGTGGGATTACAATAAGGCTGCTCAAATTTGTTTTGATTTGTTCATTTTAAATCAGAAATTTCTAAACAAAAAATAGAATAAAAACAAGAACAAGAAGAGAACAACAAGAATGGACTACTATAAGGGGAAGACAAATTAAAAAGTTGGTCTTAATTTTTTTTTTTTTTTTTTTAACACCAACAATAACCCCTCGTCCGTTACAAGTTTCAACACATCTGGGCTTCTTCCAGAGAATTCCTTTTTTTGTAAAATATATATATATATATAATATGTATATATGTATATATAAAATATGTATATAAAAAATTAACTTTTTTTTAGTCTACTGTATTCTCCAGACTAGAAGTCCCTTCGAAGTATAAGTCGCACCATCCCTCTAAGGGCTGTTGATGTGAAATTAACGAACATATACATTTTCAGTGGTACGATGTGAAATTAATGAACATATACATTTTCAGTGGTACAGGACTAGCAGATACTAGTACACAAGCCTAGAGTGCCCTCTTGTGGCTGTCAGTATGAAAATACCAAACATTAATTTTCAGTGGTAAAGGACTAGCAGATACTGGTACACAAGCCTAGAGTGGCCTCTTGTGGAAAAGATGTTTGATGTTTGCTTTATCTTAAAAAAACTATTACTATTACTGTAGAAACAATTACATTAGTCTTAGGTAAAATAAGTGTGACTTACAAAAGAATCTCATAATATCCATCAATGAGTAGAGTCTTCAGCTTTGGGCGCTTCCTCCTCATGTCAATTATCTGGAGAAAAAAAATATTATGAAAAAAATAAAAAAAAGGTCATGCAATTATAGTACAAGATAATAAAAGCTCATATGTTGTTTTAAATGTAACAACAGGGTGTGTTCATACCCCTATGATAAAGAAATAGACGTTTGCCACCAGCGTGAAGAGCTGTGCAGAGACATACAGGTAACCCTTGATGGTTTGTTCTACCGCAAAAGGTGGCTGTGGATTGATGGAACAACATCAGAAAGATCACGGTAGTACTTTGTTGAAGGTATGCACAGAACAGCAATACACCGACTGCTCACCTTCCCATTCTGTTTGTTATAGGCCCAAATAGTGAAGATAATCAGATATGCCAGGTAGAACAAAAAGTTGAGGAAAAACATTCCACCTGCAAACCTCTTCCACTTCTCCTCAAGCAGTCGACTCAGGGGCTCGGTGTCGAGCATCTCATGACGGTTCTGACAAATTAAGAAAAAAAAAATTAAGTAGAGTAAAACTGACGTGGTTGCTCTTATGAAGTCAGGACTTACAGGAATTTCACTGCCGTAGATAAGAATCTCAGTGACCGAGCCGTCTTCACACGTGTCCACCAAGGCCAGGTCGTACAGTGAGCACTGAACCGGGCCATAAACCCACTCAGTGAATTTCCGGGACAGGTGTTTGCTAGCAGACTCCTGGAATTCTCGTCTGAGGATGTGTGAAAAAAGCTGATGGCAAACATAGAGAATAAAGAAGAGAAAACAAATAAATCAGGCTGTGAAAGTGAAACCAATGATAAACACTGCTAACTACCATATTTTTCCGACTATAAGTAGCTCCGGAATATAAGTTGCACGTGCCAAAAAATGCATAATGAAGAAGAAAAAAAACATAAAAAGTTCGTCTGAAATATAAATTGCACTAGCCAAAGAATGAAAAAAAAGAGCGACTCATAGGACTAGCAGATACTGGTAAAAGCAAGCCTAGAGTGCCCTCTAGCGGCAGTCAGTGTGAAAATAACGAACATGTACATTTTCAGTAGTACAGGAGTAGCAGATACTGGTACACAAGCCTAGAGTGCCCTCTAGCAGCAGTCAGTGTGAAAATAAGAAATGTGAAATTATATATGTATGTATTTTAATATGCAAGTCGCACCTGAGTATAAGTCTCAAATCCAGCCAAAGGATGAAAAAAAGAGCGACTCACAGGACTAGCAGATACTGGTAAGCAAGCCTAGAGTGCCCTCTAGCGGCAGTCAGTGTGAAAATAACGAACATGTACATTTTCAGTAGTACAGGAGTAGAAGATACTGGTACACAAGCCTAGAGTGCCCTCTAGCGGCAGTCAGTGTGAAAATAAGAAACATGAAATTATATATGTATGTACTTTAATATATAAGTCGCACCTGAGTATAAGTCTCAAATCCAGCCAAAGGATGAAAAAAAAAGTGTGACTTATAGTCCGGAAAATATGGTACATCCATTTCTTATATACAGACAACGGTACTGACCCAGATTTTGCCAGTTTGTGCAGCCATTGTAAAAGGTGTCAGTCCCTTCTGGTTCGCTATGTCCTCCAGC
Organism: Cynoglossus semilaevis; assembly: GCF_000523025.1. Classification (NCBI taxonomy): domain Eukaryota; kingdom Metazoa; phylum Chordata; class Actinopteri; order Pleuronectiformes; family Cynoglossidae; genus Cynoglossus; species Cynoglossus semilaevis. Next base: position 4,030,335 of record NC_024325.1, on the reverse strand, counting down.
TTCACCTTCGGATACAGTCGGGCAGTGGTCTTGAGGATGTGGTCGTACATGCTGGCAATAAATGTGGTGTTTTCTTTTGAGTTGTCCGCTATCATCACCAAAGCATGTAGCACGGTGTTACCATACGAGTCAGTCATCTTTGGGTCCGCAAGACAGTACTCGTTCTCCATCAACAAGTCCACAACCTCTGCCTGGTTTGTACAGGCGGCCAGAGACAAAGGCAGCTCACCTGTCAACAACGATGTGGAAATGTGGGGTTAGGGTTAAGTCTTTATATACAGTTTTTTTTATGTTATAATATCTTTGTTGTTGTTGTTTTATTTGTTCGTTTAACTCAGTGGCTCTCAATTATTTTCCATCATGGGGACAGAAATGTACTATTGCGAGCCTGATGACATGTATATTTTTTATCTGTACAAACCACTATATGAGTTGCTGCCAACATTCAGAGTGACATCCTTAAAAAGTATCAGCCTGAGTGCTGGTCTTGTCGCTCACATTTAACTTGTTTAAAATGATTAACAATGTTAATACTTATACAATATATTTCAATAACAATAATATTTCATTTTCGATTACTGACTAACAAATATCTATAACAACTTTTTCTTCTTGTTGTACTTATACTCCAGAGCTACTTATGGTCCAGAAACTACGTTAATCACGATTAACTAACTGCACATCAAAAAAAAAAAAATTTCAAATTTGACATCACTGATCTTTAAAGGTTTCAAAAGTCTGTACCATTTTGTGGTACTGCACCAAAGTTAGCAATATAAATATCAAAGGATGTAATAAATTATTAAAACATTTATCAATCCAATAGCCTAAATTGTGCTTGTGCGGCGATAACTCACCAAAGTAAAAGTAAGGGCCATCGTGAGGCTTAAAAAATTTCCCACAGGCTTTAGCATGGACGTCTGCTCCTTTACTGACCAACAGTTTTACGTAGAAGAGGCTCCGTCTCTCAATGGCTATGTGAAGAGCAGTCTGGCCTGTCAGTCACACAGCAGTTAAAATGAGACCTCCAAAAGCAAGGTGAAAAATGTTTGTTTTGGGGTTTTTTTTTAATTCCACAATGAAAGAAATACCTTTACCTTTGTAATAGACGCTGGTATAGGCTGCATTCACAAACTCCTTAATATCACCCTGTCTCTCAGAAATGTCAAGTAATAGTTCCACAGTCTGGTTCCTGCCGTCTTTGAGATGCAGCAGCGCCTTCATCAGGCACGTTTTGCCATAGGATTGATCTGCCATTAAAGCAAATATTTAATGTTAGGACACAGTGCATGTAGAAAGAATACACGGAGCGAATGTTGCAGTCACCACAGGCACTTTGTTGTCAGACCAGAGGGGACTCGTGTACTAAGGCTTGCGTAGATTTCATCATGAAAAGGGGCGTACGCCAACAAACGCGCACAAAAATTCAGATGTACCAAAATGTGAGAACGCGCAAACCCAGATTAGCGTAGCCTTCGAGTACATTTTTGCTTTGAGATACGAGTAAAAATTTGAGATACAAGCACGCTTACAGACGCTAGCACTCGGAGCAGGCCACGCCGCCTTACTCATTCACTTCACGTGTTTGTCGACTTCCTTACGCATCTCCCACGAGTCTTCCGTATTGTGTTTGCGTTATCTACGTGATTTTCTCCCTATTTTGTGCACTATTCATAATAGTGAGTCCTAAGAAAGTGAGCGGTAAGGATGGAAGCGAGAAGAAGAAACGCGTGATGACCCCGGAAATAAAGCAGGAAATTGTCGATAAATATGAGCGCGGTGCCCGCTAAAGAAAAAAATACAAATTGAAAAAAGCAGCAAAAAAATAAATGAAAAAAGAAAAGTAACAAAAAAAAGTAAGTTAAGTTAAGTTCATTCTAAGTTCATGTAAAGAAAAGTAACCAAAAAAAGTAAGTTAAGTTAAGTTAATTCTAAGTTCATGTACAGTAAGTTACGTAGGGTACATTTAAGGTACGGTACCGAACCAAGTGTCTACGTACGGGCTAACTCTCTTCCCTCCCTCCTCCTCCTCCTCCTCCTCCTTCTCCACATTAGCTGCTACTGTTTCGTCTGTCTCGAAGGCAAGAACTCGTAATTAAAACCACATTTTATTTTTTATCACAGGAATCCTAATATACTATAGATTTTGTATGTGTGTGTATGTCTTTATAGCAATTAAAAACATGTTTTGTTATTAGCACTAATAAGGGAGTGTTTTTAGACGGTCAGAACAGATTTTTTTTTTTCTGTTGGGAAAAAATGACTTGAGATACGAGCACCTCGAGTTATGAGCTCGGTCCCGGGATGGATTGTACTTGTATCTCAAGGTAGTGCTGTATGTATACGTGAGGCCCCTGGTTGAAAACATTTAGTTAACTAACTAGAAGTTAATTTAGTCACATTTAGTGAGTTAGTTTATTAGCTTTTAGCTATTATTTATGTAGCTGTAAATTGATGTCAGCACTAGGGTTGATCTGTGACATTCACTGTTAATAAAAGCATTTTGTATATTATAAGACAAAAATATGTTTGAATGAATTGAGGTCAAGGTAATAGGTTAATTATTAATACGTTTCTAGTATACATAATTCCAACGTCAGGGCTGTGCAGTGGAAACTGGGTTAACATAATTAACGATTAAACTCTCTTTCCGATTTAATCTAACAATATCTCCTATTCAATTTCAATAGCTCCCATAATAATACCCTGGATTCCACTGTCAGATTTCAGTGCTCAATTTGCAACAACAACAACAACAACATACATACATTAGCAACAAAACTCCAAAAATATGCTGGGCTGGGTCAGCGGTGTCTTAACACTCACAGAGCGAGTCGGTGAGTTTCTTCATGTTTTGATGCAGGTACTGGTCCAGACCCTCCAGCTTTCTGACATCCCTGTCGGCAACTGCTTCAAACAAGCTTTCTATGTTAAATCTCTCACTGTCGCGGCCCGTGCTGCTCAGCTCTATATTTCGAATCTCCCTGCAAACAACAACAACACCGTTAGTTTGTAAAACACACATTAGGTGAAAGGTCAGCTGCCTTCGCACTACTGACCGTTCCAGACATGGGCAAATTACGTTTGTTGGGCTTTTTATTGCGGCCCGCCAAACTTAAGCGAACTACGTTATTCATTTATATTGCCGTTCTACTTCTGCCTTTTGCCTGTAGCCCCAGCATTTCCCCAATAAATGGCGTAGAAAAGGCTTTAAAGCATTTTAGTATTTATCTTAGTTTACATCAGTGATTCTCAATTATTTTTCTCATGCCCCCCTTTGAGGATAGAAATGTCTTTTTAAATACTATTGAGAGTCTGATAACGTGTATCTTTTTTATCTGTACAAACCACTGTGAGTTGCTGCCACCTAGTGACTGGAGCCTTGTTATCGTTCAAGCATTACAGCAGTGGTACACTTACGTACCTACAGTGTGCCATGTTCCATTGGAACCCAGCCTCCTTGTCACATTTGAGGACCCATTGTTGTCAAAACGTTGCCCATGCCTGACTATTCACAACATGACACCAATGACAACGGTTAAAATAAGCAGCTAGCACTTTGCTGCACGAAGGAAGTCGTACCTGTCAAAATGTATATTTACTCTAATTTGAGGTTTCAGCTCCTCTATATCATCCTGGTAGTCAGTGTCCATGGGAGCAGTGGGGGCCTCCTTGCCCATCGTTCCCCGTGTTGCTTTCGCATGTCTCTTGTCATTTTCTCTGTCATCTGTTTCCAGGGTGAAGCCAAACATCTCTGACTTCTTCATTTTTGCCCGTCTCTGAAGTTTTCTGTGGGGAACACAAATTTTGGTTAATCAGCAACAGTTGCGGGAGTAGGTGGTCGACTAGAGCGCCATCTGCAGGGATGCAAAGAATAATAATTTTAAAAAAGATCCCATTTTTACGCCCATTGGCCCATCATTTGTTCTGAAAGTGATACTGTTGGCAACAATTTGGATTGAGTTAGGTGTTCTGTCAGATTTGTATTCCCTGCCACTGGAATACGCTATTGCTAGTCCTAGCTCATAATGTCAGGACACCCTTGGAAGAATGTAAATATTATGAATAAGATAATAACATGTAATTAATTTTAACTGTTAATATAACAAATGTTTGTATAAAGTTGTAGTAGTAGTTCCTTCATGACATTCTCCTAATTTGATTAAACATTGTTTATGAGCATGTGTATTCCCCATGTGGCATTTACACACGCATAGAAAAAAAAAGCGGTACATTTATTAAGATTGATGCAATTTCTTTTTTCCTTTGCGGTGAGAATCACGCAATTGCGCATACACGGCAGTTTAAATTCGGCATAGGTCAGGATGAAAGCAATTAATAATAATGGAAACAGTCAAATGTATTACATATATGAGCTAGGTGAATATATCTGTAAAGTAAGTTCATCTATTAGGTCAAATGTATTACATAAATGAGCTCGGTGAATATATCTGTATATCTGTAAAGTAAGTTCATCTATTAAAGTGAGTATGGGGCAATCATACAGGAACACACATTGGACCCTCCAGTTCAAATACCGCAAGAAAATTAATACTATTTGTAGACGTGGGTCAACAATGGAAAACAAGTGCAAAATGATCCGGAATCACCTCTCCACTGGAGTTTAGGACCGAGACGGGGTCTCAGAAGATGTGATGCTAAATTCAGCAAGTTTCAAATGGGCAGCAATAATTGCGAGTTGGAAATGCATTCATTTTTCACACATATTTAAAATTGGCAAACCTCTGCAGTGTCGATTGAAATACTTAAATAATTAATATTTAAATTATTTAAATAATACATTTAAATTTAAATATATTTAATAAATGTATTTAAATAAATTAAATTATTTAAATAAATTAAATTTAAATAAATTTAAATAATAATTAATATTTAAAAAAATAGATTAATTATTTTACAGTAAATACAGTTTAAAAAAACACGCTGTTTTTCACTGCATTGAGTAAAATTTAAAAAAAAAATTTAGCACAAGAGTAAAATTCCATATATAAGTAATTTGTGAGGTCAATATGTTTTAATAACAAGGTTTTGATTTACAGTATGTCGTAAGTACATTTTTGGGCCTAATAGTGATAAGACTGACTGCAGGGGGATATCCTCACCACAGGCACAGGGCAAACATGTGATGCCCATCCAGTGGTGACTCACAAAGGAGTTTATCAAGAACATTACAGCGCAGCTGGACTGAAGCTGAACTGTTATAACTGCCGAGAGTGTTTCCTTTCTGTTCCCCTTTTTTACGGTATGAAATGGAGAATTAGTGATCATCACATGCTACGTTGGAAGGGAACAACAGAGTCACATTTCAGTGACGCATGTGGCGTCTGATGTTTACACGTGGTGGCAACACATTTCCAGGCGAATTCAGCAGTCACGCGCGCACACACACACACACACATATGTATATATTTATATATATACACACCGTTTGTCCTCTGCCTCTTCACAAAGGCATTGGCCGCCCCGCCACGCCTTAAAACACAATACCCACCGATCATAAAAAAAAAATCTTAGACAGCTGCAGTGTTTGCATTTTTTAAAAATTCCATTTTTACATTTTTAAACTTCCATCGGATAAAACACAGAATATTTAGAAACAAAAGATGTTGCCTGCAGACCTGAATCAATCGACATCGTTATACCTCAAGTGTTAACCCTCGTGTGGTCCTTCGCATTTTTGTACACACCGTTTGTCCTCGCAATGATTTTCATCTTATCATCTTATATGATTATTAATGAATATGAGGAAGTCATGCAGTACAGGAACATGCACATGCACGCACACACACACACAAAGACATATTGGGTCTAGACCCAAAGGACCTTACAAGGGCTAAACAAAGCAGCAATAATTTCACCCACCAGAAATAACTCGCGCCGGTCCAGATTATATTCTTGATCTACAATCGGATCTTCAAGTCCAGGAGGGAAAAACAGCATCAGAAGGCAGGCAGAACAAACATTCTTCAGCGGCACTTCTGTTGTGCTTTGACCTCAGATGTTCCCTGAGTGAAACTGACATGAGATCAGTAAAGGAAGGCAGTAATGGGACCTGCCCTAAAGGATATCAGAGCACTTTACTGGAGCACTGAGAGCTTAAAAGGATGCTGTATTGACCCTCACTCAGACCAGAGTATGTAGTATGTAATAAACTCGAATGTGTAACAAGATGGGTTCAATATATATATATATATACATGTATATAATAGATAGATATACGTGAATATAGATGGACAGACGGACGGACGGAAAGACGGACAGATAGACAAACAGATAGATAGATAGATAGATAGATAGATAGACGGACGGACGGACAGATAGACAGACAGACAGACAGACAGACAGATAGATAGATAGA
>NC_024325.1:4018241-4022030 GCF_000523025.1 Cynoglossus semilaevis | reverse complement strand
CAACCTACCTTTTCATGAAGAAAAAAAAAAAAAAAAAACAGGCCATAGAGATAAAATAAGACTTTTAATTTTTTTTTTTTTTAAACTAGCTGTGAGACAACAGTATTAAAGCTACTATCAATATTTTCTAAACACTGCCTGGCTGCAGGAAATGGAGTATAACGTACACAAGCAAATTTAAGGGTCTTAAGTTTGGATAGGAACATTTCGCCCGTTCAGCTTTTTAATCCGGCCCGCCAAACCTTTTCAAATTATATGATTTATTTATATTATCAGATATTTATATATATATATATAGCCGATGTATATTATTAGGATATTCGCTGCAATATCCATGTTTCCCCAACAGATGTGTAGAAAATGATCATTTTAGCATTTTAGCCTTTATGCATGACTTTTGACTCTTCTGCTCCTGACTCTGTCCCGCTGTTCAATTTTAGGAAAAATTGTGGCCCGCGAGTCAAAAGGTTTGCCCACGCCTGAGCTGGACTGTAATAAATGTCTGAATCGACAACAAATGAATTACAGGTCGTACTTTATCACTTATCACGTTTAAATGTTTGACAGTTTATGTCTGGAAGTCATTCATTCATTTGGTGGATTGTGGTTTTTTTTGTTTGTTTTTTTGACTATATAACAAGCTAACGACACTTGATTTGTCACTGCATGTATTTTTTTTTTCTTCTTGTGGCCGAACTGGATTCCAACTATACCGTTGTGCAAAAATCATCAGGTAATCATGTAAACAAAGAAAGTTTTCTTCATGGACTTTACAGTAGAGATTTTTCAAGGCCGGTCACAGAGGACTAGGGCCACGCCCACAGCAGAGTCTGCATTTTGTCCGTAGACCACTGGCAGAGAAAATGCCCTTTCTGCTTCCTGTCTCAGCACCTCATTGCGAGTTAGTGCGCTCCCGCTGCCCACAATCCTGGTGACTCCAGCCTGCAGAAGGAGTTCCGCGGGCATCATGGATTTGATGTTGTCGAGGACACCATGACACAGCCCCCTGATCACATGACCAAGAGAGAGGTTGGAGGTGGAGATGTTGGTCACCTGACCGAGACTGAGTGGATTGTGTCGTTCACCCAGGATGGTGGGGGTCACTCTCAGATCAGTGGATTCCTGCCTCAGGCCTAGGCAGAGCAGCTTCTCATATAAGGAGGGGTCTTTTAATTCAGCACCTGTGAACGATTGATGGTGATGATGACATTGACGCTTTATTGTAGTCACTTACAATAATAACGACAATGTTAATATATCTATTATGACATGCTGTTCGGGAAATTAATCTGGAATATATTGAATGAAAGTTTGAATAGATACCGTAATTTACGCCCGCTACTTGTTTCCACACACTTGCGGCTAATTTATGGATATTCACGAGCTAATGAATGAATTCATACCGCTAGCGATCAGGGACTTTTCTGGTGGGCTACTGTGTGTTCTACTAGTAGCGTATGTCTGTCTGTGAATGGCTGTGTGCGGATATGTGCGTGGGGCACGTGAGAGAGAGAGAGAGAGAACGGTAGCGAAAGTTGAGAGCAGTTTGAGCCCTGTCATGTTGAAGAGTGAGTTGGTTATACAGGAGCTGTTGAAACTCTATTTTCTGTTGTGCTCGGTGTGGCTGACAATAAAGACCCCAACTTCCCTGTTTCTGTTTACCTCTGCTGCGGACACAGCACAAAGTGAAGGGAGTTAGCCCCCTGAGCTAATGTTAGCTTCGGTTCTGAAGCAGATCACCATTCGGAAAAGCATTTATTTGATTAAAAAAGTGAAAAAAACAAAAAATCTTTCTGTGTAAATATCCCATGTTACAACGTGGACACCTGCGGCTTATAGAGAAGTGCGGCGTATAGATGTACACTTTTTTTTGCTTTTTCAATTTAGTGGGCGTGTCTATTATTATTATTATATTCAGGTTCGCTCAATAGTCCGGAAATTATGGTACGCCTTTTTGACCACACTGCCCCAATCAGGCCTGAGCTAGGCCTGCTACGACCGGCCAGACCGCGCAGGAGCTCCCACAAGAATAGCTTGGATTTATTGAAAACTAGACGAGGGCTCTCAGTAGAGTATATGAAGATGTAGCTGCTATAGCTAGTTCTTTCTTGTACTACTAAAAGAACTAAATTGTAAAAGTGGTAGCTGGATGAACAGCTCCTAATCAGGGTTTAATTAGAGATTTTTTTTTTATGTATACAGTATGTAGAGTACGTGTGTATTCTTTGTCTTTGAAGGTACGTGTCTACTGCAAACAGAGGTAGGGTTGTACAGTGATTATTATCATTTTTGCATGTATTTTTTTTATCCAAACTGAAGTGTACTGTGTGACTGCGTAGCACGTTTTCTTTTTTTTTTCCTCAAATTTCAACATTCTACCCAACTGTACAGACACCTCATGTGCAAGAACTGATATCCAGGCTGTCATTTCAGGGCTATGGTTGATGTTTGTGAAACGGCCTACATGTGTCAATCAGGTGTCCACCTGCCTTCTTTTCACAGATGATGGAAGTAGCCAAAAAAGAGTAGGTGCAGCTTTGGATGTGAGTGGGAAATTCTCTAGGACTGGACTAAGCATGCGGAGGCCAATGCAGGAAGTCTGCTCTGAGTATCTGTGCCCAAGAGGCAGTTACTAATAAAAGCAGCTAATAAATAATTAAACTTCTTCAAAAAATTAAAAGACAGAGAACAATCTGCAATTATATGTACTATATTTTCTGGACAAAAATTTCACCTTTTAGCTGGGTTTGCGACTTATGTATTAAAATATCATCATTTTACGTTCGTTATTTTCAACTGACGGCCGCTAGAGGGCACTAGGCTATGTATTAAAATATATCATTTCACGTTCGTTATTTTCAACTGACGGCCGCTAGAGGGCAGTGGGCACACTGTATTTTTTTCTTCTTTAAACTAATGCTCATTTAAATTGATATCTAATGTGACCATGATTTATCCGGGGCACTGAAATTTTTTTTTTTTTTTGTATATTTTTTTCATATTTAATATTAGTGAAATCAATCTTATGTGAAGACTAAATGGCAGAAACAAATAAAAACACCAACAATTGAATACTGTACAACCACCTACCGAGCTCTTTCATCCAGGCAGTAAGAATTTCCACAAAGGAAGCCAGAACATTCCCGCCATTTAGTGATGCTGCCACAGCCAAATATGTGTTGTCAAAGTATGGGAAGTAGGACACAGAGGAGGTAGGCTGAGTAGACCGTGGGGGCTTAAAGTCAGCTGGCATAGCAAAGGTAAGCTGTGCTGAGGTGCTGATGTTCAAAACTGTAAATAAATCATCAAAGGGTACAGTTAAAGGATGAGGCTCAAGACGGCTCGCCGGATTATAGATCTTACAGAGTGCATCTGCTTTTGTTTTCATAAATAAGTATAGTAAACCACAGTTATTAAAAGCCGCGATTCCCGGTATAAACTGATAATAAAAGTGTTTGATGTGCAGTACGTCTGTATCATGTCATGCATTACTTGTGATCAGAGCTCTACAGAGAGAGAGAGGAGATTTCCTTCTTCACCTGCGTCTGTCCGCGCTCTCATGCAGGAGTAGACGGAGCACTGGAAGTCTCCAAGTGCAGCCCCCACTGCTGCCCCAGCAGCAATGCCATGCCACTCAAAGCAGGTCTGTCCCACCAAACTGCCAGATGGCACACAGTGAGGCAGCAAGGACAAAGGGAAGCTAGCCGCCTTGAGACTAGAGCATGCACATAAACACACACACAGTGGCCTGTTATGTAGGTTAGACACACTCATTCTGACACTGGTTCA
>NC_024325.1:4007404-4018213 GCF_000523025.1 Cynoglossus semilaevis | reverse complement strand
TAAAGACGAAAGTTGTTTTTAAGGAACACTTAAGAGATCTTTCATTTTGTATTAAGGTCAAGTCCAGGTTCTCAAACAAAAACGTGCAAAACAGGTTATCAATTGTTAGCAATGCTTCCTAGACTTTAATCATGTTTAGATATCAGATATTGCTTTTCTATTATGGTCCATATCAATATCAAAATATCTGAATGGAATAAAAAGCTGACTCAGACTTGGCTCGCCTCCAGCAAACATCTTTGTGCAGGGTTGTCTACACCAACTGCAGCGATTTCAACTTCACATATTAACAGATACAGATCATTCCACAACAGAATTCAGTTTAACCAAGGGATCCACGCTTTTGTCATCTATTGAAGGAACATCCTACCTAGACTCCCTTTTTTTTTTTTTTTTTTTTTAAACACTGACGTACTAAACATTTTATTTCCTTGCCAAATGGAAAATGAATCACTATACCTACACGTCTGTGTTCCACTGGTTGGTCCGGGTGTTGAAGAAACCCCAGCTGGCTGCATTCTGAGGCGTCATGACGCAGTTGTCCAATCCGCACAACATGGACACCACATAGTCCTGAATAGTGCCTGCAGCTGTGAAGTCCTTGAGGAACTCAGGCCTAGCCGTGAAACAATGAGATATTTTCTGTCAGACCAATTTTAAAAACAAGGACTTAACAATATTAAAGTGACAATAAGACAGAAAGTCAATAAGGTGTTCATTTTAAAAAAAATCCATTAAGATCTGTCTTAAATACATAAGAAAATTAATCAACAATAATGTGTTAGTAAGCAAACCATATTCCTAGTTTGCAAAATAATTAAATAAATTTACTATTAAGCACCGATAACAACATGATAATGCAAATTCTTTATACTGAGAGCATTTATTTTTCCATGTTATAAATCACCCATATTTGACTCAGACCAGCAAATAAGAACTTTCCCACAGAAATCATTATTACCTTGCTTAAACTCAGGTTTCTTTGATATGCCCTCACCTGTGCTTCATGTACCAGAAGATTGTTGCACATCCAAATCCTGTGGCCACACTGAGATGTGAGTCTGGTTTTGGAAGAGAAGACAAGAAGTCACTACTGCAACGTCCATCCTGCCAGGTGATCAGCTGACTGGTGTCTCTGGCTGTAAAGGATTCACTGCTGGGCCAATCACTACCTGAATTAAAAAAAAAGACAGGGACATGGGAAACTCAATTTTGTGACAGGAATTATTCCACTTCATTCCACATATTTTTTTAGCTCAAACGTCAAGTTATTAAGCAATCAGCAGAGGGCAGCATAATCACACAGTTACTCGGAGAAACTATTTTTATTGCTACAGTCTTGTGCGTCAACATATAAACAAAAAAAAAACATCTATATATGTCCCATGAATATATTTTCTTGAATTTCTTTGATACTATTCTGATACATATTCTGTCCTTTAACTTCCACATCATTTAATGTCGCTTCCTATTCCACTTTTTTCTACCTCATCTTGAAGGCGGTTGTGAGTTAAGTTCTGATTCCACAAGACTTACCTGATTTAATCTGCTCTACTCTGTGTCTATTCCTCCACGCTTCTCGCTGTTTGCTCACTGATTAAACATGCGGTACATTTTCACCCTCATAAAACAATTGCAACGCGTATATTGACAATGTACACCAATTTTACAGGAAGATAAGATAAATTTGATAGTTAATTCATTAAAATCTGGTTTCTGACGATTTTTTAATAAAATTTTTACAAATACCACTTCCGCCTTAATTATTCTTAATTATTCTTTTTTTGTCCATAAAAAGCAAATAGCTGTTTCAGTTAATTGTAGCTTTTAAAGCCGTATTTGTTTCTATCTTTGTTTGTTTCTCTTTTTTTCAATTACACCTGACAAATTAATGAATGAATGTGTCATACCCTTTCTTCAATTTCGCGCCGTTGTCGCCCAATTTACCACAAACAGTAAAAAAAACGCAACAGGAAACTTGGGCCTGCAGCTCTCACCACTCTCTGCTCTCCAGAATAAAACTCCGTGCATCTGCCCGGACACACCGATGCTCCTCACACTCTGCAGTTTGTCTCCGGGCAGGAGAGCCACGCATCGATTTAGAGTGTCAATAATTGCACGTGTATCCTGTTCTTTAGCCTGCAACACAACAAAAATGTATCCCCGTTATATACGAACTGACGCATATGGCTGAATTCACGAAACTGCGTGGTACGTTAACGCAACATACTTACCCTAATGCCGTTGCTGTCAGTGATATCGGACTCAGTGGCTAAAGTCTGAGAAGCACACACTGTTTTTGAGTTGGTCTCTAATAAAACTACTTTCACCGACGTGGTTCCCACGTCTATACCCAAAATATAGGACATTTCTGACAGCTTTTCTCTGCTCTGTCAGAGCATATCACCAAGGAGGCAAAGTCCTTAGAGATGCATTTATGAATAGTAGTAAATCCAACAATTACATCTTCAGTCTCTACCAACAAAAAGTCGCAGGTCTTTAGAGCTGACCCATAGAAAACCATTAATGAATAAATGAAAATTAATAAATCGACGACTTTTAAAACATTGTGTTTTAAATAGTATGTTGAAATTGTATAAAACTTTGTGGTACCCTTATTTTAAACCACATGAAAGTACAAAATGTTTGAGGTTGATTTTAAACTTTTATGAATTGTTTAAGGTTAACATTTTTATTTCTTAATCAGTCAATGTGATGATAAATGAATGTCTTGAAATCAAAATACAAAAAAGTTTTATCCAAATCTAATAGTGGAATTTACAAGGTTTCGATGTGCATTCAATGCAGCCTCCTGTTTGCCCTTTACCCACAATGCACCGCGGGTGAAAATGGTTGACTTTGGTTAAGGATCGTCGACGAAGAGAGAATGAATGTACTACTGACAATGACGTTTCATTAAAACAAAGGAGGTGCTCGTGAACTTTTCGCACAGAGTATGTATTTGTGACTCCCTCGTAAGAAACCGACACGTTTCCGCTTTTGTTTTAGGTGGGAAACTATTATTATAAGTCAATTTTCTGCGGGTCTACTGCTAAGCTAACGGTGCTAGCGCTCCACCGACGGTGCTTACTGGGTTTTTTATTTCTAGGACCTTGGGAATTAATACGAAGATTAGACAAAAAATAGGTCGATTTTTCCTTAGTTTATCTCACCGATGTTGTTTCATTGTTTAGTCACCTCTCCTGGTTTATAATATTTGTTAGCTAAGACGTTATATTGCGCGTGTGTCGTTGTAACCACAGAGCACTTGTATATACGAGATGAATTACAGTTTATGGTAATGGCTAGTTACTGTTTGGCTTATAGAGGTTGTTCAGACTTGTTAAATCTCATAATAATTTTATTAAGATATTAAGATGAAAAACCCCTAGTAAAACATCGGCAATGGAGGGTCAGGCTTTTCACAATTTGCAGCACTGAAATGATGAACCATTCCCTAATGGGAATGCTTTTTATATACCCAAACCTGTTTCAAATGTACTTGTTATTTCACAATCATGGGTTATGTGCAGTCAGTATAACCCACCTAACCTTCATATCTGGTTAACAATAGGATCTTGATTTAAAACAGGCCTACTATACAATTTTGTGTATGTGTGCATTAGTCACTAAAATGTTGTGTGATCTATACTATTACATCAACAGCTGTACCTGAAGTTGCAGACCAGAGCCAACATGGCAGGAGTTGTTGCTAAGCGTGAGGGTCCACATTTCATCAGCGAAGTGGCTGTGAGGGGTAATGCTGCCGTTCTGGACTACTGCCGCACCTCTGTATCTGCATTGTCTGGAGCAACAGCTGGCATCCTGGGATTGACAGGACTCTATGGCTTCGTTTTTTATTTTCTTGCTTCCTTCCTCCTCTCTTTGTTGCTCATCCTAAAGGCCGGACGGCAGTGGAACAAGTGCTTTAAATCGCGACGGCTGCTCTTCACTGGAGGCCTTGTTGGAGGTCTTTTTACTTACGTCCTATTTTGGACTTTTCTATATGGAATGGTGCACGTATACTAAATGTGTTTATTTAAAATTAACCACAGTTATTTAATCTTGAAATATTTCTGTCTAAACATATGTAATCCAATAACACCGTCAGTCCCTGCTGTGTATACAGTACGACGAATTAAATGTCACCTGCAGATTTAACTGCAACTTTTCTCAATGTGTCATGCTAACCTGTGACTGTTAATACATTTTACCAATGACTTCTGATCTAAAAATATTTTAACAACGTGCTGCTTCACATTCGGTTCAACTAAAGACATGATTACAGATATGAACAGCTCTGTACTAGTTTGCATAAATAATTTAGCAAAGCCAGTTTTAACTAAATGAGCAAGTCACATAAAAGTCTCTGTTTTCAACAATAAATACTGTGATATGAAATAAATAAATTCAGTAACAGATGTCTTTGCATTTGAATGTCATTTCACTAATGATGAATCCTAACCTCAACGGTGACTTTGGCCAATTAAAACAGACACAGGTCATAACTTATGAATGTTAAAAAGAGTGCTTTTTTCCCCCACACAATCATCACAACCATTTTCAAGTTTTTGAAAAAAAAATATGGCTTTTTCTTGTTTCTGCTTGGTTTAGAGTTTAAAAAAAAAAAGACTTTTTCTTGTTTCTGCTTGGTTTAGAGACCATCCATCAATTTATTTATAAATCAAATTTCAGAGAGTTGGTACTTTCGACTGTATATATGCAATAGAGACATTGGTCTAATTTTGTTATTGTATTTGAATCTACAAAGACTTATTTACCTGGTAAAAGATCAACAGAAAGACCAGTCACCTACCCATCCAATTTTTCAATTGTACGCAAACATATGTTTGATGCACATTAATTACTGGGGTCATGCTATTTGGTTTGGAAGTTGAGAGGTTGAGCCACAGCATTGCACCTGTAAATGTATGTTTTGTCATTGTTTTTCTTTCAATTATGCAATGTTTTTAAATCAGGAAGCCTGGCATTGTTCCATGGAATTCATGGGAAAATACATCCCACAGCAGAATTTGGCATTTTAGAGCGCCAATATTAACCTCTCTATCAACGATACCTTGATGTACCCAGCACTATGTGTGCACTTTGTTTATGGCATATTAATGATGTACCTCCATACCATAAGTGTTGGCTTTTGTAGCTTTGCTAGTAGCAGTCTGGACTGACTTTTTTTTTTTTAAACAAAACTGTTGCATGACTAACTCTGCAATCTCAAAGGAGCACTTTTTGACCTTTTAGTGAACTGTGATTCATTGATAAAAAAAAGTAATAATTAGGAATTGATTTTTTCCATCATGTTAGAAGTTTAGTTAAATTGCAAGATCACCAAATTGTGGGAAGGACTCCAACAACTTGCAGGTATTTCTGGCCATAGCATTATAATCTGTCCTAAATTATTTATGCTATCTTGTTAAAGTTGGATAGATTTGGGGTTTTTTTTTTTTTCAAAATGTACCTTTTAATGTATAGGAATTAAAATTAAGTAGTTTAGTAAAATGACTTGCAAGTGTACCATTATTCTCCAGGTGGTAATGTATGTGTGTTTATTCCACACATACAAAATCAACCACTTTACAACAACATCGACGACCTTCTCAATCGAATACTCCAATCTCCTTCCAATACAAACTCCACAGTCCACAACCCCTCTTTCAACAAACGTTTCTCCGTCCCTTTTATCCCTTTCCCTTAATCACATGACTAATTGGCTCAAACCATTGAGCGGTGTTTTTACATATTTACACATATATTAATAAACCATAAATAGTTACATAAATACAATATAAACACCTATTTGCAAACCCATATACCATTAATAAACACCACAAATACATACACATGAATATATGAACATGACATATTTACATTTACTCCCACTTCCCACTTACTACTGTCCTACAGAACCACACATAAGGGCCACGTTCCCCGGGGGACCTGTCTTGACGTGACACCATGTGAAGACAGAGCAGCAGGTTGTGGTAAGTTTCCCTTTGTGTTGTTCCGCCCTAGCTCAATCCACAATATACTTCGCTTCGTTTAACGAGTCTTCATACTCGTGTTTTTAGTCGGTGTGTCTGTGTTTTGTGCGTTCAGGCGGTTGAGCAGCGGCGGCTAGCAAGCGGACCGGCCCCGCGCCGTGCGCTTCCGCCCCCGCCGGAAACACACACCCGAACACGTTCAACCAATAAATGTTCTTTTTACACATCTCCTATGCGTCCTTATTACAGTATGTGCATGCGTATGGGGGTAACGGCAAGCCCGTCGTTACAGTCACTGTATTTAATTTGACTCAATCTATCAAAAAAGAAATGACACAAAACAGACAAAATGGCACAACAAAATACTCCACAGTCAAAAGGCTTAAATTGTTATTTCTTACAGTAATTCTGTGAAACACATACATTTCTGGTAGTTTAAAACAGGTATGTGATAAAGAATGAGGTTTCTTGGCTCACTGCACTCCCAGTTTTTATGCATACTATATAAGGAAAAATCCAGCGGTCAGAAGAGAACAACCATATACAGTAATGAACCTTTAGAGCAAACGCTCCTCCAAATGTTTACATATTTAGATTACAAGTGCGGTGCAATCCATCACTGTGCTCTCAACACAAGTGTTTGAATCTAGTGTCTGCAGTCACGTGGTCACTGGGTTTGATTCCCAGAGTAACCACATGCTTGGTGCTTGTCAGGGGCAGCCTGTTAAAGCAGGTCTGCCGTCAACACACAAGAATTTAGCTAATATGTGTTCAAGTTCTTTTTTTTTTTTTAATTTTCTCACTTCCTATCAGTATATTCCTTAAATTATTAATCCATGTAGGTCAACATGTTATGCAAAGCTGTCCAATGTAATTACTTAGATCACATGCCAAAGACGAACAGAGCTGAATTAACATTTGAGTTGAGAGTGGTGGTTCATCCAGATATTTACATCAATGGGAGCGGTGTCAAAGCACATGGATTTTGTATTGCATTCTCCTAAAAATTGACAGTACTCCAGTATGAAAAAAAAGGACTTTTAATAGTAGATTTAGGCAAATAATTGCTAGTGGTGATGCTACCTGCTTGACATTGTTGAAATAATATTCAACGATCATACTGCTGATTTTGTAATGTTTTGAAGCCGTTTCATGATCTGATGATTTACCTTACTTTTATTTAATATCCTAAATATCTTCCTGCATGGGAAATGGTGGATGACATCACACTCTCCCAAACCCCTCTGTGCACATGTCTATAGCAGCTCCATTGATCACAGACAACATTTGATCCTTTGTTTTTGACCAAGAGATCTTAATTATTCATATAATTTGCAGTGCAACGTTTTGAAAAACTATCTTGTCATCAGTGGCCAAGCAACTATCATCATTTATGGACTATTGAGCACATATTGGGATATGGGATATTTACTTTTGTTTTACTTTTTATTAAATAAATGCCTTTTTCAGTGCCTGTAACACGGCTGGTTACACGTTAGCTCTTTCCTGCTTCTGAGCCCCCGACTGTACTCGGAATGCACAGGGGAGACTTAGTGATCTGCTGCAGGGCTGAAGCTAACATTAGCTCCAGGGCTAACTCCCTTTACTTTGTGCTTGTCCGCAGCAGAGGTAAACAGAAACAGGGAAGTTGGGGGTCTTTATTATCAGCCACACCGATCACAACGGAACATAAACAGAGTTTCAACAGCTCCTGTATAACCAACTCACGCTTCAACATGACAGGGCTTAAACTGCACTCAACTTTTGCTACATGACTCTCTCGTGTACATATACGCATACAGCCATTCACAGACAGACATACGCTACTAGCATAACACAGTAGCCTACCAGAAAAGTCATTAATCGCTAGCGCTACGAACTTCATTAGTCCTTAAACATCTATAAATTAGCCACATCATTGCTTAAGGGTGAAAAAAGTAGCGGCTTATAGATCGGAAATTACGGTATGTTTTTTTTCATCACTGTAGAACATTAACATTTTATTGGACCACTGCATTTATATTGTGCCAAACCAGCCAACGCCTAAATTTGTTGGCACGCCAATTGTCTTTCTAGTGAGAAGTGGACAATCGTCAGGGTTGTGTTTTCACTTACTGTAGAATAACCCCCTCCACACCCCCTCCCCGAATCATAAACTCGCATGCATGTTAACTTTGTGAGGAGAAAGTAATGTGCTGCCTTGGCTGCGCAGCATTGGAGGGAGGTATGGCAGAGTATCTCTGTCCTGCGTTACGTGGAACTGTTGGCCCGCGTTTCTCCACTGATGGCTCCATCTCTGCGGAGGACGAAGATGCACCAACGACTTCACGTTCCTCTGACACTTTAACGGAGTTGCCGATCCCTTTCTCTTCAGATGGTTTTTTGGATCTCCTCTCCCGATGGCCACCCTTTCCGTCCTTGGTTTTGGTCCGTTCCTTCCTGTCATTTACAGTTACAGTTAATTAGACACGGACATGGGCACAAATATGATCTGCAGTGATTATTTGCAAAGTGTGTTATTACAACGGGTCATACTTAAAGTTGATGATTTCA
This sequence comes from Cynoglossus semilaevis, assembly GCF_000523025.1. NCBI lineage: Eukaryota > Metazoa > Chordata > Actinopteri > Pleuronectiformes > Cynoglossidae > Cynoglossus > Cynoglossus semilaevis. The sequence continues at coordinate 4,009,661 of NC_024325.1, read as the reverse complement.
AACTTTCTCTCACGGTAGAAGGAGCTCGTGTTCATCATGTAGAGTAATATCATATCACATGCGAAGGCTCCCTGGAAGGAAAAAAAAAAGATCCATGAATGGAATTTAAGCAGGTGATACTTCGTCTTTGCCCACTGACATTTTATAGTCCACCATAAAGGCACAGTCTGTAAGATATTATCATTGGTTGATTTCTCTGACATAGAGAAATAGAGAGTGGGAAATGGTAGGAATGAGCAATGTCAAGGGAAAAAGTAAATTATATTGGTGAGTCCACTGGAAGGTACCAACCGCCCTAACTGGGATTCGAACATTCCACACCAATGACAGAGACATTGCCTCTGGGCCAAAGCGCCACATGCTGTAATGCTTAAATGATAAACAAGCCTCCAGTCACTAGGTGGCAGCAACTCATACAGTGGTTTTTACAGATAAGAAAATACGTACTGTATTATCAGGTTCTCAATAGTATTTCAAATCGGAGGGGGCGTGAAAAAAGAACCACTGGTGTAAGGGCATGCTTAAATCGGAGCGGGCGTGAAAAAAATTCAATTTCAATTTCCTAGGTGGGCAAGGGGGGGCACAACAGATAATATTTGAGAACCACTGGTGTAAGGGCATGCTTAAACAAAACAATTAAGGTATTATATCATTGAATTTTTGCATAGATATTGATAACTTAATTGATACTTTATACCATACAGGTCTCTTTTTTCTGTCTTATAAATGCATCTTCCTTTTTGGTGTCATTTTCCAAGCCTTTCCGCTGTCTCATCATTAGGTTTTTATTCCTTTTTAAAGAAGTTAATGTTTGCTAAAGTTTAGTTTGAATGGTCACCGGTGCATGAAAATAATGGCAATAAAATGCTAAAAAGAGGAGCAGATGAAAGTGATCTTTTTTTTTAAAGTGATCTTTTAAATGAAATATCATGCAGAATAAATGTAAATTAAACAAAAAAATACAACTTGTTTTTTCTGAAATAGAGCAATGTACTAGTTAGGCAGACTGTTAATAACAATCCTGGAGAGTGTCAGTAACTTATTGGAGTGTTACTAACATCATTTATTTAAAAAAAAGGACCAATAACTTTACACGTATTGATTATGCCTGTGGTAAAATAAAGATACTGTGGGGCTTTAAGATACTCGTGATACGAGTTAACATCGAGTTACATCAAGTCCATCCATTTTTCCACTCACTCACTCACTGTCCCTCGCTGGGTTATTTTACCCATTTCACCCATTTTTATAACAATAATATAACATATAATGTTTTCTTAATTCTTATTATTCTATATTCTCATTATATTTTATCATATGTATGTTTTTGATGTTTCGATCTGGAACTAATAAATTTGTAATTACGGTAGTTCTTTTCAATTTGTTTCGATCTGGAACGAATGAATTTGTAATTACGGTAGTTCTTTTCAAACGGGGGAAAATGCAATCGGGATACGAGTGGATCGACACATGAGTGCTGGAGAGGAACGGATTCAACTAAAAATAATATATTGAAGCCCCGCTGTATTGGGAAGGATGCTGATAAATACATGTTTAAGTCATTGTATTGTCAGAGAGACAATCACACTCCAGTGGAGTAGCAGCTGCAAAAACATCTGCGAAACACCCAACGGAGATTCTTGTTTCGTTGGTCATACACAACACGTAATACAATAGATAAATAATGACACATTACCAGCCACTTGACATGTATAACAATAACATAACGAAACAATTACAGTTATTTACTCACTGCACCCAGCAGAGCGATCCCAGAACCTATGGCAATTATTGTTGGAACGATGCTGAATTTTCCAGCCTGCAGGAGAGTTGTTAACATTTAGACTCCATGTCTACAAGGACGCATAGGCATAATATTGAGAAGAGAAGCATTCAGATCACTGCTGTACCTTGCCATTGATTATTATATCAAAGCGTATTCCATACACTTTATACAAAGTTCGGAAGGTTTCGCCATTTTGATCTTTGAAGTACCTGGCATATCTGTAGGAAGAACAAGAATAATAATAATAATAATACATTTTATTTATAAGCACCTTTCAGGTCACTCAAGGACACATGTACATAAAAATAAAAGGGCATAGAAACACGTTTAAAATCAATGATGAACAGAAGCAAGGAGGAAGGAGGTTAGAGGGAGTATGCAGTCCGGAATAGGTGTGTTTTGAGTTTTGAGATTTGAAGGTGGGGAGAGAGTCACAGTTACGGAGATCGGGTGGTAAGGCGTTCCAGAGAT
>NC_024325.1:4003252-4006884 GCF_000523025.1 Cynoglossus semilaevis | reverse complement strand
GGGGGGGGGGAGGGGGAGGGGGGGGGGAGTGTGGAGTTGGGTTTACAGGAGAGGTAGAGCTGGGTGTCATCCGCGAAGCAGTGGAAATGGATGTTGAATGTGCGAAGAAGAATGTGGCCAAGGGGGAGGAGCTATGTGATAAAAAGAAGGGTGCCCCAGGACAGAGCCCTGAGGCACACCTGTGTAGGAGATCAAAGTCAAGTTTAAACGGATCAGGAAACAGCAAGTGTGGGAAACGGGAGGGCCTACCTGAAGTTGTATCCTGATGTGACTGAGTTGTTTAGGTTCATGTCTAAGCGGGTGAAGCTGTACTCTGGATTGCACTGTGAGTAGTCCTTATCCAAGTCACAGTTCCACTCTATGAGGATGCCCACAGACCCACCCTAAATGATAAGAATACGATCATGAAAGTGAATTACTTGTCAATGTGACACAGAGCATCACTGCACACGCAACGAAATGTGACCTTTTTAAGTACCCGCGGGGAGCATTGTGGGGATGGTGCCATGTTCAGAACACCTCAGTAGTAACTTAGCAGCTTGTGGACTCGAACCTGAAGCCTTCCAGACTCAGGTCCGCTTCCTTAACCACTGAGCCACCACTGCCCGAGGGTAGTGGGTCAAAGATAAAATTGAGAGATTGTTTTAAAAACGATACTAATTCCGCAGGTTTGAATTTCATATACAGTCCTATAATTTTTTGCAAGATAATGATTAAGAATCATTATCTGTTTTTCTTCAGATAATGAAAACCCGATAATGCAGTGCCGGAGCTCAGATGATGTGACCTGAAAATAGTTTTGAAGTAAAAGTGAAACTATTACCGTAATTTCCGGACTATAGGCCGCTACATTTTTTTTATACGCCTTGAACCTGCGGCTTAAACAATGATGCGTCTAACTTATGGATTTTTTTTTTACGGTCTAACGAGGTTCATACCGCTAGTGATTAATGACTTGGTAGGCTACTATCTGTTATACTAGTAGCGTATGTACTGTATATGTGCGTGGGGTGCAAAAGTTGAGAGCAGTTTGAGTCCTAGAAATTGTTTGGATATCGGCATATTGGATATTGGCAAAAAGTTCATGTCAGACAATTTGCTGCACACAGGCAATGGAGGAGCGTTTGGTGTTTGTTCAACAAACCACAAGTACTACTGTATGTGGGATTTGAACTGGCATCTTTCTGACTACATGCCTGAACCTGTGAGCACTAGGTTTTGTTTTTCAGTCAATCTTTAAATCGCATTAGAAGTGGATTTCTGTCAGCACTTAAGTTTCCACTCTGCCCTCTAATCCAAGCGTGAGCAAACCTTTTGACTCGCGGGCCACAAAAGTGTCCTAAAATCGAACAGGGGGGGGCCAGGTCAGGAGCAGATAGATTGAGCGTTTGTGTGAACTAAGATAAATGACATGTAAAAGTCCTGCATAGAGGCTAAAATAATTTATCATTTTCGACGCCATTTATTTGGGAAATGTGGGTATTGCAGGGAAAAGGCAGAAGTATAATGATAATATAAATAAATAATATAATATGGAAAAGTTTGGCAGGCCGGATTAAAAAGCTAAACGGGCCGCATCGGGGCCCCCGGCCTTAGTTTGCCCCTAATCAATCTGATACTTTTTTTTTTTAAATTCTTGTCCAAAAACATGTTTTTTTTAGAATAAATTCGTCTGCTCTAATCAATCTGATACTTTTTTTTAAAATTCTTGTTCAAAAACATGTTTTTTTTAGAATAAATTTGATAGGAATTTTTTAGGGACAAAATAGAGATTTTATTTCCTGGTTTTAATATTAGTGTGTTCTGACAATCTTTGTGGTGCAGCATGAGGACTTGGTACCTTTATAGCAATATCCTGGAAGTCATGTCCTGTCCTGCTGACCAAATCTCCCAAACGAAAGATAGGACAATAAGGATGATTCTCTGAGTCGAATGAGCATCTCTTTAGGTAATCTTCATCTGAGGTCTCCAGAACATTGGACCTAATAAAACAAGACAACACTTGACCTCATAGAGAAAAAAAATGTTTCCTTGAATATTTTCATACAAATTTGCAAAACAGATGCTCTGTAAAAAGTAATTATAATACACTTATTATAAAACGTAAATTAAGACTTTTGATTATTCAACGTGGACAAAGCGACAGCCATCGCTGCTTGGTAATTTAAAAACAAAAATCAAAGGGTGTGATCCCGACCTCACTATTTATACACCAACTAATGTTGTAGTTCTGTAGTTTATGCAGAACTACAAGCACTGTTCTCTGCATGTAACTGGGGCGTAAGCATGTAAGTGGCGGCTTAGTGTTTAAGGAAGCACACTTTCTTCCAGAAGGTTTCAGGTTCAAGTCCGCCAGCTGCCAAGTTACCAGTGAGGTGCTGTGAACATGGCACCTTCCCCACACACTGCTCCGCGGGCAGCTCAAAGCTGCCCACTGTTCACTTTGGTGATGGGTTAAATGCAGAGGTCAAATTTCGTCGCGTGTCACAATGTCACAATGACAAGGAGTGCACTTTCCTTTCCTTCCTTTAACCGAGGCTCACTCTGTCCTTTACCCTAAGCTTTGTCTTTGCTTCCATACTACTACAGACAGCTATTATATATGTGAATAACAATGTCTCGTTTCACAGCCTTCAAATTGTGTTTAGTCCGTTTTCGATGTAATCGGCTCTCTGCTGACCTTTAGTCCTTCCTAAAAACGACTTATAGTCCGAAAGAAACAGTAGTTGAAAATGCAGATTTCACATTAGATTTGAACCCCTTATTACAATACCGTTTCACCTCAACTCTAACTGTCAGGAGAGAATTAAGGATGTGAAGTGTTTTGTGTAACATAAGGTCTTGATATTTTTTATCAATATCCAGACTGACTAATGAAAAAGAAACAGTTTTGTGTCGTCAGCCTTTCTTGTGGATCAGGTTCTGAGAACAGCAGGGGTGGGGGGGCAGCAGATCTCCCTGATCTGACACCTGTCTAAGAGTAAGAACCACTGTCAAGGACATCTCAAATAACTGGTTCACTGTCAGACTGAGTGCAGGGCACAGAATAGTATAAATAGAAGGCTCTCTGCCTTCTGAAGTTATTTAAAGTTGCTATTGGAACGTATAGCGCTGCGTTCTCATGGCGATCAATGTCGTGGAAGTCCATGTTAGCCGTCAGCGTTACTTACTTGGAAAACTCAAACTTTGGGAATCTGATGAAATTCTTGATGTAAATAGTGAAGTTTTCCGCTTCTCTCAGTAAAGGCTCACTGGAAATAACAGAGACAGACACATTTGTTAATATTTGAGAAGGGAAACACAGGAACTGACTCATGAGTAGTAAATAGAACCTGTAAAATATCGGGCTCCTAGTGTCAGTTTCTGACTAACTGTAACTTTCAGCAAGAAAATTGAGGGCTCTTCACCTGGGGCGTCTGCTGTATTCAACTGGACACCAGCCATAGATCTCACAGGTCCCAGTGCTGTTGAAACAAAGGCCGGTCTTGATTCCTGACAGAGAAAGATAACTGGCTGTGTCAAGTCTAGAGAAAGGCCATTCTGAAGAAAGACGGTCAAATGGTCATGGTTGATATCATTATGATTTGACTTTGGTGATTTTCGTCTCTGTTTCATATGTATAGTTAGTTTTT
>NC_024325.1:3995190-4003178 GCF_000523025.1 Cynoglossus semilaevis | reverse complement strand
TATATATGTATATATATTTTTTTTTTTTTTCTTGATCTACCTATTGGGCGACCCATTGTAAACAGAAAGACTAACATTTCACATTTTTAATTTTAAAAATATATTTTAGACTGTTGCAATATCATTTTGAATTCAACTCATTTTGTACAAAAAAAAAAAAATTTTAGACTGTTGCAACATCATTTTGAATTCAACTCATTTTGTACTGCTAATGAATGATTTTATTCAGAATTCAAAATATTTTGTCATCTCAATAATGCTTCTCACCGTGGCCTGCTATTACAGTCTCTCCTTCCATGCAGTCATCATCACTTAGACATCTTCCGTTCGGTACCTTGAAACTCTGAAGAAGAATAAAAGCTGCTGGATATGAAAATAAAATTCTGTGGGCATTAAATCTAACTGACACAACAGTTAATAAACTAAAGTTCAAAAAAACGTCATAAATAAAATAATAAGGATGTTGAGATTCCTCACCTCAGCACAATACCTCAGTCTCTGGTTGGGTGTTTCTATGTAATTTGTTACTATGAAAAACACTTGCTCGCCCTGCAAAATCCAATAAGACAGGAAGGTCGAGATGTAAAGGTTAATCAAATAATACCCCCCCAACGTATCCAATACTATTAAGTCAGTTTTGTCAAACCCTAAAGCTAATGAGATCTACAAAGACAGGCAGTCAATGGTCCCATGATTTTAGACTCACATTTGGTGGAATGACATAATCTTCTGCACTCCAAACGTGAAGACCCGTCTGAGAGCTGTTGGTCAGCGCAACCCCCTTAAGCTTGGTGATGACTGAGCTCTGAATGGCTTCTTCTTTCTCCTGGTAGCCTTTCTTCACCACAAACACCCATCTGAAACATCCATCAAAAATCAGATGTCGGTGATATGTTATGAGGACTATGACTGTGGCAACTGATAAAGTGATAAAGCTCCAATTACTTTGTGTTTTAAGTACAATTAATAAATGAACTATTATCAACAAAAACACACATTTGTGAAGGTATTATTCATTGAATTCACTACACATACAGTATTTTCATTTGTAGAGCCATATCTGAAGTTTCATGGAACCATTAACATAGCCAAAACAAACAAAGTACCTTAAACTAAATTAGAAACTAACCTGGTCGCAATTGTCATCTTTATCCTAATTACAGCCAAGGGAATTAAGTTCTGTTTTATTAGAGCTGACCAACGCTGCTGAGAACGACTAAATTGGCAAAATATTTTTCAATAAAGTTACAAAAACCCATCTTAACATATGACATGTTTCAAAGATTATTTACGAATGCCCGTTGTTATGTTATTCGTCTTGAGAATGCACAGCAACAGTAGTTTATTTAATCTCAGGGCAATAGTGTTGATACAGTTTTATTAATGTGTCATACGTTTTATTTTATTTTTTTCTCTATTAAGCCAGATTGTATGAACGTAAGCAGCTCTCCTTTTTCACAGCCTCCTTGCATTTGCTTGTAAAGGTGTCAGTTTACAGGATAGCAACATAATAAGGTCAAATTGGTAGGCAGTTGTATCCCTCAATGAAATGTCCCACTTTTGGGATTCTGTCATTTTTCACCATGCCTCTTATGTACTTCAAAGTGACATCATAAAAATGAACGGTGTAGTAATGTCACCGATTGTGTTTACAGGATTACAACGCACACAATTATACACTCACCAACACGAACCTTGAGTTGACAACACAACATGCTCATTTTACATAAAATTTGCTTTGTTCCAAAAGTGAAAATAACATCGAACTGTGAGTTCACCATACTAAAGTAAACCAATGTTCGACCTTCTTGGACAAGCCTAACTATTTTTAACCTGTGTGTCACTCCCTACTGTGTGCCATGCTCATGTCAGGGGGGCATGCAGTGCAGCTCACCCTATAATGTATCCCAGAACGGCCAGCTGATAGAGTCGAAACAATATTCCTATTCTCCTGTTCTCTGCGATGACATACTTCTCCGTCTTGTAGTTAAGCAGAGAAAGGAAGAAGAGCCCCCAGCCTGCCATTCCTCCCGCTCTTCAGTGTGTAGCCTAATGAGCAAGAGAGAAGCACTGGACTCCCAGCTGATACTTCCAGCTGGCTCGCTTGTCATGCACCAACCAATCCAAATGAGAAAGGGGCAGTGGAACAAGGCAGTTAAAAGCTGACTTGGAGCAGTTGTCCAACACGATTCTTCTCCAAAATAAATCATTCTTGTGCACAGAGTTTGATCTTGGATTTTTCTCCAAAAGAAATCATTCTTGTGCACAGAGTTTGATCTGAGGCTATTAATCTTAGTTAACGCTCAATGATTTTCTTAAATTACTCCTAATCACATAAAATATTTAAGGACAAAACTTGAGGCGATCTACCAACACCTTACTGAATGCCGCAGGTTAAAATCTCATTTACAGCAGACAGGATTATAGACATTTGATCCAAAACTTCTGCCTGCAAAAGTTTAGTTTAGGCAAAATAATAAAGAGAAAAACATGAAAAATAAGGAAAAGTACTATCCATTGCTATGTAAAAAAAAGATTTTTTTTTTTTATTATCTGTTGTTGTTTGTCTCTATTTATTGCATTTAACTCTGTCTTGTATTGTATTTAGTGGTTCTGCCGGTTCCGCTGACAGACCTTCATGCTCCTTTGCTATTGACATCTGGTTGGAACTCTCAACTATATACTGTATACAATTTTTAATTCTTTCCACTCACATCCAGAACACATTGTTTCACACAGTAAATAGTGGGTTCGGCCCCCCTGAGGGGGCGCGGTGAGGTGCTGGGGGGGGGACATGAGGGGCTTCCCATGGGAAATGGCACGCTGGAACTAAAGGTACCCTGCTGTAATACATGAACGATAAAAAGCCTCCAGTCACTAGGTGGCAGCAACGCATAAAGTGGTTTGTACAGATACAAATACAAAAACACATGTTATTATTGTACATGTGTGACAGGCGTGTCCTCAAGTTACAGAAAATAATAAAGAACCACTGGCTTCACATTGGTCCTACTGTATAGATGTAATTATAATAACCCTGGCATCTTCACATGCAGCTGTTTATTAATGTAATGACCACAGTATTAAGTCTTGAGTCTGCTTCTTCATTAGTGTCATAGCAGTGTCTAGATGTGACAGAAACACTTCACAACTTTGCATAAAGAGCTAGAATTTCAGTAAAAAATTAACTTTAATCTGTCACTATCATGTTGTCATTTTACTGCTTAGGAAAGATTAAAGTGTAGTAAGTAGTACAATTTATATTTTTTAAGTAAAATTTATATATTTTTTCTTTATAGGTCCAAAACCAAAATACTTTAATTTGAATTCAACATAACTTTTTTTTGCATTTATTTCATGGACATATATGGTCAACCAAAAATAGTCAATTTCTTGACAGGGAAAATGTTGTTGTAAAATATTGAAACACCTACAAAGAACCTCAACTTTAGCTACCAATATATACATTACTCCTATACTACATATAGGAGTAATGGAGGAACAGCAAAACAGTAACCTAAAGAAGGGTGACCCCTAAACGTCGCTAATATAAATTAAGCCAGAAAGGATGCCATACATGACTTTCATCAGCTGCTTCTTTATAACCTATAAAGATGATATTTATAATTGTATAGTTTAAGTGTTTCAACAGAAAGAAGAAAAACACCATTGTATTTGAGCTCTCATTTTTTTATTACATCCTGTCAGATAAATCATGGATTGCAGGTTATGGAATAATTTATTGCCCTCCCCTCAGACGCAGGACAAGATGGAGGGTGGACTCTTTCTGGATGTTGTAGTCAGAAAGGGAGCGGCCATCTTCCAGCTGCTTGCCAGCAAAGATCAGCCTCTGCTGATCAGGGGGAATGCCTTCCTTGTCCTGGATTTTGGCCTTTACATTCTCAATGGTGTCACTGGGCTCTACTTCAAGGGTAATGGTCTTGCCAGTGAGGGTTTTGACGAAGATCTGCATGCCACCCCTAAGACGCAGGACAAGATGGAGGGTGGACTCTTTCTGGATGTTGTAGTCAGAGAGGGTGCGGCCATCTTCCAGCTGCTTGCCAGCAAAGATCAGCCTCTGCTGATCAGGGGGAATGCCCTCCTTGTCCTGGATCTTTGCCTTTACATTCTCAATGGTGTCACTGGGCTCTACTTCAAGGGTAATGGTCTTGCCAGTGAGGGTTTTGACAAAGATCTGCATGCCACCCCTAAGACGCAGGACAAGATGAAGCGTAGATTCTTTTTGGATGTTGTAGTCGGACAGAGTACGACCATCTTCCAGCTGCTTTCCAGCAAAGATCAGCCTCTGCTGATCAGGGGGAATGCCTTCCTTGTCCTGGATTTTAGCCTTTACATTTTCAATGGTGTCACTGGGCTCTACTTCAAGGGTAATGGTCTTGCCAGTGAGTGAGGGTCTTCACAAAAATCTGCATGACTGCACCTATGAGGAAAAAAAGTAGGAATTTCTGATATATTTAAATTTACAAAGGGGTTAATCACAAATCACTGACAGGAAAGACAATTCTGAAAAACAATGGCCTTATACTGGCACATAATGCAGGTTTGTGGGTTGTTGTTTTTTTTTTCAAAACCGTATTGTTACTGTAGGTTGTGTGTTAACAAAAGGGAGAACAGTGAAATGGTGAGGTTACAAGGAGCGTGTCAGGAGTGATCTGTGATAGAAGAGTGTCAGCTAAGGTGAAGGGAAAGGTTTACAGGACAGTGGTGAGACCAGCCATCATATATGGTTTAGAGATACCAGCAATAGGCAGAAGACAGGTGCCTGAGCTGGAGGTGGCAGAGTTAAAGATGCTAAGATTCTCTTTTAGGAGTGACAAGGATCAGGAATGAGGTCATTAGAGGGACAACACAGACAGGAAGGTTTGGAGAAAAAGCTGTGGGACTTTTGATACATTGGTAGAAGAATGCTAGAGATGGAGCTACCAGGCAGGAGACAAAGAGGAAGGCCAAATAGGAGATTTATGGATGCAGTGAAGGAGGACATGCAGATACTATGAGTCAGAGTAGAAGATGCAGAGAACAGGGAGAGATGGAAAACGGTGATTAGCTGTGGCAATCCCTGAAAAAGGGACAAGCCGAAAGGAAAAGAAGATTGTTGCTTTATGTCACTACACACGCATCGTCTTTTGGATATCACCTTTCGTTTAAAGTGATATTTCACCCAGTATACGCCGTCGTGTACAACAATATTAAGAAATAAAGCGTCAAAACTAGTAGCTAACATAGACGTACTGACAAAATATCCAAGAGTCGAGAACCTGCGCCATTTTAAAAAGGCTATTGTTGTTTGCGTTCTATTAGTTCAGCTGACGGCACCAGATAATGGACGACAGGGCTAGAAATAACGACCTATATATACTAGCTAACGTGGAGGATATGTTCCTCATATCATGACAAATAAAATTAATTAAAGCTTCGATAGCGTCCACAGTAAATATCACAATTTTTTTTTACAGATTTTACAGTAACTGCACAACATAATATATCAACAAAACAGGTTATGTAACGCGTAAACACAAGTTTATACGTATAACATTCAATGTTATAATATAGAATGCTAAAGAATTGCGTTACTTACTGTTAGTTTTGTTGATAAAATATCGTTCCGTACACAATGAACACCTCAACTGAAGGATTCGCTAGGGCTGGATAATTTATAGTGGAAATACGTCATCAACCGACACTCTTCCGCGTTGGAAAATAGTTCCTGAATCTATGACAAGCCGCTTTAACATTAAAACGCTAAGCGGAATATGTATTGCAGATATCTTTAATATATCTCAGTTTTGCCTAGTCAGAAAGAACATTTCGGATATCTATATGACAATAGAGAAGCATATAGAGATACAGGAAGTTTAATTTACTGTATATAGGATTTTAAAAGTTTCAACTTGGATTTCGCACATATAATATTGTACAGATATTTCAGTGTAACAGATCAACTTACATATTTTATATCCTATCGTATTCTAAACATTTAAAATCCTATTTTATATTTATTATAATAATAAAGTCACTACTCCTCAAAATTAGAAAGAACGTTGCGCAAAATATTTGTATTTTCCCATCATTTTAAAGGCAATAAAGACTAATTCTTTTTAAAAAGATTAATTATATTTTTCTATTTATGAATCGGAATCCGTGTATGATTCGTCATTTTATGGCTCGCCATACAAATTCAGTGGGTAAAATTTGTGACAAAAAAAACCCAGTAATATCATACTCATTCTACTAAAGGTAATTTAAAACACATTAAAGTTAACTGTGTCATATTCTTTATGAAAAAAAAAAACAGTAATATCATACTCATTCTACTAAATGTAATTTAAAACACATTAAAGTTAACTGCACTATGCAGTAAATTCCTTTCTGTGACCATTGTTATGATTGTACTGCCAACTTCAGTAACAGTAAGTACTAATGGAATTGCAGTATGAATTTTAAAGTTTTAATAAAATTAATGGGTTGTAAAAATTGCAAAACCCCTTTTTAGAATAAAAGTAAGATACTCAAACACAGAACTTTTGTGAGGTTTCATTAAAAAAATAGAGTGGGGGAAAGTGCAAGTGAAAATTTAACATTTTGTGAGGCTGTCTGGTTAAGAACATTTTAAACAACTTTCAAATAAGTTGCCTTGAAAAAACCTGCCTATTTTCACGAATTTCTGAAGCATCGTCAGAAATGTTGGTGTTTTCAAAGAGTTATTAACTTTACATCTTCCCAGATTTTACAGTACACTAACAGTATGTGTCACTTGCCCCCTTGTACTTTTACATTATTAAGACTGGTTTTATGGTCTCTCCTGCAAGTCAAAAATGTCTTAATCTGCAATTTTGCAACTCATTGCTCTTACTTTTATTCTCTTTTCTTTGTTTTTACCATGTGGATCTGTAAACTTCTTGATAATATTGCTAACTATTTTCTGACACATTTAATGTTAATTAAATTGTATATTGTGGACTGTATGAGGCAGTCAGATGATACTGTAGCATTAGTGACCCTAATCATATGCAGTCCTTTCTATGCCTTTAAGATTGTTTGCCTTAATACGTTTTTCTTTTTCAATATAGTAAAGCCATAAAATTCAGTCTCTTAATAAAACAATAAATTACATTTTAAATACAGTATTAAATTAATATAGCGCATCGCTGACCTAGTAAAAGCTTAAACCCTGACAAGGTTGCTGTTAACATAATTACAGGGAGATGGCGACACTTCCTCATGAATGAACACGTTCACCCTTTGTGTGCCTGCTGATGACTTTTTATTAAACTTAGCCCACTTATGTACAAATCTTTGTTGAATGTTTGCCCATGGGAATAATTTGTATTTTATCAATAGAGATGTGCATTGAAGTGCTTAAATTATGTAATATTTCACTCTTCAGTGGGCAAAAACAGTTAAGTCTCTATGATGTGGTTTTATTTAAAATATATATTTTTAAATGTCTTATACAATACTTTATCATGCATGCAGTTAACCATACAACTTATGTTGTGGTACATTATAAAATGTCTTGCCCAAGTCTTTAATCTTTTAAATGTCACCAAGTCAAACACAAAAATCAAGAGGAGAAAAAAAAAAAACCAAAACCAAAAAACATTTTAAATGTCACCAAACACAAAAATCAAGAGGAGAAGGGAAAAAAAAAAAAACAAAAAAAACAGCTGAAGATCAGTTTTAAGCCTTTATTATAGTTTTGTGCAAATATTTGGTCTTGAGGTTAGAACACCACCATGTAATTTAAGTTTAATAATGTAATATCATGTAGGTCAAACAACACATGATGAAAATGTTTAAGAACATGGAATCACTAAGCAGTTTACTGTCCACCCCTAAGACGCAGGACAAGATGAAGTGTAGATTCTTTTTGGATGTTGTAGTCGGAGAGAGTACGACCGTCTTCCAGCTGTTTGCCAGCAAAGATCAGCCTCTGCTGATCAGGGGGAATGCCTTCCTTGTCCTGG
>NC_024325.1:3994087-3994393 GCF_000523025.1 Cynoglossus semilaevis | reverse complement strand
CTTGCGGCCATCTTCCAGCTGTTTGCCAGCAAAGATCAGCCTCTGCTGATCAGGGGGAATGCCTTCCTTGTCTTGGATTTTGGCCTTTACATTCTCAATGGTGTCACTGGGCTCAACCTCAAGGGTAATGGTCTTGCCAGTGAGGGTTTTGACGAAGATCTGCATGCCACCCCTAAGACGCAGGACAAGATGGAGGGTGGACTCTTTCTGGATGTTGTAGTCAGACAGGGTGCGGCCATCTTCCAGCTGTTTGCCAGCAAAGATCAGCCTCTGCTGATCAGGGGGAATGCCTTCCTTGTCCTGGAT
>NC_024325.1:3965055-3993775 GCF_000523025.1 Cynoglossus semilaevis | reverse complement strand
GAGGGTGGAGGTGTCACTGGGCTCAACCTCAAGGGTAATGGTCTTGCCAGTGAGGGTTTTGACGAAGATCTGCATGCCACCCCTAAGACGCAGGACAAGATGGAGGGTGGATTCTTTCTGGATGTTGTAGTCAGAGAGGGTGCGGCCATCTTCCAGCTGTTTGCCAGCAAAGATCAGCCTCTGCTGATCAGGGGGAATGCCTTCCTTGTCCTGGATTTTGGCCTTCACATTCTCAATGGTGTCACTGGGCTCAACCTCAAGGGTAATGGTCTTGCCAGTGAGGGTTTTGACGAAGATCTGCATGCCACCCCTAAGACGCAGGACAAGATGGAGGGTGGACTCTTTCTGGATGTTGTAGTCAGAGAGGGGGCGGCCATCTTCCAGCTGTTTGCCAGCAAAGATCAGCCTTTGCTGATCGGGGGGAATGCCTTCCTTGTCCTGGATCTTTGCCTTCACATTCTCAATAGTGTCACTTGGCTCAACCTCAAGGGTGATGGTCTTGCCAGTGAGGGTCTTTACAAAGATCTGCATTGTTCTTTTACAAACAAACAAAAAGAGCGCAGTTTAGAACAAAAGAAAAAAGTAGGTTCACGCATTTACCAAATACAAATATGATAAGGGTATACATAAAAAAAATTCAAACATCAAGTATCGTTCAGTAAAACTATAATCAATGATTAACATTATATTTAATTATAGTAACCATAACAGCCTTTATAGTCTGAGCGCCATTTTGAGGTAGCGCAGCCGCTCCTATTGTTCAACGGACTATTCCAGCTAATGGACGACACTTATGTTGAGTCATTGCCGTGGCCTAGTTGAATCACCACACACACTGTGGCGGTTAAGCCGAAAAAGGAATATAACAAACTAAATTTAAGTTAAAAAAAAACGTTAGTAAAACCAATAAAGATATAGTCAACACAAAACAATATAATAAACAGTTACTATGACTTCGAAAGGGACATCCCGTTGAATAAATATATTTTAAATACCTAAGGCAACACATTGACATAAAACAGGCCAACAAATACTGCAATATCTTAATTTTATCCAGAGTCAACGTCAGTATAGTTTTTATACTCACTAGTAACGAAGATGTCGGTCTTCTAGTTCTGCTGCTTAAAAGCTCTTCCGTTTGCTTGAAGAAATCTACGTTGTACTGCGCAGGCAGTGACTTTTATACAAGACTCTACACGCCACACGATGATATCCATCCGCGGAAAAAATAGTCCCAAATGCTTCGAAACATACAATGCAATATGCATTTGAAGGCATTTTCAGAGTAATACACATTGAATCATAATCTGTCGAAAGGAACCCGTTTTCATTTATATATGTTTAAAAACAACAGCCAAAGTGCGAATACATACCAACGTTTTGTTGTCAGTTTCCGGTTCCAGAATATTCCAGAAACGCAACGTCACGCGGACATTGTCCGATCTTCTGATTGGTTGACACCGTTTGTTTGTTTGTTTGATTAGCGACTGGTTGCTGTGGGACGGTATCTGTAATTCACTGCCCAAGATACAGATAATGATATTGCAATTTCAGCGCAGATTAATGTTTAACCTATCTGTCAACCTCGATTCGAGCAAAAGGGGCAAAGAAAAATAACATCAACAAATGGTGTACAAACGTTTAATATATAGTTGTAGTACATTAGTATATTTGATTTCTTTTTACGTGGAACATCAAAATAAATGTTGCTGCAATTAATAGAGTACTTACAGTGAATGTCTGGCATGCTTATCTTACTTATGAGTACTTACAGTGAATGTCTGGCATGCAAACGTTCTGTGACTTCTGTGAAGGATGTAAACTGATTATGAATGGGGTATGGAATTAACAGTATAGCGTTCCCTTTATCTCTTTACTTCATTTTAAGTGTTATATTTATTTAAGTTAATACAGAGGTAAATTGTATTTTAATGCTGACAGTCCAGAAAATTCTCTCAGTTCAGGTGCCAAAGTCTACTTATTGTTTGAAATCTGTTATTTGGAAGGTTCTTCTTCTACAGCTGTTGTGAGGATTCTGTCTTATATAAAACAAATCCTACAGAACCTACATCATAGTATCTAAATGTGTTAGAAAGACAAATTGCCACTATATTGTAATTTATATACTAACATAAACAGCTAGTCACTTTGTTTTGGTGTTAAGCTCAAAACATTCAGATATCACTGTAAATGAAACAAAACAACACAATAAAGAGTTAGAGTCCTATTTTTGGATGATAGATATAATAGAGCAGTACAGTCCTAATTTATGTATTTGGGTCACAGCATTCCCTTGCCCCATATGTCATATGACACCCAACTCGTGAGGCACCGCCTTGGGCCCTTTGCTGAGCTGGGTGTCTGCATGATTCAGTCACTGATGAATGCGTTGGGGCTGTCGCCAGCCCTGCCCTTTTACTCGGAATAATAAAAGGCTGCCTCAAAGTGTTCCAGCAAAAACAACCTTTTAAGAAGTAGAACAAACACTTATAACTGTGGAAACTGACATTTAGCTTTTTAAATTAAATTTGATTTAGGGCAACCTGTCAGAAACTGAAAATATAAAAATTAGAGGTGGACTTTGACTTTGGTCGCATGTTTTCCAGAAGGTTGGTTGCTTTTCTTGGAAATGCTAAGTTCCACGTCATCAGTTTTCCCCACAACACGCTGGACTGGTTTTGTCAGAAGTTGTTTAAGCAACAAGGTACAAACGGATTCCTTTTATCTTACTTTACAAAGTAAAGTCCCTAGATGTCCCTCTGTGTATTCAATTGCACGTTTGTACATGTAAACATTCACACATTTAGTTTATTTATATTTAAATATAAATAAATAAAATCATTGTTATTACGTAGTAAATCAATATCAGAGAAACAACCTACAAAGTTACCTTTATTAAAACTAATACCTCTATATGTAAAACTAGAAGAGCATAAAGTTTCCCCACAAAATTGTTTTCATCGTATGACCCCTGCTCATGAGACACTCACAACAAGTGTTGTAAACATATTTCAACACCCAGCATGTTGACTCTTGACATTTGTTTTGCTATGTTTACTCCAAATTGTCCTTGTCCCTGCTGCAGTTTTATGGTTGTTGCACACCAGGAACATATCCCTGTAATTTCCCAGCCTGGGATAAATAAAGTACATCTATTTATATTCATGTATCAATAATGACGTTACTGGAGTGTCACCCAGAGTGTCATACAGTATATTTGCCTGTGTTTTCTTACAGAAACTAATGAATGGCCTCTTTCTTGCTATTGTATCTAACTGCTCCACCTCCATCCAGGTACTGGGTGGAGTGTAACTATGAAGAATGTTTGTGTGATGGGGGTTAGAGGGAGCATGCGAGTTCACAAGATTTTAGAGACATGTGTGGACATGCCCTAGATTAAAAAAAAAACAAAAAAACATAGCAGCTATAAAACATTTCAATATATTTATTCAGTAATATATTTTTTCTATCATGACAAAAGTACATTTACAAGATGAGAATGAAAAGCTCCACCACATTTTTTAACCATGTCAAGTCTATTATAACTATTACACATTATAATCCTGAGGTAAAAAAATATGATTTATGAAAAGTTTATTTAGAAACAGTAACTAAAAAAAAGAGAGAAAAGGTCAAAAACATTCCACTTCACAAATCTGTAAACAATTTGATTAGCAGTAGTATCGGTCAAAGAATAAACATTTAATAAATCTTAAAGTCCTTTGGTCCATGCGGGATTATTCTGAACGTGTTTGTGAACATGTAGCGTGAGAAGGTAACGTATAGGTAACGAAACCACAGCAACTGAGAGCGATGACAAAGCATCGCGGCCTGAAAGACAAAAGGAGAGACAGGTAGGTAATACAAAGCAAAACCAATAAACATGTGTGTGTATACAGTATGTACTTGTCCTGTGTAACCCGAGCATTCTATAAATCCTTGACTAACACTCTCAATGTATCCCTGCCTTTGTTGAACAGCAATAATCCTGCATCTGTTAAAAAACATATTCCTGGCAGCAAACCTCCTTACTTTGGCCTGCATGTAACCCTGGCAGCTTATAGTGCAGCAGAGACTGGAGGTCAACAGCCAGCTGAGGGGAAGATCCAGGAAGAAGATATACTTCCTGAAGAGGTCAACAGTCACCAGGGAGAGCAAACAACAGTCTGGGTGAACAGACAGAGAGCGAGTTAGCGGACAACATCACAATTTAAGAGCTCCGGGCAGACAAAGGTCTCTAGACTCTAAACAAAGTAGCCTCAAAACTGGAACTGAATGTCATTTAGCAGCATAGCAAAACAGATAAGATATTAAATGTGATTAACTACTATACAAAGGCCCAGCCTTTGGGAAAACGGGGCATCCTGTACTGACATGGTTCTCTTTCACAAACCTACTTTCTTCTTTTGAAAAAAAATCCTCATAGACATCACCTTCCCAACATTTGAAGTTGCGCAGACACATACAAATCTACTCTCTCATTTGGAAAGCTTACTTTGACTTTGAGGGCACGTATACCTGGCCCTTACGCTGCTACAGTACATGCGGACCAACTTGTTGAGCAACACTTTTGTAAACATTGTGAACAGGGGAGGGCGCTGTACGTCAACAAACAATTTAGTCTGCTACGCTAAGGGGAGATGGCCACCGTTGACTCTCCTGGTATAAACTGTTTGTTTTTTTTAGAGCTGCCTGAGCTTACGCATTTATTTTTTTTTTTTTATAGAGCTGCCTGAGCTTACGCATTTATTCATAAACATGGTCTGTGTTACCGAAATCACTGATTACTGTCAAACCTACCTTGAGGCACTTGTCCAGTGAAAGCAAGATGGCTGTACGTCCAAAAAAAGGGAAGAAAATCACACCACAATATTACACATTGTACTTAGAGAGATAATGCAACCCATTGACATGGACTGTGTTTTGGCGAATCACTGTTTCAAAAGATGGTTTATATTTTCACATCATTCTTTGTTCACATTTTTATACATTTTACCAGTGAAATATGTCATATTTTATTTCCTTAACCTACATATTACAATAGCGTGTAATCTCACACAGGGAAAACCTGCACAATACCAGAACAACCATGCAAACTTCACAGTGCAAAACACACACACACACACACAAACATCTGATTTTATCTGATGAAACTTTGCTTTGTTGGCTTCACCGAACCAAAACTGCTCCACCACTTTGCCACTTCAAGATTTCAAGACAGGATTTACTACTGCTCTCTGTGAGCACAGCCAAGTGCCTCAGAGAACTGTTTGGATGACCTCTCAGTTATGTAAGAGACCATTTCTGAAAAACATGGAGTGTGTGTGTGTGTGTGTTTGTGGGGAGAGATGAATGTTGATGTGCGAATGTTCGGGTTTTTTCCTGGACAGAGTTTTAACTGTCGTGTGACCTGGTTTTGTGTGCTGGTGTGCAAGCCACATAATGGCATTTTAGTAAAGAAACATTTTATGACAGCAAAGTGCTTGAATGCATAGTTTAGGTTTTGTAGGTTTTCTTTATTTCTTTTGTAGGTTTAGCAAAAATAAAGTTCAAGCTTTAGAATACATTTTTCAAAACATGTTCAAATGATAACAATTCTCTTAATCCATAGTAAATCTTTGTTATCGTTGCCTGGGTGTGATGGTTTGAACCCATTTTTTTAATGGCCTGGGTAATTTCCCCTCACAGGATTTTCCCTTACAAGATTTATTTTTATGGTAGAAAACTGGAACTTTTTAAAAAAAAAATCTAACATTATTTTTATTTTATATTTTACACATATTTATTCTGGTCAAGTTCAGTTATTTATTTTTTTATGGGGATATGGAAGACTATTATGGTGTATCTTTTTATAAGGGATATGGAAGACTATTATGGTGTATCATTGTCTTGATTTCTGTGTAACAAAAAAAACCCAAAAACAATTATAATAACACAATACAATCACCTAAGTGAAAGAAACACATTTAGTGTGTTGATAGTTCCAGTAGAGGATTTTATTTACATCAAGCATATTTTTAAGCAACCCATAACATAGCAAACTTAACCCACCAGATACCCAAATATTATTATCCTGGGTCTTGAATACATTCCTAAATTTCCTGAATCAATCAATCAATCAATCAATCTATCTATCTATCTATCTATCTATCTATCTATCTATCTATCTATCTATCTATCTATCTATCAATCTATCCATCTATCCATCCATCTATCTATCCATCCATCTATCTATCCATCCATCTATCCATCCATCTATCCATCTATCCATCTATCCATCCATCTATCTATCTATCTATCTATCAACTTCTTTGACCGACATGGTCTTGCTCTTGAAATGAATTTGAATTGTATATTAACCTACTATGGTGTTAAAAAGGACTGAAATGTTTCCAATTGGATTTAGATATCAATAGCAGTCGCCATACAGAAAAAAAATGTAACATTTTAGTTTCTATACCTGACTGCATTGTAGATGGAGATGTGATTCGCATGGCCACTCACTCCTTTTCCATCGAAGGTCAGAACCTTCAATGTCGAAATAAACCACATTAGGTAAAAACCAGCGTGTGGGCAGCTACAATGAATTCAAATAAACTGAGGCAAAGAGCAAAAGCTGGAAGCTGGATAGTAAGAGATTTTGGTGGCTTTGAAGAAAGTCTTCCTGTGTCTGACTGCGGAGCTGCTTGGCAGCTGACAACTGATGTTTAAAAACCCTTTTCTGTGCATAGTTACACACTCGAAGGGGCTAGTAAAAAAACAGGTCAGAGGAAAAGAGCTTGACTAAAGACTAGCTATGCTTTAGTACTGTAAATCAAGACAACAATTTCTTAGCGATTAGAAATGCGTTTCTCTTGGGATTAATTGCTGGTATTTCCATTTCACCAGAATGCCTGGCGACATGCATTCCAGATGACATTTGATTAGAATATGAACTACAGCGTATGAATTGTGATTTACTCACTCAAGTCACCACTGCCCAATGTGGCCTTTCTCATCCTAAAAAGCACTGTTGTGCGTTATATCTTTCAAAGCTTTGACTGTTTCTGCTCTCCCTGACAGAGAGACTAGGACAACATTCTTTGATTCAAACTTTGCAACATTCCTTTTAGTAAATAGCTCAGCACCGCATCAGGGCTGATAACAATCTCTATGTAAACACAGATCCGGTACGACATTTCTACTGCGGCAGACAATTTTCCCTTATTTTAAAATGACCTAAACTACAGAGTGCTGTGTGAGAAAAAAATGATGGAGGCTGAGAGGATTAAAACCCATACCACAACGGAAATGGGGTAGGACGTTGTGGGGCCATATAACAAACCTAGCATACATAACAGCAACTGTGCTTTATGACGTCAATCAGGAAATGACACAGAGCATCGCATACCATGTTGAAGGAGTGAGTCCTCAAATGCTTCATAATCACAGAAGAGACCAATGCGATGCTCCATTTGGCTTTTGGATCATCAGGAAGATCTCTGCAGAGCAAAGGAAACATGGCTATTTGTATGGTTTTGTGTTTGTTTGTTTTTTTCATAAAGCACTGAGTTGAGCCCTGAAGGGCAACAAAAGGAGATGGAGTGATCTGGAATCCCCTACTGCTGGTCTTCAGCTAAGCACTGTGAGGGACTTACCAAAGACCACTAAGCTCAGACATCAACATATGACTGTTCCGAATGACTGAAGTGTGCTATTCTCATACTTATTTACTGTACAGTGTATAGTTTTTGTTCATTGTAAAGACTTTCAACCCCTTTCAACTGTTTATTTGGAATATAAGTCGCACCAGTCAAAATAAAACCCATATAAATCACTCTGTACGAAGAAGAAATAAAACCCATATAAATCACTCTGTACTATAAGTCGCACCGGTGCCCTCTAGTGGCTGTCAGTGTCAAAATAACAAACATGTAAATATATTTACTGGTACAGGAGTAGCAGATACTAGTACTCAAGCCTAAAGTGCCCTCTAGCTGCTGTTAGTGTGAAAATAACAACCGTGAAATTATATATTTGAATATATGTCGCACCCGAGTATCAAGTCAAAGCCAGCCAAATGATGAAAAAAAGTGCAATTGGATTCCAATGATCCACCCCCCACCTTCACCACAAACAATGACCCTGGACAGTTGAAATGCCTTATAGATGGACAGAAGGGTGACCTTGGCTACGTCCAAGTGATTCGGGGCAGAGAGTCAAAAGGTGAAAGATGGTTCAAAACTGTCTGTCATTGTGTAGATATGCAGCTGTGTCACTTTGAGTCCCGTAACCCGCATAAACACAATATAAAGCCGGTGAGCGCACGGCTTTATATTGTTTTTAACAATGTGGATTTTATCATGTCTCATGTACAAATTCATGCACACATTTCTGACCAAACGTCAACAAAACCTTCACATAATAATAATTTCAAACCCAAATTTCTGCTGTGGTTGTCAGCACTCCTGCTTTTTTTCATTTATTATTTAGTATTGTCTCGAAGCTTGACAAGTGAAACG
This sequence comes from Cynoglossus semilaevis, assembly GCF_000523025.1. Lineage (NCBI taxonomy): Eukaryota > Metazoa > Chordata > Actinopteri > Pleuronectiformes > Cynoglossidae > Cynoglossus > Cynoglossus semilaevis. The sequence continues at coordinate 3,985,274 of NC_024325.1, read as the reverse complement.
AAGTATGAGTTTGCAAAGAGGAGGGTGGGGGCGGAGAGAAAAATGAACAAAAGACACAAGACACCTGACCTTTCTCAAGCATGATGCAGGCCAAGTGTCAACTCTGCCATGGCAACAGCTTGTCCTAGAGTAACCTCCTGGGCCTGCCTTTGGAGCTGTGAATTTGGACGTCTAATTGCTTACAGGCATCTTATATGCAGCTGTTCAACTTTGGCCCAGAAAAAAAACCTGTGTCCCACAGAGAGAGAGACAGAGACAGATAGAGAAAGAAAGAGAGATAGAGAGAGAGAGACCAGTTTAATCTGGTCACATGGACCACAGGCCTGTGGAACTGCCAGACTTCTACACACACACACACAGGAGGATGATGCATCCTGCTGGGAACATCTGAAATGCTACTACTTTTTCACAATGCACCCATAATATGCAAGTTGTTAGATGTTTTTTTTTTTACACAAAGCTGCAGTTTTATCCTTAATCAGACAAATGGACCTAGGATTCTTAGTTGTTATTCAACAACAAAATTAATTTCCTTTTTTTTTTTTAACTGCGTAAAATTTGGATGTCATGTTTTTTGATGAATTCGGCTCATTGGTACATTGGTCATAATAGAGATGTGCAATGCAAGTTCGACAAACACAGACTCGAAAATAGTATGTCTAGAGAAGCAGAGAGTTAAATCAACATATATATGTATATGTATATGTATATGTATATACGTATATATATATATATATTTATGTATATACATATATATGTATATACATAAATATATATATATATATAATTACATAGTATTCAAAATTTTTAAAAAATAATGAGTAAAAATAAATTGACCTGTGTAGAAACCATGGAGTTACAAACAATGCCGTAAAAACTGAAAATGTACAATTGGTAAAACACTTATGTTCTTTTAATCATCAGTCACAATAACAAAGTAAGTTGTTGTTTTTTTTAAATTATTTTAAATTTAAAAAAAAAAAATTTTTATTAAATACGCTTGAAATAAATTTGAAATTGTTCCCCGAAACAAAAAGTACTAATTGTTGCAAAGTTGCTGTTTGTAAAGTGGCAATGTTTGCACCTTCTTCAATAGCAGTACTTCTCAAATACTGGGGGCGCGGTGAGATGCCATGCGGGGGGGCGTGAGGGGCTTCTAATGGAATATGGCACAATGTACATAAGCGTACCACTGCTGCAATGCTTGAATGATGATGTACATAAGCGTACCACTGCTGTAATGCTTGAATGATAACAAGCCTCCAGTCACTAGGTGGCAGCAACTCATACAGTGGCTTGTACAGAAAAAAATATATACATGTTATCCAGTTCTTAGAAAATAATTGAAAACCACTGTTCCATAGAATTACATTTACATTCATGCATTTAGCATACATTTGTATCCAGAAACAACTTACAAAAGGAAAATTAGACGTATGGGTCCACTGGGGCATACACTGGAGTGTAAGGCAGAACCACTACAAAGTGGTCCCTGTTTGATTTTCCTTATGATAATAAGAAATATCACTCCATTATTACTCACAATTTGCCATGTGTGCATACAATTACCTAGAACTAATTTACAGCAAGCCAATGATCAATGTATGTTTAAAGGTTGTGTAAGAATGAGAAATGAGAAAAGGAGAAACGAGTGTTATAGCTACTTAGCAGATGAGTACTTTTTTTTTTCAGTGTCCCACTGTGGCCCTTTACCAAATGACCTATGGACCGGCACCAGACACATCATCATTGGTCACTGGTAAGCTCGGATAACAGTGCTTATTTTGTGGATGCATTTATTTTGTGGATTTTGTGTGTCCTTTCAGGGATCTATCGATATAATGCCACATCACAAACAAAGTCACATTTTAGTCACATTTGTTAAGTTATAACAAATGTAGATGTATTTTGGCCTATGCTATGTAATCATGCAAACATTTAATCTTTCTCATTTCAGGCAGTTTCAGCAAGGGAAGCCTGTTCTTGACAACAATATTGTGCACCATGTTTTTTTTTGCCATCTTATGTTTGTGACATAATTGTCTACTATTTTTTCTTTGACACCACGTGAGTAAATAGTTCACAGAGAACTCACTCTTATTTCAAAAGCAGTTTTAAAAGTAGGCAACTCGACTCACAGTTCTATGTTTAGAACTGATGAATCATGCAGAACAGACGTAGAACTGATGAAGCCTCTCGGATGAGACGTCTTCAATTGACTTGAGGTGAGTCCGGTTGTCTACTTTTAAAACTGCTTTTGAGATCATTATGACGACCTGGATGACTGAGAATATCCACAAGTACACATCCTATTTGTGAAAGTGTACGTTAACAAATGAAATGTATTTCTATTGTGCACCTCTAACTCCAACCATTGTTTCTTCTGAAGAAAAATAATCAACAAACAAAGTGAGAAGACGTGACTTTTAGGATGACCAGACACACATGTATGGATGGAACCCGCAAAGAGCACTCACAGAATCTGGCTAACCTTGTAAAAGACAACACGTGTAGCGGAAAACAGTCAGCAATGACCTACATTAGCGGAGATCACATCACTGCCAAAACGTATCCTACGGCCCTTGGCAGACATTGACAGGAAAAAGAGGGGTGAGAGAGGAGAGGGAGCAACGACGGAGAAGGGAAAAGGGGGTTGGTAGCGAGAGAAAGAATGATAGATAGGTTAGAGAGATAGAGAGCGAGAGAGTGTGTGTGTGTGTGTGAGAGAGAGAGAGATTGGTTTGGGTGACTGGGGCTTATTAGTTGTGTGCTTGAGGCAAACAACAAACACAAAAAGGGAAAATGGGCTCAACTTCAGTTCAACAGGAGTGCAGACAGCACCAGGACCAAAGTTCAGCAATATGTTGTGTGCACAACCTGATAAATCTGTGAAGTCACAGACGCACATACCGACAACGTTCGTTTGTGCAAGTGACCTTGGCAGACTGCCAGCCCAATACTGCCAGATCCAGGTTAGCGCAGAGTACGAGCCAATGTGTATGCACACACTTGTTTGGCTGACCAGGGTTCTCAGAAACCGCAAACATTTTCAAATGAAGTTGCAGGTTTGCCTCAGTAACCTGACCTTGTCAAGAGCTAAAGCAAGGAGATGGAAAGTTTGACAGTTGCAAGAAAAACAAAACAAAAGGGAGATAAAAAAAAAATTAAGTTGTCTTTTCTACCTGTTAAACAATACTGTTGCAATATTTAAGATTGAGATGAGCTTTAGATAAATTACAGCTCTAATAAATTGGAGGCGTCGCCACCAACCGACAATTAAATTTGTTTCTATAATCAATTACATTAAATAAGATATTTTATTAATTTAATTAATCATTTTATTTGGTGTAGAAAAAACCTAAAGGGTTTTCTTGGATTGCTTTTAACTTAGAGTTGAGCCTGTAATTCAAATAATTGTTGCTCAAACAGGCTTACATGAAAAATATTGGGAAAATCAGTATCAGATGCAAAAGATGAAAAAAAAACTGCATCTGTTTTTAAATTATTTTATGGAACTGTAAACACTTCCTTCACCGTAACTTGTCAAAACAGTAAATAGAAAAATCAGATTTTCAAAGTTAGTGGTTAATCTCTGTTCTGGTCTGGTGGGGTTCCTTATATCAGATTAGAATTTAAAAAAAATTAAATCCATGTGTCGGCTCAAAACTTCTTTCACTTACATCCATGTAATGAGTTCAAGCATTAAGTACATCCTCAATATTACCCACTTTTCTTGCATTTTTTTTGCTTAAGAAAGAAGGCTTAAAATATTAAATAACTATCCACCATAACATTGCAATGTAAACACAGAGACACTGTGAGGCATCCACTGATCACAATGTGCCACTGTCTTTAGGTATTACCTATGGAATGGAGTGAAATTCTGGCTGGTTTAAACACAGCTCTGGAAAATGTTGCTATCTTGGTTGTATGGCTAACAATCAAAAATCTCTAAAACTAAATTTTAAGTAATCAATGGGCATGTAAAACATAAACAGTTTAATGTTTTCAAGGCACTCAAATGAAATCTTGATAAAAGGTTTTCCGTGCAAACGGCTGCTCACTTATGTTGGACTATAGTAATTTGCGAGGCTGGTATTCCCAAAACAGCACAGCTGTCACACAGTTCTTGCTTTCGCTGAGCTCCTTGATTGTAGTAGTTACCTGTAAGATATGTAAAAGAATATCAGACGACATTTGGAATCATTTCAGCCTCTAAAATGTAACGTATACAATTTTTGGTACACCATTACAGTCAATGTAACACTAGTAATATTTTTGAAAAACATTAAAATTTAAAATGATTTCATTACTTTTATTCCTCATATTAGGACACGTTCCTTTAAGAGTCCTATAGTTTATAATGTGTTTGTAAGGTTTTTTTTTATTTTATTTTGCAGGCGATACCAAGACCAGTATTTGACCTATACTACATGATTTAATGAGAATAAAAAACAGAACAGAAATTCTCTGTAATATATTGCATTAAGTGTTGTTGAGTATCATGTCCATCGTGCTTTCCACAGAAGCTTAGTAATTTTGTTTTGTTTTGACTGGAGAGTAAAAGATATGGTCGTGAGCGGATTTCGCTTTACATGATGAGTTATTTCAAATATAAATGTGCTTAATGGTGCAGTCCACAGCGTAAACGTACCTTCTGACAAACATAACAAATGAACGCTGGCTTTTAATTGCAGCAGTCGTATGATCGTCGGCGCGAAGAACATACATTCATCATCCGGGTGTGCAGTAACAATCAGGGCTCGGACGTCAGATACAGCTGTTTCGCTGCCTGCTCCGACAGTCATTAGATGTTTCAAAGACTTCTTTAAAGTCTTCGGATGGTGACGATAAATGCATTTGATCCAAAAAAGATAGGACAAAACTATACACGCTATCAAGAAGACACTCATTATTTTTGACCGTCGTTCTAAACATTCCGTGTGCAAACAAACGCCAGTAAAAATATCTTCCACTTGTAAATAACAAGTTCTGTTTTTCTTTTCTTTTTTACGTTTTTAGCGTAATGCTTTTACGATTTAAATAGTAATTGAACTAAAAACAAACGTAGACTGAGTAATTTTCGCCCAAAGAATTAATGTTTTGCGCACATAGAGTTCGGGTTGCTTTCTTTTTAGCGGGGAAGAGAAGCTATAATTGAATTAAACAAAAATCAGATAATTTTTTAAAGAATATATACACTCCAATATTTCTTTACAAATTGCGTGCAAATAAAAAACTACATTACAGATATCGCTGAGGGTCCATTTGATTGTAACACCCCGTTATCCTGGCAGGGATATAAAAGAATAAAACACGTTTAAAGCCCATTTATAAAAAAAAATTAAATTGTATTTAATAACACGGTAAAGCTAACTTATCACATGTGTCTCTTTAAATTAATTGGTGTTATGTTATTGAGCTTTCATAATTATCCCGTCTGACAACGACAATTTATTTTCCCTATCAGGACACCGACCGACAAATGCGGCGCAGCATTCAGTCTACCTAGTCGTACACAGCCAACAACCCGCGGATTTATAATCAACAATTGACGCATTTTCCGACCAGGGGCAACCTTATTTCCCATTCGGTTATTTCCTACATAAAAGGTGAGTTCAGCTCGGTATCGTGAACCAAAGAAACCCGTTTTATTATCATACGTTTACACGCTCTAGTCTATGTTGAGAAGCAGCTTTGCAAGATGGCGACGTGGTTGAGAATTCAAAGGTGATTTATAGGCTAAACAGGCTAGCTAGCGACTACCAAAACAACAACAAGACTTTAAACGTCTAAGGATCATGTGGAAAAGTGAGATATTGGTTAAATAAAGTTAAAGCTTTGCATGATTGTTGAGCATTTCCGGGAGAGTTCTCTGCTGTTAACCCATCCCCCAAAAGAAGACACAATTGCAGTTGCGATTACTGGACTGTGGTGTTTAAAAGACTACGATAACAATGTACAACAGCAATGTTTCTCTAGCGATGATCGCTTCGTTCTGACTTGTCTTGACTGCGAGGCCTTTCCTCGCATTGCCATATAGTTTCTGCCTAGTGTCCTCCAGTATTAACTTTTCATAAAATTCACGGGAAAACTATTCAGAGAAATGTGCATCGCTTGCATGTATTTGAAAGTGCCACGGGATATATATATATATGCCATTTAAATTACAGATTTTAAAAACTTGAATTATATATGTAAGTAAACCCTATGTTCGTGGTGTTGATATATTGATGTCAATTATTAATCAAAATACACAAATGACACAACCGTGGGAATAATCAGGTCACTTTCTTGTTATGTTGGACGATGGTGATTAGCAATACAATAGCATCCCGTTGTTCACCTTGCCCCGCTCATATCACTGGGTCACCAAAGGTTTAGACAATATATGTTTTTCTGATGCTGCACAGTTGAATTCTCTTTATCTTTAACATTTGCCCAGAATGCTATATGCAACCAAAACTCTCTAAAACGTATGAACAGCAATTGTTCTTTTCCTGTTGCCAATTGTAAAAATTAGAGAAAGCTCCATGAGCACAAACCGTTGTCAAGAATCTGGATAGGATATGTGCACTGTATATCTAAGTTAAGTCATTTCTCCCTTATATACACCCTATAACCTTTACATTTTTAAACCATGTCTATTCTATACTTGATTAACTCCTAAAAGCATACACTCTTTAAACATTTGTTTGTAGATAGAAAAGCATGTCATATGGCAAAATAATGTAATGACATTTTGTGCATGTGTACGTTTTATTAGGTGATTTGTTTAGTTGGAAAGTTTTTTTTTTTTACTCTTTATCCCCTTGCTAAAGGCCATGTTGTCAGTAATAGCCACATGTCTTGTGCTTTCTGACGTGTGTATCAGTGCTGTCTACAAAATGGATATACTGTACTACAAATGTCAAAATATCCGAAACACTATAGTCTGTACCAGTATCTCTGAAAGAACACACTTCTACACACCAGAGTGGCACCCCATGTACATGTTGTATTAAATTCTTAAAAAATGAAGAACTAGTATAGAGCAAAGTACAGTGGGGCTTCAGGTTCGAGTCCACCAGCTGCCAAGTTACCACTGAGGTGCTTTGAGAATGGCACTGTCCCCACACACTGCTCCCCGGGCGCTTAAAACTGCCCCCTGCTCACTTTGATGATGGGTTAAAAGCGGAGGTCACATTTTGTTGTGTGTGCAGTGGTGTGCCGTGTCACACAATGACAAATAATTCACTTTCACTGCTTGTATCTTTATTGCATTTCTCCTTTAAAAATAACTATAACCCAATTCATTCGTTACAGAACCCCAGGAATATAGTATTAATTAATTAAATGTAAATGACCCCTTATCTAAACATCAAAATCAGAGATATAAACAAATACATTGAATATATAATATAATAATAATTAAGAAAACATTTTATATCATTGCTATAAAAATGGGTAAACTAACCCAGCGAGGGTCAATGAGCGAGACAGCGAGGCAGTGTCGAAAAGTGGAGCTCGGCTCTTAACTCGATGTTTCCCCGTATCATGACTTAAAATCTTACGAAAGTTGCTTCCTCGTAACTTGGAAATGTTGTATTTTAGCTAGCTTGTATCTTGAAGTCCTGTTGAACTGACAAAAATGATTTATTGTATGGATTTTGTAAGGTCAAGTGTTGAGATAAAAAAAAAAAACAATTTATGCATTAGCAACAGGTTTGTGGTATCAGTTTAGTTGATTCAAATATCATGTCCTTATATTAGTAGTTAGTGAGACAGATGGAGAGAAAGCCTTGCTCTTACTCTGGTTAAGGACTGAATAGAACAAATATATGTTATGCTGTATATGTTTCTGGAAATAATTTTCAATAGGGATTTTTTTGTATTGCCTGAGAAATTTCAACCTAATCAGTGAAAATAGAGAGCCAAAATTCCCAAAAATTGCACTAACAACATTGGTTAAAATGTGATATTTTATTATGGCTTCACTCATTAGCTTCACTGATGTGGACATGCAATGTGTCTCCAGCCTTATCCTCAAGTGATAGATAGAGTCATGGTTATTCTCATCTATGTAAATTCCAAGAAAAACACTATAGTCTGTACAAGTATCTCTGAAAGAACACACTTCTGCACACCAGAGTGGCACCCCGTGTACATGTTGTCTTAAATGCTTAAAAAAATGAAGAACTAGTATAGAGCAAAGTACAGTGGGGCTTCAGGTTCGAGTCCACCAGCTGCCAAGTTACCACTGAGGTGCTTTGAGAATGGCACTGTCCCCACACACTGCTCCCCGGGCACTTAAAACTGCCCCCTGTTCACTTTGGTGATGGGTTAAAAGCGGAGGTCACATTTTGTTGTGTGTGCAGTGGTGTGCCGTGTCACACAATGACAAATAATTCACTTTCACTGCTTGTATCTTTATTGCATTTCTCCTTTAAAAATAACTATAACCCAATTCATTCGTTACAGAACCCCAGGAATATAGTATTAATTAATTAAATGTAAATGACCCCTTATCTAAACATCAAAATCAGAGATATAAACAAATACATTGAATATATAATATAATAATAATTAAGAAAACATTTTATATCATTGCTATAAAAATGGGTAAACTAACCCAGCGAGGGTCAATGAGCGAGACAGCGAGGCAGTGTCGAAAAGTGGAGCTCGGCTCTTAACTCGATGTTTCCCCGTATCATGACTTAAAATCTTACGAAAGTTGCTTCCTCGTAACTTGGAAATGTTGTATTTTAGCTAGCTTGTATCTTGAAGTCCTGTTGAACTGACAAAAATGATTTATTGTATGGATTTTGTAAGGTCAAGTGTTGAGATAAAAAAAAAAAACAATTTATGCATTAGCAACAGGTTTGTGGTATCAGTTTAGTTGATTCAAATATCATGTCCTTATATTAGTAGTTAGTGAGACAGATGGAGAGAAAGCCTTGCTCTTACTCTGGTTAAGGACTGAATAGAACAAATATATGTTATGCTGTATATGTTTCTGGAAATAATTTTCAATAGGGATTTTTTTGTATTGCCTGAGAAATTTCAACCTAATCAGTGAAAATAGAGAGCCAAAATTCCCAAAAATTGCACTAACAACATTGGTTAAAATGTGATATTTTATTATGGCTTCACTCATTAGCTTCACTGATGTGGACATGCAATGTGTCTCCAGCCTTATCCTCAAGTGATAGATAGAGTCATGGTTATTCTCATCTATGTAAATTCCAAGAGCACAAGCAGTTAGTTCAAGCCACTGGCTTTGATCTAGTATTCAGTCGAGAAACAGACTGTGGCTTACCCTGTCTTGTCACTAGCACATGGTTATCTTGGTTGAAAAAAAAATTATTAAATAAAAAATATGTATGTACAGAGTTTGCTTATATACACTATTAAAGCTGAAAGTTGTGCTACCACACTTTTAGTGGGGCCTAAAAACTGCCATCTCCATCATTTAGTATTGATAACTGTCAAATGTTTGTTTTAATCACATAGCAAGTATAAGTACGTCTTGTCAGAGGTCTTCAAAATTTTGTGCCACAATTTAATATAAGACAGATCCGGAACTACAGATGGGTCCGATCCAGTATCTGTATCGGCAACCGATTCCAATGTAATTAGCGGGTCGGACGGATCCGATCCAACCTGCAAAGAATTCCGATCCACGAACCATGTCTGAGCTCCAGCCCTTTCTGATTCCTGCCGGCAGGAAGCTGTTGGCTGAGGAGAGCAGCGCTGACAGTGAAATAAAATCGATGAAACGCACGCTCGTCCTGGATGCGCGATACAAGAACAGGCGAGGCCTCTTTTTTTTTTTATTAATGCTCCAATTATTAATGTTTTCTAACTAAAGAAAAGTCATGTCTGGACTGTCAATGTAGCCAGCAATGAATTAAATAACGGTGTGTGTGCGTGCGCAGATGCACACGTAGTAAGATGTTTGTCTTTGCTCTTAATAAAATGTTCAATTTCAAACCCATTACAGTTGCATATTTGTTTTAAGGATGGGATTTTTCCTGTTAACATGGTTTCCTGTAGTTTTGACTTGCTTTTCTGACCTTATACTGGCCTTTTGGGAAATACATTCATATAATAACAATATTAAAGCAATAGCATCGGTATCGGCTGATATCAAAATCCAAAATTTCGGGATCAGATCGAAAGTGGAAAAAATGTGGATCCCGGTGCATCCCTATCTAGAACATTGGCAAATCTTATAATCCGTTATATTATAAGTTATAATCACTGACATCATCACTTGTTCTTTTACTTATGACTTTTAATAGTCATATTGATATCAACATTAGGTTTCTTTTCACAAAGTCGAGGTGAGGCAGACAGTTTTAGGAATGTTTTTGGTGGTCGTGCAGTGCATCTTGCAGACTTTGAATAAAAATGACAGTTTCACATGGTGGATCTTTTTGAATATAATGGGTAACAAGCTAATCAAATAAACCCCATCAGAGCGTGTGTGTTTGGTTGGTGGTGTGGTTGTGTTACCTGAACTATTTATTTACAAATCAGACTAAGAAATTGATCTGTTTTAAAGTAGCAGTTATCTTAAACTGATGATGTGTTCTGCCTCTGTTATTGCCGCTGTTGCATGGACATTGATTAATGGGCAAATCAAGGAAAAATTTCTATCAAAAATATGTTTTATTAAATATACCATAACCTGCTTGTCCTTATTACAAACGTTCTGTTTTATCAATTCAGCCAAACTCCTGAACATAAATACTGATACAAAAATAAATATGATACAAATATACTTATATACTATAATAATACTATAATATTCAGCAGTTGGCTCATATTATACAATACCAGTTATTACCTATATATAACTTCCTCTTGTTTTTTTTTTTGCGTACCTTATTGCTTTCATTTTTTCACATTGTTGAGAAAAGTAGACGGTGTGGTGCAAATTGTCATGATTCTAATTCCGCCTACTAAATAAATACATTTTCTTACAGGTGCAGGTGGTTCCTGTCTACGAACATGGTGTAGCTAAAATCTGATCTTTGAAGCAGCAGCAGCAGCAGCAGCAGCTCAGTCTGCCTGAGCCAGGATGTCTAGTAGCTCGGGCTACCCCCCCAGCCAGGGGAGCTTCAGCAGCGAGCAGAGCAGATATCCACCACATTCAGTCCAGTATACTTTTACTGGCTCACGACACCAACAGGTAACACTTTGTTTCTTCTTTTTTTATACCTGTTCTACAGAAGTCACATTTCAGCCTACATTGATTTTTGTGTGCAAACTAATTCTGTAGTTTAATTTACCATGTTCATGAGGTACATGGAAAAATGTCAGCGTTTGAGTTGATCAAGTTGGCCTGTGTTAAAAACAATGTTATTTTTTAAAAGTAGCCCCAGAGCCTCTAGGAACTATGTACTGTAGGTAAAGGTTTACCGACTGATTCTACTGAAAAATAACCAAAGAGTAGTATACACCAAAGGTGGGACCAAGTCGTTGCTTTGCAAGTCACAAGTAAGTCTCAAGTCTTTGCACTCAAGTCCGAGTCAAGTCTCAAGTCAGGACAGGCAAAGTCCGAGTCAAGTCCAAGTCAAGACTGAAAAGTGTCAAGTCAAGTCCCAAGTCCTGCCGTTTCTGTTTCGAGTCCTTTTAAATAAAATAATAATATATTTACACAGATCACTTTGGGTTTTGGAGAAAGTATCAAGTCTTGTCTAGTCAAAAGGGCTCGAGTCCAAGTGAAGTCACGAGTCATTGATGTTAAAGTCCAAGTCGAGTTGCAAGTCTCTTTACATTTTGTCAAGTCGAGTCTTGTCAAAGTCATCAAATTGATGACTCGAGTCTGACTCGAGTCCAAGTCGTGCGACTCTAGTCCACACCTCTGGTATACACACATATTTCTATTTTTATTCAACATGACACAGTGTTAGGGTTAGAGACAGTGTTTGTTTGACAAAATGGCCATCTTTTGCTGACATTTTTTTTTTTTATTTCACAGACAATTTAATCACACTACATCTCTTAAAAACAAGACTTTGAAACATTAACAAGTTTGGGTTTTTTTTTTCTCTTAAAACAAAAGTATTTTGCTTTGTCACCTGGCACATGTTTTTTTTTTTTTCTTTCTCACCTAACACATGCCCCGCCTCACTAAACAAACAGTTCAGTAGCTCATGAGTCTGAATAAACAATGCCAGCTTGGTTGGGTTGGATAATGGCGTTATTTGACTTCACAGTAGCGACTTCACAGTAGCTCTCCTACAATTGGCCATACTGTTACATGTATTACAGGAGCTTTCTTTGCACAGTGTTAAGTGTAAGTAATACGGTGATGCCAAAACCAACACTACATGTGCTGATTATCTGTTTTCAATCACTGTCCATACAGTAAATGCATCTCTACCGGGGTAGCAAACCAGTTCCAGAAAGGGCCATCGTGGCTGCAGGTTTTTGTTCCAACCAAGCAGCAGCAGCACACCTGACTTTGGCCGATCTGAATCTGATTGAAAGCTGATTGGTCAGTCATTGTGCTCTGGATAGGTTGGAACCAAAAACCTGCAGCCTTAGTGGCTGTTTGTGGAACAGTTTGCCAACCCCTGATCTATACTTTTATACTTAATACCTAATTACCTACCATTACCTATTGTTACCATTAAGGCCTTACTTATTAAGGGTCCTGTTAAAGAGATGCTGATGCAGGATGTGTTTTGTTTTCTTCAATTCAACCATTAATATCTGGTCCCCATGACAGATATTAATAATAATAATAATAATAATAACACATTTTATTTATAAGCGCCTTTCATATGACAGATATTAATGCGTAACTAATAATCGCATTTTATACTTGGGAACTAATAAAATGCACGTGACCATTTGTTTTTGGTGACCTGGGAATAGCCAACACTGGGGGCATACCCACACTTGGGCCATTTGCTTTGTACCATGTTAAAGTGCCAATTGCCCCCCTCCTCTGACCCCATTTTCCTCCAACGTATCCGTCAGTGTTTGTTGTTTATACGCAGTTAAAGCGGCGCAATCGAGAGCAAATCTGACAACAACGGCTGCAACTGCTGCTTTGTGAACGATCTTCAAAATAGTCAGCCCTTTGAGCAACCAGATATAATCATTACCGCAGCAGCATCTGACAGTGATCTGACAGAAAGAAACACACACACACACACGGCTGCATTAGCCCTACCCAATGTCTGGATATATTGATAGGGATTTGCAGATTTCTGCGGAGGCAGCAGGAGATGGACTTAACTGCACATGTGCGCACAAGTTTGGCCCTATGCTCTGCCCTTTGGCCCATCAACACAGTGGCAGGCAATCAACCCCCCCCTACACACTTTGGCGCGGCCGTACTTCGTAGGGCGTTTGGCTGCGTTTACACCATTTCAAAATGGTATTGTTTACACTAGTTTGGCGTCAATCACAATCAAAGTCTTGTCACCTGGGAGTCTGTAAAGTGTTTTAATGATTTGATCTTTTTTTTTTTTTTTTTTTGCATTTTCACCGTCTCTGACAAAGCTCTTTTACTGTTCATATACGTACCAGTTGAATAGACGCATCAAAGCGTAGTTTCTTGGTTTAGCCTCTCTGCACTAATCGCAGCCTACGATTCAGTCAATTTTCTACTTTTAAATTATAAATACATTTTTTTTTTGTAGAAAGTAGTACATTTTGCAAGTCACATATTGCATATTGCATCAATGACGACACTTGTCTTTCGTTCACCTTTAAAACATCCTGACCAGGAAATATGTGTTGTGTTAACTTTAATAAGCCGTAATTAGCTCTTATGCTAACGAGTCTGCTGCGATGCAGGAGAATTAAGGTCAAGAGCATAAAAACAGTCATGTATTGGCATTGCTTGATTTCTGTCACTTTTTGTCACACTTGGTTACTTAAAAAAAAAAAGTGAAATTTGATTTCAAAATGAATTTTTGCTTCTTCTGCAACCTACTTAAAAAGTTTTTAACTGCTAACTATAGTACATTTGAGTTTCCTTGTGCTAACAATGTTAGTAAAATTGTGTGTGCAGCTAAGACAACAGTTTAGATTCTTACTTTTCTACTAGAGCTGCTCTGTATTGATATAGGTATCTTTAACAGTTTCAAATATAATTTTTATAGTGAGCATTAAAAACGTGTTCTTGGTTTTTGTGGAAGCAATTCTTAGAAATCGTTTTTCACAGAAACACGTTTCTTAGCATTGGGGTGTTTGTCCAATTTTGGGACAAAACTGGAGTTTGGAAATGTTTCCTGTAACTGATTTTGCTTGTTTAGGTCTGTTTGAAAGTCAGTGTGGGCTGATAACACTTATTTAAGATTAAACCAGTAGGTTATTGATCGGAAAAACCTTCAGTGTACAAAACCCCTGAAAGCTAGAGTTCATTATTTGATGAACCCATCCTATTTTGTCACGTTCTTTCAGAACTACGTTGGTTTATTATTGCCTCCCATGGTGAGTTTGACAAATCTCCAAAGTTTTCCTTTTTTTTTCCATGCAAGCCTTCCAACTATGGAATATTTTTGGAATAGAGTATTCTGTTAATTTATTGGTTTTTTTTTAGGGATGCACAATCATTTTTAGTCGATACCGATAACCCTGGATATCCCGGACAAGCCCGAATAATTTATGGGCAGTGGTGCGTTGGGGGTTAAGGAGCGGACTTCGGTCCGGAAGGTTTCTGGTTAAGCTACCCGCTGCTCACTTTGGCGATAGCTTAAAAGCAGAGTTCACATTTTGTTGTGTGTGCAGTAGTGCGCTGTGTTACACTGGCAAATAATACTAATATTTTCTTTCAATTTCTTTCAAACCGATAACTTCCTAATTATTTTGCACAGAAATTAATGACACGCTGGAATCCGTTGCGTTTTGCTTTACACTATCATAGGTGATATGATTTCCAGAAATATATAAATATGTTAACCAGTGATAAGAATTGTTGAGGAATATTGAGACCGAACACAGGAACTTCAGCTTCCTGGCCGAGACACAAATAGACTATTAACTTAAAACGAGTGATGCACCGAAATTAAAATTCTTGGCCAAAACCAAAAATAAGGGAAACCAAGGCCGGAAACCGAAACACCGAAAGAAATTATTATGCCAATTATTAGTACCATTGCAGTTATGGCTATGACTATGTACTAAACCTTAATAAAATCAAGGCACTGTAATTGCATAATTTGATAGTAAATACATAATAAATTAATAATTGTCAAAATAATTAATTGTCAAATGTCTAGCAGGGAAATAAAAATCAACTGAAAGTCGTTGCTTTGCAAGTCACAAGTAAGTCTCAAGTCTTTGCACTCAAGTCTGAGTCAAGTCTCAAGTCAGGACAGGCAAAGTCCGAGTCAAGTCCAAGTCAAGACTGAAAAGTGTCAAGTCAAGTCCCAAGTCCTGCCGTTTCTGTTTCGAGTCATTTTAAATAAAATAATAATATATTAACACAGATCACTTTGGGTTTTGGAGAAAGTATCAAGTCTCATCAAGTCAAAGGGCTCGAGTCCAAGTGAAGTCACGAGTTATTGATGTTAAAGTGCAAGTCGAGTTGCAAGTCTCTTGACATTTTGTCAAGTCGAGTCTAAAGTCATCAAATTGATGACTCGAGTCTGACTCGAGTCCAAGTCGTGCGACTCGAGTCCACACCTCTGGTATACGCACATATTTCTATTTTTATTCAACATTACACAGTGTTTGACAAAATGGCCATCTTTTGCTGACATTTTTTATAAATAAATTAACAAAATAAATTAATAATTGTCAAAATAATTAATTGTCAAATGTCTAGCAGGGAAATAAAAATCAACTGATGGGGCAAAAATAATTGAGAAACACTGTCTTAATGCATCACCTTAATGAGGAGGTCACACTTAACTTCCACTACTGCCCCGCTATGTCGGTATCGGTTGATATTGGAATCAGAAATTAAGTGTTTGGACAGTATCAAAGCCTAGGTCGGGTGGTTTGCTGAATATTTATTAAACCTCTTATTTATTGTCGGTCTCCTCCACCATGTCAAAGACCTTGACAGTGTGTTTTGCAAAAATAGTCAAAAGTCAAATGAAAAGTTTGCATCACAACTCAACTACAAACATAGCAAAACACCTAAAAACGGATAGATAATTATTCTGCGTCAGGTTGCTTGGTCTGTTGTGATTATACGAGAATATCAAAATTGCCATATTTCAATGCTTTAGACCAGGGGTCAGGAACCCATAGCTCGCGAGCTCTTTTGATGACTGAATCGAGCTCTTAGACAAATCTTAGCTGGCATTTCTTAACACAATAAGCGATAAATAATTTTGCTGATATTTACGTAAAACATTACAGAAATCAGTGTTAAAATAATCTTTAAAAAAAAAACCAACATTACGTGTATTGGCTACGGCAGCGTACTCTCTTTGTTGTGTTAAATAATTTGCGATAAGATCGTCAGCTCGGTAATGTTTTATGTCTATCATGAAATTTGGAAACAAAGTAAATAATAAAAGAAATAAATGACGGGCCTCCTAACATGTGCACCTACCAAAAGGACAGCAGAGCCCAACTGCTGCTCCCTGGGGTTCACGACTCTCATCCGCACGGGTGTTACATTTAGTGACCCTTCGGTAAATTTTTCTCATGTGCTGTGTAATAAACTGTTTTTTTATGGCAAGTAGAACCATATATTTATAACTCCATGCAAGTTGCATTACAGTAATGGTAAGAAGTACGTTATGCATTGTATAATATACCAATGTTATTCATTTTTTTAAAATAACTTTAATAACTTCTTTTTTAACTTCAGAGACTTATTATACTCTCACGTAATTACATTTTAAAATATTCGGCTTTCTCTGCTGAAAATGTTCCCGACCCCTGTTTTAGACTGGTTATTTTTTATCTATTCGAATGGAGTCCTTTATAAGGGCCACTTCAATTTGTTTTGTTCACTTTTATTTTTGTGCACAGTTATTGATAGTGTTATTATTGGATTTGCGCAGTTTTTTTTTTGTTTGTTTTTTTTTTGCCTAATTGCGCTTTTCAGATATGGCTTTATTTCTGCCCTCGTCTTTATCTGGTTTGTTTAATATTTTTTCTTAAAGTTGACTTCCCTTTGTGTTTCAGAGTAAAGATTTTAAGTTATTATATACGCAAAGCTGAGCTCCTGTTCAGTCTCGCAATTCTGCGAGGACAAGGACATGCGCAGAGCGAAACGATGGTGTCGGTCAATTATCAGAACATGACGAAAACAATTTATTATATGTGTTATTAAATATTCCTCAAGAGTTCTTGTTCTGATATGACTAGTTGAAGTATTTATATATTTATGGTAATCATGGGCTGGGATATTGAGCAGAGCCACCTGATGTAAAATGAAGTCAGAGCTAGGAGATTCGAGTGTGAAATTCATTTCAGTGCAAAAATGATGAAGTCCAAACCTATTTATTATAGAGCAAATACACTATTAGTTTCTATGTTTATTTCTAATTCATTTAGACAGACAAGGCTACCAAGCACTGTACACACTGTGATTGTGCCGTGTACTTTTCTTCTTCAGGATTTTGCGGTCCCAGACTATCGCTCTCACCTTCAGGATCCTCAGGGACGTAGAAGACCGTCTTTATTGTCTGAATTCCACCCTGGAGTTGAAAGGTAAATATTGTACGGAAAAGTGTTTCGATGTCAGTTGGTGTGTGACGATAAAAAGGTGGCATTACATTGTTTTGTGGATGCAGTATCTGAGATTCATGCAGTATTGTGGCAGGTCACTTTTTAATATTTACCTTTGTATGAGTAAATAATGGATGGATGGATGGATAAAGTATTGAACTAAAGTACACTTAGTAAGGCAGGAAGGAGGCCATTTGTGGTTCAGGAATGATGTTTCCAAGTGTCAAGAACACAAGCATTACAAACCCAATTCCAAAACTGTTTTTCTTATCACGTACAGCTTATGTTGAATTGTGTTACTCTGTCTGGGAGGTCATATCCTTTTCAGAAAAAAATGTCAGTTTTTATTACTACCTCAGGGATCAAAGGTCACCAGTATGCAATGCTGTATTTTTTTTAATTCTATGATTTATTTATAGCCTGGTGATAATGAAATCCCTAGTTTTCTTGCAGTTGCATGTTAAAAGATACTGTTCTTTAAAATGCTTTTATCATTTTCTATATAAATAAATGATATAATTTAGACAGCGGGCCTTAGTTTGCCCATGTCTGGTCTTACACCCCACAAACAGATGCTTGTGAAAATTTGTGAAAACCTTAAAACGAGTGAATATTTGCATAAAAACTATCTGACCGGAAACCAAGTTTTATTTTAACCTTAAAAATAATGTCTTTGTAATATATGTAACTGAATGTAAGTTGCAAAGATTTGCAAATTTGTGTTGTGTTCTCATTCACAGAGTACCTCGATTGTATTTCTGCATGGTACATAACAAACCCAGAACACCAGTTCAAAAGAAACACAACAGTTTTAATCACGATAACAACTTGATAAATTAAGTAAATACATATAGTGTACAACATGCATGCGCTGGCTTTTTGAATGTCGGCAAATTTTTTTTTTTTTTTTTTTTTTTTTTTTTTTTTTTTTTTTTTTTTTTCCTTTTTTTCACCCCGCTTAAAGCTGTTGCACTGTTGCACTCTAACTGTTGTTCTCTTCTACAGGCCTCCAGAGAGACGCCATGGTTACGAACAGCAGTTTCACTCCATCACAGCCCAGCCTGAGCATGAGCCACTGGAGGCCAAGCGCCCTCGCATGGAGACTATTGCTGAGGCCCACATAGCCCGCACTCCTTCGACTGCTGGAAGCATTGTCCTGGCCATGCCCCATACAGTACAGGATAGCTTAAGAGCCAACATGGAGGTGAAGAAGGTATGCCCAGCTTTGCTTTTACCGAGATTAGGGTTAAATATGTTACGCATACTATTTTCTACAGACATCAAATTTCTCTGGGTTTAATTAGAAATGTGTGTATTTTCATAAATCTCCATAATCTCCTGTTCTCAGACTACACATACATACACAAAGTGGACCCCCTAGATCAGGGGTGTCAAACTCATTTCCACCAGGGGGCCACATGAGCAATACAGTTCCATTTGAAGGGCCGGTTGTAAATGGAAGACTGTATAGATCAGGGGTCCCCAACCCCTGGTCCGCGAACCAGTACTAGTCCGTAGGTCATTTGATACCAGGCCGCAGTGGAACACATTGGAAAAAATGTACTTAATTTTTTACTGATTTACTTCATTCAAAGAAGATCCACTCATATCCATTTACTTTCTTTATTTAAGGATAATCTGTCAATAAATTTAAAATAAAAGTCATTCAGACTGATACAAACAGAATAGAGTCAAAAAGATGTTTTATTTTGAAAATCCAATGCTCATCACCTTGCTACAGGTCTGTACTAATGGGTGGTACTGGCTCACCAATCCTTGGAACAAAAAAGGTTAGGGACCGCTGATATAGATGTAACTACTCCATAATACACAGACTAATACATGTTTTTGCAATTGATTATTATTTGATTGATTATAAAAACTTTGAATTTCTTCTTTTCCGGGGGGCCGCATTTGGCCCCCCCCCCCCCCGGGCCTTGAGTTTGACACGTATGCCCTAGATACTAGTTTAATAATCTGATCTACAACAGCACTTGTGTCTCGATCCACTCGTATCTAGATCGAATTTTCCCCATTAAAAACAACTATAAACCAATGAATTTGTTCCAATTGCTCTTGTTTACATTCATCCTGGGCATTTTTATTTTGTCTCAGTGCCCATCTGAGATGAATGACATTTTATCTCGTCGTCAAAGCTTGTGTGCTTCTGTATTTTTTTTAAGATAACATTGGCACCGTGTAATTTAATGAAATTAAATAAGTTATGGTTTGCTAATAGTCATTGTCCTGTTTCATGAACAGTGGATTGTTTTCGTAGTTGGCAAAAAAAAAAAACCGACTTTCCTTGGTGAATGAGCAATGACCAAATCAGTGTCATTTATTTTTTATTTTACTGACTGTTCACATGTTGACAGGCACCGGCTTTATTTTTTTGTAGTCTAGCACTATTTTTTTAATAAATATTCTTTGCTCTCTGTTGTTGAATTTGTTTCAATACATCAGGAGTGAATTTAAGCAATTGACAAAAAAAAACACGCAATGAGGTCAGTTATAAAATATTTTCACATATAATTGGTGAATGCCCGCTTCTATCTCTATATTATACATTTTGCTAGAAT
>NC_024325.1:3961313-3963506 GCF_000523025.1 Cynoglossus semilaevis | reverse complement strand
ATTGCCCCCCCCCCCCCCGGGCCTTGAGTTTGACACGTATGCCCTAGATACTAGTTTAATAATCTGATCTACAACAGCACTTGTGTCTCGATCCACTCGTATCTAGATCGAATTTTCCCCATTAAAAACAACTATAAACCAATGAATTTGTTCCAATTGCTCTTGTTTACATTCATCCTGGGCATTTTTATTTTGTCTCAGTGCCCATCTGAGATGAATGACATTTTATCTCGTCGTCAAAGCTTGTGTGCTTCTGTATTTTTTTTAAGATAACATTGGCACCGTGTAATTTAATGAAATTAAATAAGTTATGGTTTGCTAATAGTCATTGTCCTGTTTCATGAACAGTGGATTGTTTTCGTAGTTGGCAAAAAAAAAAAACCGACTTTCCTTGGTGAATGAGCAATGACCAAATCAGTGTCATTTATTTTTTATGTTACTGACTGTTCACTTGTTGACAGGCACCGGCTCCAGTCTTTATTTTTTTGTAGTCTAGCACTATTTTTTTAATAAATATTCTTTGCTCTCTGTTGTTGAATTTGTTTCAATACATCAGGAGTGAATTTAAGCAATTGACAAAAAAAAACACGCAATGAGGTCAGTTATAAAATGTTTTCACATATAATTGGTGAATGCCCGCTTCTATCTCTATATTATACATTTTGCTAGAATTGTTTTCTAGAAAGTTGAACTGATTTTTGGCAAATTCTGAATTTTGATCATCACATTTACAGCATTCTTTTTTTTGCAAAAAATGTTTCTTATAAGAAGTAATTATGAAACTTTTTTTTTCCAGTTGCGGGTTATCTGCAGTTAAACAAAATAAAAAATAAATGACCTTAAAGTGTTTCATCACTTCATGCGTATAATATTTAGCTGTTTGTATTATATGACAGTGTTATCGGATGGAATATTTTTTTTTTTGCTAATTCAAATTCTATGTTTCTAATTGTGCATTTCCTAGGAGTCCAATTTCACTGTCAAAGTGGATTCACCGTCTCCAGGAGGGTCCGCACTTCATATAGGGGAAGATCATGACACGTCTCCCTCCAAACTTTCTAAAGAGGAGCTAATCCAGAGTATGGACCGTGTGGATAGAGAGATTGCAAAAGTGGAGCAGCAGATTTTTAAGTTGAAGAAAAAACAGGTGCACTATTTAACTATCAACTTGCTGAGAAATACATCTCTAGTAGTTAAAACGGCTCCAAAAATCCGAAACCTAGATCTTATCAGATGAACCACGATTATATCTATGTTTGTTCTCCACCATTTGATTTGTGTGAATACAGACAAACTCACAGACAGCAAATCAGCATGCTTTCCATATTTTTCCCCGTGCCTTGGCTGTGGCTTAGCATCAAAATGTTATGTATTGCTGTTGCCCCTTAGCAACAACTTGAGGAAGAAGCAGCAAAACCAATGGAGCCAGAGAAGCCAGTGACCCCTCCCCCAGTAGAACACAAGCACCGCAGCATAGTTCAGATTATCTATGATGAGAACAGGGTAAGTCTACAACACGTTTTTTTGTTCTAAATCTGTTTAATTATTTCATTAATTAATGTTAATATTTTGAGTTATTGTTATAGTTTTTATGTTATTGTTATAGTCTTTTGTTAGACATTTTGGCTTGATGAATCTGTCTAAGGCATTTCTGCAGTTCTGTCCACAAAGGAAATAAAAGTAGTGACCCGTTGCAGTCTTCTGTCTCAAAGCACACCATCTTCCTTGATTTTGTTTAGCTCAAGAGTTTTTAGGGGTTCTTGCAGAGTGATAAGCAATGAGAGTACAGTGTTATTTCATATACATTTTTATACGTGTATACATTTACTTTTGTTGGTGGATTTAGCAGATGCTTTCATCCGACGCGTCTTACAAGAGTAGAGGAACTTTAGTGCATTTAGTGCAAAAGTGTGCATAGTTAATAACCAGCAACATTATGTTGCATTACTGTATTACATGTTAAAAGGTAAACTAAAGTAAATATGTTTTTACTGCTTAATCAAAAAAAAAAAGAATGAAAATGAAATTTATATCGACAATGTGATGCCAAGGGTTAAGTTATTTGAACAAAGAGTGGTCTGAATTTGGACAGAGAACAGAGCATAGGCCCGCTAACCTATGCATAGAGAGCTAACAGAGAGCTAGTCTTTTATGGACATCCATGTAGCGACGAAGCTAGCACTATCCTTTTTG
>NC_024325.1:3959623-3960739 GCF_000523025.1 Cynoglossus semilaevis | reverse complement strand
ATGAGGAAGAAGTTGATTTTGTTCTTTAAGAGGAGAAATCATGCCCGTAAACAAAGGGTAAGTGTTAACATTTGAACAGGGCAAGTTGGTGGAGGAAGTAAATGCTGGTGTGGTTGTAAGACAGTTGTACCACACAAACTGTTGCTGCTACTGTTATACTCGTCTACCATATTGAAGAGACACACAATTTGGAAATGTCATTATTTTTGATACATGTTCCCCTCTTTCGACAGATACTTGGATTCTAATTTTTCTAATTTGTGTGTAGGTTAAATTGAATTACAACCAGTCCTAAGGTGGACCTTTTAGGATATGTCATCAATTTTAACCCTTGTTCCTAGAATTTAAAACATCATCGAGAATAGTAAATGTTTTTTTCTTTTTGCTTCAGGAACAAAAGATTTGCCAACGCTATGATCAACTAATGGAAGCTTGGGAGAAGAAGGTAGAACGAATGGAGAACAACCCAAGACGCAAAGCAAAGGAAACCCGAACACGGGAGTACTATGAAAGACAGTTTCCTGAGATCCGAAAGCAAAGAGAGCAACAAGAACGCTTTCAGAGGTAACTAAGTTAACGTGACACCATTCATAAAGCTTTTGTTTCTGTAATACATTTTTGGCACTCACGGTTAGTTTTGCTAAAGTTCTTCACACATTTGAATGCATGGGCAGAATGACACTTACTGTATATCCAATAATTCTATACCGTCTATTCACTTATTGTTGCTCTAATACCAGAGGTGTGGACTCGAGTCTCATGACTTGGACTCGAGTCAGACTCGAGTCATCAATTTGATGACTTTAGACTCGACTTGACAAAATGTAAAGAGACTTGCAACTCGACTTGGACTTTAACATCAATGACTCGTGACTTCACTTGGACTCGAGCCCTTTGACTCGACAAGACTCGATACTTTCTCCAAAACCCAAAGATTATAAAGTAAGTTATTAAGGAGCGCTCTGTATTTCTCATTGTGTACGTGTGTGCGTCTGTGTGTGTATGTGCTGTCGGCACAACATCCAATCAAATTAGACCCACGTTGTTTTGACGCGATAATATCGAGCCAATCAAATTGCGGGACAACCAATGAGAAAGAGCTGTCGAACAATGCGC
>NC_024325.1:3947269-3959370 GCF_000523025.1 Cynoglossus semilaevis | reverse complement strand
TCCCACCTCTGTCTAATACACAGTTTATATTATTATTATTATTATATTGTTATTATTTGCACACACTTTGGGAGCGTAAAATACCATCTCATCCAGCACAGGCTTCAACTTACGATCAGACCAGCCTGACTGAGTTGACAGTAATAAATAAGTGTAATGGATGGAAAGGGATTGTGAATGACTGTAGACTCGTTATTAGGTTGAAATCAACAGCTTTACATATGTTTGGAAAGCATTCCCAACTTGTTCTACAAGCAACCACGACAATACACAGTGATGACTAAAATCCATTAACTCTATGAAAAAATATGAACATATATATATATATGTATATGTACATATATGTATGTGTATATGTACATATATGTATGTATATATGTATATGTATGTATATATGTATATATGTATGTGTATGTACATGTATATATGTATGTGTATATATATGTATATATGTATGTATATATGTATATATATATATATATATATATGTATATATGTATATATGTAAATGTATATATATATATGTATACACTACCGTTCAAAAGTTTGGGGGTTACATTAAAACGTACACCTTTATTTATCAAAAAGAGTTGCAAAATGAATAGAACATATAGCCAAGACATTGTGATTAGAAAAATGTATTTTTATTTGAAATAATAATTCATTTTTGAAACCTTTGGCACTATAGCTGTTAATTTGTGCATTTGTGCATTTTGTGTATTTATTACATGTTTTGGTAGGAGTTTAGTTATACTTTGGTATCATTTTCATGACATTTTCCATATTGACAATTTCATTTAGAGTACTCACAAATAAAAGTAGTGAGAGGTGAAACGTCTTAAAAAAAAAAAAAAAAAACAACCTCCGTCCAGTTTTCCCTCAAAGTAACTATTTAATAATTTATATTAACTGACAATTTAATTAAATTAAAAATGATCACAAATAACCTATGGCTGTAATCTCAACTACAAACATGACAGGTCACATAAACGGTAGGATATTTGTTTGGCCATCCGCTTTCATTTTATGAACATAGCAGCATGTTTTAGTCTAATAATCGTTTTATAATGGCAGGCACACCCATCTGCTACAAGGGCAGCATCCCTCAGATACTCCCAGACCCGGATGTTAAGCCCTTTTATTATTTAAAAGCCAAAATGACATCACAGATGAGAGTTGTAAATTTTACAGCTCAGGATAAGCTCATCTGTGTTGTGGAGGACCGCAGTTTTAAGAACTCTTAAGAAGTTTTGGAACCTGGATATACAGTGCTGGCACGCTGAACCACAATGCACGCGCTATGAGAGACTAAAAGAGAACGTTTTAAAGTTAATATGACACAGCGAAGCACTCAGCTGGACCACAGATACTTTGATATCTATTTGAATGTCCTATATGACGGTGACTACACATTTTATGGACCGGAGAACACAGAGTTTTGAGCTTATAAAAATAGTTTCTGCTTGCTATTGTTATGCACTAAAATTTGTCGAAATAACCGTAATATTATTGTGCACATTTATTGATAGTATTATTATTTGATTTAGGCAGTTTATTTTTTAGCACTGAGTGCACGGCTTTTTTGTTTTTGAGCCCGTGCTTCATTTTTCAGTTATGCGTTTTATTTAGTTTCTATCCTTGTCTTTTTCTATCCTGGTTTGTTTGATTCATTTTTCTATTCTTAAAGAAGACTTCCATGTTGTGTTTAAGAGTAAACGTTTTCAGGTAATAGTCAATTCGGCATTTTCACTGGTTAAGTCAACCGCGACTTTCTTGAGTTGATTACAGCCCTAAAATAAACCATAAACACTTCGAAATTGCATTGCCCTAAACAAAACTTAATAACATTTTAAAACCATTTTTTTTCTCATGTTTTCCAGGGTTGGGCAAAGAGGCACGGGCCTTTCTGCAACGATTGCAAGAAGCGAGCATGAGATTTCTGAGATCATTGATGGCCTTTCGGAGCAGGAGGTGGTTATGAATCTACAATCTTCTTTAAGTTGCCTGTCATTTGTGCAAAGTACTGTAGCCCACGTAGAGCACTAACTGTTTTATACTCCTTTTACACCTATTTTATTAGGTTTATTATTGTTTTTAAAGCTCTGACTCGACTAAAAAAAAAAGTTCCGAGTAAGGTGAATAATGAAGTCACTACATCTTTGACTGTCTGTTACATTTTCAAATCTTATACATCTTCTATTAGGAAAAAAAAAACATATATTGTGCCTAAGATACTAACGTTCAGTCTGTTCACGTCCACAGAACAATGAGAAACAGATGAGACAACTATCAGTCATTCCTCCCATGATGTACGACTCCGAGCAGAGGCGAGTCAAGTTTATCAACATGAATGGCCTAATGGACGACCCGATGAAGGTGTACAAAGCCCGGCAGTTTATGAATGTTTGGACCGAACACGAAAAGGAGATCTTTAAGGAAAAGTAAGCCTTTTTTTTTTTTTTTTTTTTTGTTGGAAGCAGCATAACATTGCTAGCTCACACCGTATCCTTGTAAATCTGAAGGGCTGAAAATGTTTATGCACCCAAATGTCATGTAATACTTGCCCACCTTTATTTTATTTTTTTCGTTCCTGGAACATGAGTAACAATTTGAATATCTTTCCAGGTTTGTCCAACACCCCAAGAACTTTGGCCTGATTGCGTCATATTTAGAGAGAAAGGTAAATTTCTGGTTGTCATTTAAACCGTTTTCACGAATGACACGCAGTCTGTGCTAAAAGTTAAAAAAATTCTGTGAGCAGCTGATTTTTAATTGACAGCATAAAACAACAGTGTAGTAGGTGAACAACAGCAAAAACGTTAACACCAGAATTGATTGTAATTTATTTATTTATTGCCCTCTATAAGGCAAGAGATTTTTCAACACATTTTTGAAGGAAACAAAATATATATTATTCCAATATGCCACTATCAATTGACTCCAGATTCAGGAAAAAGTGACACAAAAAGTTTGTTACTGTGATGTTATGATATGAATTAAATACCTGGAAAATCAAATGTTTTCAAAATAATTCCCCAGCACTAGTTTTCTGACTAGTTTTCTTTGACTCTTAATTTTTCTTGGAAAAAAAAAGAAAGGTATTTCTGTGTACACTGCTGCTGCATACCTGAATACCTGAATGACAATGATGCGTTTCCTTGACTATCGCTTGTCATAATTGTGAATTCTGCTTTACAGTGTGTTGCTGACTGCGTCTTGTATTACTATCTAACAAAGAAGAACCACAACTACAAAACACTTGTGAGGCGAAACTATGGAAGACGAAGAGGAAGAAATCAGGTAAGACGCTATTTTAATGTCTTGCTCGATTGTGTTTCTAAGTGAGTACGCCATAATCTTCTTTCTTTCTTATGACATTTAAAAGATCATTTGAGGCGTTGTAAAGCAATCGCCAGTATGTTATGGAAAATCAGCTTCTGACAAGCGTTTGTCATGTCCCACAAAATCTGAAGAATTTGAAGCCCCTCTCCGTTGTTACCATCCGTTTACCCGAACCACACCGTGTTCGCTTCAAACAGTTACCCTCTGGTTTTTGTGTTACGTGACTATAGTGAGTTATTTAGAAGAAAGTAGGAGGACAGTGTGAGCAAAGGCAAGAGCATTGGAATGTAGGGTGATTTAAAGAAAGAGCGAGGGGGGGAAAAAAAAAACAACCTCTGAAAGACAAAATTAGTGGTGGCAGTTTGTCTGACTGTGTGTGTGTGTGTGTGTGTGCAGCTAGTTTTCTTCGTTTCCATTTCCTCTTCTGTTCCTGTGGTGAGGGGAGGGGGGAGGGCAGAGAGAGAGAGAGAGAGTGAGTGAGTGAGAGAGGGAAAGTCTTGGGTATGTCAAACGGATGAAATGGTACAGTCCAGCCATCTGACTCGGCCAAAAAAACTCACTGTGCTGCTGTGAGTGCCAATCAAAGAGGACTGCACGTCAAGGATTACCTTGAGTGACCCTGAATAAATTAGTGTGTGCATGTGAGATGGACAATTCTTTGGGTGGCTTAAGCGGCCTGATGACACGCTTTCCTGGAATATGTGTGGCCGTGCTGTGGCCCGGCAGCCCTTCTAAGGAGCTCTGGTATGGTGCTGTCCTTCCACTCTACGGCTGTCGTTATCAGCATTACGGAACTACTGGAGGGTAAACTGTCCTCATAACACCGGGAAGCTGTGGCTTACAGCAGAGCTAGGGGGTTTTATGAACAGCAAAAGAGCGCAGGTATGTTTCTAGCTCCAGAAACCTTTTTTTTTTCTTGACACCGCAGTTGTTGTTTTTTTTTTTTGGGTATGTTGTGCAGTACTTTTGCTGTGGTAGTTTATTTCAGAGCTGAGAGCCATTTGCTCCCCTGTGTTTTTTTTGATTGTTTGCTCTCTGAGAAACATTAGTAAGCAGTTTTTATTTCAAGTGTAGAAAGCGGTGCAGTCTTTTATCTGCGTATTTGTTGTTGCTCTGACGTGGGAATTCTTTTTAGATGGCATATGTAACCCCAAAACATCTGTATTGGCCCTGCCAGGGCTTTAGAATGATTAATCATTAATGTAATTAATGCCTTGCTCTATGCCTTCATATTAATGTAGAACAGACAACTCTATTTGGTAGATGTCTTGAAATGCCTTCTATCCAGTTTCCTTTGTATATAATTTAAAGCCACGTTTTCAGTTTTTGTAATTTTTTTAAAATTTTTTTATATTTACAGTCTACTTAAAATGTAATTTCACAGCATTTTATGCACGTAGTACACAGCCTGTAATACACAGACTTACCATTGTCCCTGGAAAAAATCATTTTGCATTCATCAACTATGGACAGAAAACTCCTATCCAAGCATGAAACGAATGCTGTAAACTGCAACTTAAATCAAAGTTTTGTTTCCCGTGCCGTTATACGTTCTTCAGGCAAGTGGTACACAAATGAACTTGCAAAAACATAAAACATTTTTTTGCATGAAGTCGGTATAATTACCATATTATTTGTTTGTTTATTTATTTATTTATTTATTCTACTATATCTTCTAAAACTCCCTGAAGTTTAGAGGTTTCTGCCGGTTGCCTTCGTCGTGTGGTAGGAAAGGGAAAATCAACTTGTGGCTCTGTAGTTTCATAAGTCAAATAAGACCTGGGAATCTGCAAAAGATGAAGAAATCTAAACCAGGAAAGAGCAGAAATTAAAACAAAAGAGCTGCGGAAACCATGAGGCTTTGGAGAAAATCTGTGTAGAGGCTTTTACTGCAGAGTACTGTAGAAGAGGTTAGGAATGCGACGACTGCCCTGCAAACATAAGGGCTTTAGTAACCAACCGTATCAACAGCTGAATAACTGACATGAATTGCAAGAGGAATTATCTGAAGTTTTGACTACGTTTCCTGACGTACACGCATTGATCCGACTTTACATTTACAATTTATTGTTCAATCTTGAGGACTACAGCTTTTATTTCTGCTCCGTCATTCATACTGCGTACACAACCTCACACATCATGCAAAGGAATGTCACGTCATGCAATACACAGAAATATAATAATAAATACATACTTTCAAAAGTAGTGGCCCCAAGTGAAGAATTATAACATGGCCTACTAATATAACTGGACACTTTTGTCTGGAGGCACTTTTTCGGACAAGAAAAGAAAACTACATCTAATCACTAATGATTTGAACTTTATCGATCACACCCATGGGGAATTCTTGTGTTAGCAACAGATCTGCTAACACAGATCCATATATGTATGTATATATGTGTGTATATATGTATATACACATGCATACAGATATACGTATATATGTATATCTATGTATATATATGTGTATATATATGTATATATGTGTATATGTATGTATGTATATGTATGTATGTATGTATGTATGTATGTATATATATATATATGTATGTATGTATGTATATATATATATGTATGTATGTGTATATATATATATATATGTATGTATGTGTATATATATATATATATGTATGTATGTGTATATATATATATATATGTATGTATGTGTATATATATATATATATGTATGTATGTATGTATGTATGTATATATGTATATATACATACATGTTTTGCCCCCGTCTATCTCTAATGAATTTACCACTGAGTGAGGCACATTCCTTGACCCCATCTGCTACCAGCATGGGATGTTTGGCTTGGCGTAGACAGACTTGTTCCAGGACAGCGATTTCATGGAGCAAGCAGGAAAAAATATTCTGCGGTGTACCTCGCCAGTGGTGATGATAAAGAAAGGTTGCTTTTCTCTCTGTCATTCTGTTGGACTGGCTTTCGTTTTAAATACAGCTTTGATTGCTGTTGTTAGCTCTGCTATCTCTGCCTGTGTGGGCAGGGATATTGATCTCAACATGCCGGGGTGCATTCTTTTTGTTTTGAGATACCTAAATCATATTCACTTAGTTTAAGGACATCCCCTCCTCCTCTCGTTTGCAGAATAGTTTAAAGAACAATTACTGTGCCAGAAAACGGTTTTCGGTGGAGTACCTGTATTTTCCTGCATATTTTCTACCTATGAGACCACAATTTTGTGTGTATAAAAACATCTATAGCTGTTCATTTTCTTATGGTCAATGTCAAAACCAAATAGCCATTACCATTCTGTCCATTCTTAGAGACAGTATTTTTCTTTAGTTTTCTTACCAAAAAAAAACCCCATGTATAACACTTCATGTTTTGTCTCCAGCAAATAACACGTCCCTCACAAGAAGACAAATCAGAGGAAAAAAACGAAGAGGATAAAGCTGAGAAGTCAGAGAAAAAAGAAGAGGAAGAAAAAAAGGAAGAGGAAGAGAAAGATGAAAAGGAGGATTCTAGGTGAGTTATCAGTTGTTCAAATCTTCTCTCAAACCCTCACAGGCAAACATAAATTCACACTAAATCTTAGCCAAGAAGAGTGTTTACATGACTGATTAAAATGTAGTTGCTGCATTGGCCACAAGTGATTTCTATTTACTTTAACCACATGCACTAAAGAGAGTTGAATTTAGTTTGCATTTTAACCCTTTGATGCATGACCCATGATATACTGAGTTAAAAAAAATGTTACTAAGTGTTTTTATGTGTATTTAGACATAAAAATGAGAACTTATTTGGTTCTGTTTTTATACACCAAATTTTCTTTTTGAATGTTGACACAATTATTCTGCAGTTGCAAAGGCTGACCACTGTATGGCAGTGTTGGGTGATTCTCAGGCGTCCACTGTAGAGGCTTATATGCAACACTGCCATCAAAACCTATTCTTATCATAGAAAATGACATTTTCATAGCTGTCCACTGTAGTGACCGTCATCCATGAAAGGGTTAAACATGAATCATGTTTTCGAACTAATGATGACTAAAACTCCAGTTGCCCCCTTTAATCTGTAGTTTAAAGCAAGAATTCCTTGCAAAAAGTCCATTAAATGTTTAAATAACATTCTGACTCAAAAATCTCGTTTTTGCGCAAAACCAGTTCGAGTAGGTGTTTTAAAAGTGCTTTTCGCAGATATTGTAATCTGGAAAAACTGCTGATTAGAAAGACCTTCACTCACCTATCCATTACAGTTATTTTAACGAATGTCATCTGAACTTAATTACAGTAGTGTTTGCATTTGATTTGTTAAACGTCATAATTTACAATTAAAATTATAATTAACATAATTTTAAAGTTGTTTAATTCCTGTTAAGTTTGTACAAACTCCATAACCTTACTCATGTATGGTTCTAGCAAAATACAGATCACTAAAAGAGTCTATAATTGCTGAGTCAGAAGAGAACCGATATTTGTGCTACCAACTGGCACCATAGCTGTACGTTCCTTTTCCACAACCACAGGGACATTGGCAAGGACAAAGACAAGTGTGACGGCGGGGAGGACGAGGACGGAAAACAGCAAAACACCCCACGCAGGAAAACTGCCAACAGCCAGGGCCGTCGTAAGGGAAGGATTACCACACGCTCCATGGCCAATGAGGCTGCAACTGTGGCAGCTGAGGAAACAACCCCCTCTGCCCAGGAGTCTGGTGTGCCAGATCCACCGCAGCTCCCTAGAACTGACCCAGCACAAAAAGCCATGAAAGACGCTGCAAAAACTCCACTGTCTGCCTTGGATACTACTAAAGGTGATTCCTCACTTTTTTTGCTCTTTTGTGTGAACATTGTGTGCAATCCAAAGGAAACGTTGCACTGCAGTAATTACAAAAGGTTTTCGGTAGGGATGTCCGGGCGTTTGATATCAACCTATATCGATATAACGGCAGTAACGGTGGCCTGCTTAAAGAATTTAAGTGCGGTCTACTCACTAAGGCGATGGGTTAAAGAAGTGTTTCTCAATTATTTTCTGCCATGCCCCCCCTAGGGGACAGAATTAAAATACCATTTAGCACCTGGTAATATTTATTTATTTATCTGTACTAACCACTTTATGTTGCTGGCATCAGCATTCTGCATACAATCCCGATTGTAACTAAATAGATTAATATAATGAGCTACAATGCTGCCCCCTAGTGGCTAGAGGCTTGTTTGTCGTTGATAATGTTGTGTTCATGTGTTAGGAGGTTAACAGTTAGGGGTGTGGGATAGGGAATGGGGAGTTGTGGTTAGGGTGTGTGTGTGGATGAGGATAAGAGAGAGAGAGAGAGAGAGAGAGACCGGAGAGTATGAGAGGAGGAAAAGGTGTTTTTGGAGAAGCTATAAGATGAGATCAGTAAAGGAGTTTAAAATGAGGTTAGAGCTTTGTGTTTCAATAACAAATTCTTCAGAGCACTGAGGCACCTGACATTTCTGTCGCTGGGGCATTGCACTATTTTTAGAGCACGTCATTTTGCAAAACCCAGAGACTTACGTACTATTTTGATTGACTGCAGATTTTTAAGTAGTATTAAAATGAAAAAAAAATATATATATTTTTTTCTTTCGAAAAAAAAAAATATTTTTTTTTCTTTGTTTGTAGCCACCAATACAATCCTGGTATTGTGAAAATATGTTTTAGCAATTTTAGAGCAGGGACACCAACAAGCAATTTTCTTAATCAACCTCCATACTCCTGACTATGTGGTGTGTAAAAAAATGTTTATAATAATGGCTTGGTAATCCTCATTTTACATAACACTCTCCCCTTGTGGTCTGATCTGATTGTCTGTTTGTATGTAAACAGCAGCCCTGAATTGGGACTACAGCCTAGAATTAGACTGCCCACTTCACATTGGATCATAATGTTCAGACACATGTCGGACTAAAGCTTTGACAGGGTTTACACAACTGATTGTGTCATGACCCAAGTAGGTTTATCCTGAAAGCGGACAGGCGGCTCAGAAGGTACAGACTCTAAGTGCCAGGTGTCGGATGAGCTTGGTCTTACACGAAACACAGGAAGCTTTCTGTGGTCTGTCCATTACCAAGCAATCCCTGGCTCTGGTTCTGCTGTTGTCATGGTAATTGGTTATGCACTTCCACACTTTAAAGTCTCCTCTTTTTTTTAAAGCTGTAAAAGTGTGTCGTGCAAGGTCCGGTCTTTATTGTTATTGATTTACTTTTCACATTCTGTCCTTCTGTCCTGTCAATCCTCTATCTGGCCTTGTTTCCAACATACATAAATGTTTTGTGTGATGTTTTGTTCATTCTTCTCGGTTTTTATAAAAATAGGTTGTGTGTCCAAGGCCAGGTATTAAAAAAAAAAAAAAACAGCCAACTCAATCTGCCAGTATAATTAATTTTATTTTCTCATTTGTTAAAAAGCATTTCCCTGGAAGTGGTGCTTTGAGTTAAGTACGGCGGTGAACTGAAGCCTCCGAATGAGTCAAGACTTTTTCATTTAAAAAGTCATACATTTAGGTTTTGGAAACTGCTCACCACATATGAGTGTTTGATTATTGACTCCTGGTGTCATGACATTGGTCTGGAGTGACAAAACTTGAAATGAATCGTCTTCTTTAAAACACTCTGCTGTACCCTCGCCTCAGTCATAGAGAAACTTACATGTGTTTATCAGAAGGGGATTTCTGTGGCCATTTTAACTGTCGTTTTTTTTCTCTCTCTCCCCGCCGCCCACCTTTATGTCAGGTTTGTGGTTGGTGGCAAGGTTCCTGATAATGTCGCAGGTACACTGGCTGCTATATTAGTCCAACTGTTTACACAGATAGAGTCTGTGCCATGGAGGAGAGTGGACCAAAGTTTACTCAGCCCCCACCGTGCCAACAGTGCACATTTTGTTTCTGTGTGCGAATGAAACTGTGCAGTCGAGGCAAAAGCAAGAAGAGTGTGTGTGTGTTTCAGTGTGAGTGTGACAGTGAAGAGGGAAGTTGGCTTGGGTTAACTGTCCTATCTGAATGTTTGTCTCAATTCAAGGCCTTTTCCCAAAGAGTTAGACTCAGCCCCTCAACTCTTCCACCGTCTGATTCTGCTGATCAGCTGACAAACGACCTCCCCTTGCGGATTATGGGGAGGAGGATTTGTACTGGGCTGTGCAATGAGGCAGAAGGGAACAGTAAGAGAAAGACAGAGAGGGAAGGGCTGGCTGTGCGTGGTGGAGAGAGAAAGATATAGCAGAGCGTAAGTGAGGGAGCAGGTCTCGGCAGCCCATGAATGTAAACAGATTATTAGATCACGGGCCATGAGAAGAAGACGGTTGAAGAGTAGCTGTCACTCTCTCTCTTTCTGCCTCCCTTCGTTGTTTATTGCTCTCTGTCTCTCTCTGTCGGTGCTTATGGGGCGTTTCTTTTGTTTCTTTGTGATTTAGCTGGTGCTGGTGAGACCGGAGAAACTTCTCGCTGGACCGAGGAGGAGATGGAGGTGGCCAAAAAAGGTAGTGTTACAAATGATTTTTTTTTTTCTTGGCTTTGGTTCTCACAATTCTCTGCCGTTTCTACCTTCCCCTGACTATTTCTTGTTGCCATGTTACTAGAGACAAAAATATATTAGAGTGTTCTCTGAGCAAGCCATTTGTAATGGTAGGAAGGGAAAAAAAAACTTGCATATCAAGAACAACTCTCAAGCTGGTCCAGACTTTGGTGGTCAGCAGTCTGCTTAGGCGAAGAGTGATGGGAGAAGGGAAGGGGAGGGGAGGCAGCAGAGAGGAGGAAATGGAAAAGAGAGAGACTAGGAGTAGATTAACCACACTACAATTTATATACTGTCAAACAATCTGTTAAAATTCAACGGTACAGTCATGGAAAAAAACTTTATCATCAGTATTATATGCTATTAGTTTTATCAATTAGAAATAACAATCTAGTTATTAATGGCAACGGTGTCAGCCTGAATCAGGGTTTTTTTTAGTTATGAAGTGAGTGTAAAAGTGTGTAATAAGTAAAAAAAAAAAAAAAAACAAGGTTTATTGTTGGCCACACATTTTCATTGCTAGACTTTCTTGTTCTTGTCTTGGACCAGGGCTTGTCGAGCACGGGCGAAACTGGACAGCCATTGCCAAAATGGTAGGCACTAAAAGTGAAGCTCAGTGCAAGAACTTCTATTTCAATTACAAGAGACGTCACAACCTGGACAACCTACTCCAGCAGCATAAGCAGGTGAGCGACTTGCTATCTGCCGTTCACTCCAACGCTGTCGTTGCAGACTCCGTATAAATACAACACTGTTTATGTTTTCCAGGATACGAGGCGAACCCGGGCTGATAGGTCTCAAGGTGAAGGTCTAGCCACAGCATCACCCGACGACGATGAGGACAACGCAGACGAGAGTGAAGGTCAGAGAGATTATAATGAAAACCATGCGCTCATTAGATATACTCTCGCGCTTCAGCTGATTATAAATTGTTTTAGGCTGAGAACACTAATTCACGATTCCCTCTGAACTCAAGGTTTTCTACAAGGCGTTGCGTTGCGGTGATGACGAATAAGGATTAAATTAAAAAAGCACAAAGGGGAAAGAAAAAGGATATGAACTCATTCTGACTAATTGATTACCGCTGGTTGCTGAACAGTTCTTTGCTTAAAGAGTCAAAAAGCTGTCTCGTCCGTTTGTTTTGCCTCATTTCTATCTCCTCGGAGGTTCTTAATTCTGCTGGATGCTATGTAGTGTTATCTGAACAAATTCAAGTTTAGTGTGTGCGCTCATGGGCATAGGTGGCACAAGGGACGGGTGGGACA
>NC_024325.1:3923771-3947178 GCF_000523025.1 Cynoglossus semilaevis | reverse complement strand
ACCTTGTGCTCGTGTTAACATATTCCATTATGCTCATTTAGGTGCTGACAACAGCTCTGACACAGAGAGTGCGCCCTCGCCCTCTCAGGCTGACTCCTCAAAATCTAGCGACACCAAGAGGACAGAAAATGCCGCAGAAGAAACTCCAAGCTCTGACCAGCACAGAGGCCAAGCCAGTAATGGAAAGGCTCCGGAGCCCTCGTATGGAGAGCTTTGTGTCAAAGAAGAGAAAAGCCCGGAGAGTGAGACCGGATCTCAAGACGAAAAGGCCAGGATGACTCTTTATACAAGCTCTCTGCATCCTAAAACGGAACCACAAGACGAGGATGTGAAGACTGGGGAGGTTCAGGTAAAGGTGGAGCCGGAAGTCAAAGACAAAAAGGAAAAGGGAGATCACGGTCAGATGCATAGAGATCTTCATTCAGATAATGACTCCAGTGCCACCTGCAGTGCTGATGAGGATGTGGAAACGGAGCCTGAAAGACAGAGGTGTGTCTCTCCCCAGTTTTATATGCATGTCCTCAAGTATCTCCTTTTTTTTTTTTTTTTTTTTTAAAACAAATTAGTTTAGAGTATTATCTGTATGACTCGTGTTACTTTTGCTACATAACACAGCAGCTTATTTGCCACGGAAAAGCCGTCATTGCTTAACCCTCCTGGCACAGTGCTGGTATCCTCGCAGTCCCAGCTGAACATCCAGCAGTTGCAGCAGAGGGCAGCTGCCATCCCTCCCATGGTAAATCACAGCTTGATATTGGACTTGTTGTTGTTGTTGTTGTTGAATTAGAAATTGTTTTTATATTGTCAAAATTTGGCCCAACATTTTAGTTATGTTCAATGTAGAAACTAGATCGCATCATTGCTTGGAGGTTGTTCCTGAACCCTATTGGTCTATGAATGTGCCATTAAGTCAGCACTTAAGTAGTCTCTGAGTATCTTAGCAGTTAAACTAACCTAGACCCTTTTTCGTCCTAAAATACTAAAGGTGCCTGGTCCTTTTGGCCTAAGTGGATTTGCCATGTTGCAGCATCAAATCAAAGCAGCACACGAGTCTGCTCACCAGGAGGAGAAGCAGAGGCAGGATCAAGGAGAGGTTGAACACCGGAGCCACTTTAACACTCACAGCCCCACTGTGATAGACAGAGACGGTAGGGAAACAAAACAAGTGTTACTGCTTCACTCCTCTGTTGTCATCGTCCTCCTTTTTTCCCCCCATTATCTCACCTTTAGTCTCTCAGCTGCCATTGTGTTATTTAAACCAGCTGCATGTTTAAGCCCTGTTTTTGTCAACTATGTGCTCAGAAGATCTGTCTTCTACCTGGATACAGAGCAGTTGTGCCATACTGCACATTCTCAGTTGCCATTAGGAAATAGCACTGTGATTGTTTTTTTGGGGGCCGTTTCTGTTTATTTAGGATGGCTTTACGCATTTTCTTTGGAATAATCAGGAAAGTAACAATCTTTTACAGGCTTGATTTTATTTGTCCAGTTTTTACTTTGCAAATTATTTTTTATTTAGAAAAATTGTATCTCAGAGGTTATGGAGACTGCAGCTCAGCGTAAAGTGTTGTATTTGTTACACATTGGAGGTTGGAGTCGGCTGCTAATGGCGGCATAAAATGTGGAGGCCCATCCACTCTTGATGAGTTTCTTTTTTAAATAGTGGTTGTCTTCCCTTTGGGCTTATGCCTGTATGCTGCTTATGATATGATGCTAATAATGACCTGCAGGGTCATTCTGGTCAGCTAGGTTCCCCTACCTACTCTCCCCCGGAGCTAAGCAAGACCTTACCCCAGCCTGACCACAATGGCCCCGGTGTCTCTTGCTACAGTGTGCCTCCAGGTAAAGCGCACATCTTGAAAATCTTCCTCCCACTCCTTTGCCTTCTCGTCACCTCCCTTCCTTTGCTGATACAAATTAGCTTCACAAGAATTCTATGCAGTTCTTAGGTTTGACAGTGGAGAGATGTAATGCACAGATAGCTGCAGGATATAATTTAGTTTGGGACTAAAACGTTTATTCTCCGTAGGTGGCCTTGTTATCTCACTGTTGTTTTTGGGGGGGAAAGGTTTAAAATTAGGATCATTTGTACTGGTGGTTTTTTAATTTGGGGATTTTTTTGGGGAAGGACAAGGGCGCAGGTTTAGGGTTTTATTTATTTGATGATATTCATTACTCAGTTTTGTTGAAGTTAGGCACAGATTACTGATTATTGTCTTTTTGTACGGATCTACATCCTGAAGCTCTCGTGTGACTGAGATTTCTTTTGGTTTGCATAGAGTTCCTTAGCCATAAGGAGCAAGAAAATCAGTTATTTGAGATTTGTTGTTGTCTTACTGCTACATTGTTGTATTAAAGGCAAGTTGATTTGGTCTGAAAAAATTGCTTTCAGTTATTAGATCTTTGTAAAGTCTGGCTCGAATGTTAACGTGATACACTGTTCCTCTTTAGTTTGCATTCCATTTTGTATTCTAATCCAAGTGTTTTTATATTATATTTTGATGTTTGTAAAGCATGACATATTCCCCTACTCTTTGGTTGTTTGTATGTTTTTGAGTTGTCACCAGTTTGTCTTCTTAATGTCTCTTAATTTCAAGAAGAAAGGAAAGGTAGATACTATATATACAGCTGCTAATCTGACCTCAAGCTGAGGAACAGGCCATTCGTCAGATATGTTTTCCTTACTTACAGGTGTCATTCTAAATGAAGCTAAATACAATGTTCAGCCTAATGCAAATGCTGGGTGGATTGGAGCTGTTGAGTTGTGACATTCACAGGCTGTGTTGCAATCTCTTTCCGAAATATCCAAATGTTGGGTGTGGATCGGTAGTGTGTGACTTGTTTTTCTTCTTCTTCTTCTTCTTCTACTGACTTGTTTTTCTTTTTCTTCTTCTTCTTCTTTTTTTTATTTTATGTTTCCTTCTAGTACTGCATTCTTCTTCCAACCAGCTGGTCCAAGGTATGCCGGATGGAGTTCGTATGACAATCAGCAGACCCAGTCGGCCTCCAAACATTCCCTCTCCTCCTCCACTCATTCCAACTGCCAAGCCTACAGACAAGCCCTCCTTCTTACAGGGAGGTTCCATCTCCCAGGTATAACACAAGGGGAAAGCTGTGCTGGTCACTTGCTGCCATTATAAAAGGAACTTCCAGACTTCACTTCCTCAAACCACATAAAAAAATTCACTTAGTTAATACATTATTCATATTTTTATTGTTATTTAAATCAATATACATGCAATGTAGTAACATGTCATTGCACATCATTAAAAAATGTGCAAAAGTTTTTATTTTTATTTTTCAAAATAATAATAATGCTTTGCGCCTATCATGAGACCCAAGGACACTTTACAGAAGTGAATTAAAATAAAGTAAACGATAAAAAAAATACAGTGAAGCAATTAAACACAACAATACAGTAGAAGATGTCAGATGAAGTGGTAACAAAAAAATGAGCCAAAGAGTTGGAATGTAAAATGTTAGAGTTATAAATTATAAGTTTGAACTTGTATAGTTTGGATTTGAATCAGGGCAGGGAGTCAGATTTGCATAGTTCTGGTGACAGGGAGTTCCAGAGCTGTTGACTAGATGGGTAGAAGGGACAGAAAAGTGAAGGGATTGAGATTAAGGATCTCAGAGAGCGATATAATGCGCTAATGTTGAGCATGGTAGACGGGTACATCGCATAATTGCCAACATGTATTTTACTTTCCAAAATAAAATGAATGACTGAATATAATATGAAATGATAGGTTTTTTATATTGCTTGTGTATTTTTGCAACCGTACACAGCCCTAATTAACATTTGCACTTACATTATGACATTTTAACACAATTCAAA
The DNA here is from genome assembly GCF_000523025.1 of Cynoglossus semilaevis. Lineage (NCBI taxonomy): Eukaryota > Metazoa > Chordata > Actinopteri > Pleuronectiformes > Cynoglossidae > Cynoglossus > Cynoglossus semilaevis. The sequence continues at coordinate 3,943,337 of NC_024325.1, read as the reverse complement.
GTATATTATCCGGTGGCAACATAGTAAAAGAAAACATGTCCACTTTACTTTGGCAGCACATGCTTTGAGGATTGTTTATTAAAGAAAGCCCCTGCTGAAAAACTATATATATATTTCTATATTTATATATATGTATGTATATATATGTATGTATGTATATGTATGTATGTATTGTATATATGTATATATGTATATGTGTATGTATGTATGTATATATGTATGTATATATATGTATCTATATATGTGTATATATATATGTATATGTGTATATATATATATGTGTGTGTATATATATATATGTACACTTTGTAAAGCCTAGTAGCTCAGTATAGGCCACAAATTACTAGATCTTTTTTGTTCTCTCAGATGTCTAAGACAGCATTTAGTCTTGTTCTGCTAAAATAACTTTTCTTAATAACTTGGTTTTTGTTCCTGCTCATCTAGGGTCTCCCTGGTACATACCTTCAGCCCCATGTTGTCTATGGGCCAGAGGGGACAAAGAGCAACGTAGGCTCAATCTCTCTGGGTCTGCCACGACAACAGGATCCCAGCAAACCTGGTAAGAAAACCAATTAGAATATCACATCATCATACTTATTTCCAGGTAACAGATATAACACCACACTGAAAATAATCATTACTTTAAGTAGAAGTCAGTAACTGAGTAAAGGTTTAAAAAAAAAAAGTTTTAGTTTTTTTTGTGGAACCATGTCTTTTTTAACTTTTGACAGTTTGATCATTGAATAATTAAAACAGTTCAGTATTAATTGGTGCATGGAATGGAAGAGCCTTGTCCACTTCAGTAGAAAAAGCAGTTCAGTATTAATTGGTGCCTGGAATGCAAATATCAAAGAGCCTTGTCCACTTCAGTAGAAAAAAAAATGTTATAAACAATGAGTGCAATACACCAGGACCACATATAAACTTGTATCTGTCTTTGTAGCAGGAGCTCCCGTTTCCTCCATCCAGGATGGTAGAGGAAACCCAACAAAATCCAGTGAAGGTCTGGTGTACAGAGGATTAATTACTAAGGTACAGACTAAAAAAAGCAGTTCTTCCCCCCCCTTAATCCTGGTTTAGATTCATTTATAAATACATGACAGATATTATGATAAAGTTATTATCCAAGCTTGTCATTTTACGGTCTATTCTATTACGTCTACTCTGGTTGAAAAGTTTAAAAGGTATTGAGTGATTGTAAGAACATCGGCGGGAGCATTCAGTCAGCTCTGGTTGCAACTTATAATATCTTTGCTCTTTTTCAAAATAGGGACAACCAGCCGTGCCACAGTCCAGCATTGCAGCTGACCTCCTGAAGTGCACAATCACAAAGCTGGCCACAGAGGATCAGAACATACCGGAGAAGGCAAGAGGGGAGCAGCTGGCCAAAGCTCATGTCATCTATGAAGGGAAAAGTGGTCACATACTCTCCTTTGATGGTAAATAATGTTTTGATTATATCGTTCTGTGCCTGCTCCTTATGAGCATAAACATGATCTTATCATCATCTAACCTCTGCCCAATCTACAAATTGCAGTACTAAGCAGTACTCATAAGCAAGACTTTTGTATAAATCCAATGGGCTATTTTCTTCACAGCAGCAAAAAAGCGTGTTCATTCCCCCCCCCCCTTATTTTAACAGTGTTGCTGCAACACAGGGCAGGATCGACACTAATCTTTAGTGTCCATATTTAGCAAATTATGCAGTACTCATTGTGTACGTTCTCATTTGATGAGTTGATTTGACTTTATTTTATGTCCAAAAGCTGTCAAGAACCCCAGGGAAAACACCCGCAGCCCCAGAACAGGCCACGAGATGAAACGCACTTACAACATGATTGAAGGATCCATGGGCAGGGGACACAGTGGCAGAGAAGGCGCTCCATTTGAGGGTATGTGCCGCTGAATGAATAAAATGTACGCAGTACTGTTTGTGCGCCGTGACTTTGCTAAGTTTTCTTTTCGTCTTAGGTTTAATTAGCAGAGCACTGCCAAGAGAAGGTATGCATGGAGATTCAAAGGACAGACCAGTGATTGGTGGATCCATCATGCTAGGTAAAGCTTTAACGTTCTTTATTCATTCATTTATTCATTCCTTTTATTTATTCAGTTAAGGAAAAATCTGATCTTAAAAACATTGCAGGGACGCCTAGAACTGCCGCAGAGACGTATGAAGATGCAATGAAATATGGGAAGCAGATAAAGCGAGAGAGCCCGCCCATCCGGTCTTTTGAAGGTGGTATTACCAAAGGCAAGCCCTATGAAGGAATGAATACTATCAAAGAAATGGGACGCTCTATTCATGAAATTCCCCGGCAAGACCAGTCTGGCCAAGACATCTGCAAAACTCCTGACATGATAGACAGGAGAGTAATCGAGGGCTCCATGTCACAGGTAAAAAAAACTCAATTTAAATCAAATGTTTAATATCCACAAAATTCAAACCAAGGTTTAAATAGTTTATAACAACTGTCGGTCCATTTGATGCCTCCATCTGCCAGATCCACCCTCTCACTCAGGCAACTATCAAGCATGATGTCAAGTCTCTGCTCACCAGTCCGACTAAGCTTCCTCACAATGTGCCCCAAATGGAGGCAATGGAAAGGGCCAAATATGAGGACAGCAAGCCGGTGCGCCACAGTGTTGTCAACTCCACCTCCGTCCTGCGCTCTACACACCAGGAGGCCGGCAGATCCCAGTTAAGCCCCGTTATGTATGAAGATGCCAATGCTCGCAGGACCCCTGTTAATTACAGCACCAACCCAGCATCCAGAGGGTCACCCATGCTGGGACGAGCTTCAGAAGGTATATCCATCACAAGGTTATCAGCCATGTGTTAACATTAAGATGACACTGACACGCTTAACTATATGATGGGCGTGCTTGTCTTTCCTTCCCAAAAAGGTGGTATGAGCTCTGTGAAATCTGTCACACATGAGCGAAAAAGTACCATGACCCCAACACAGAGGGACAGTATCCCGGCAAAGTCCCCAGTGTCAAGCGCTGATCCTGTGGCCTCTCACAGCCCTTTCGACTCCCATCAAAGGCCAGTTGTTCCAGGGGAAGTATACAGACCCCACCTGCCTCCACATCTTGACCCTTCACTGGCTTTTCACAGAGTCATCGACCCAGGTAGTGTTGAATTTTCAGTCTTTTCGGAGATAATGATAGCAACGTAGGCCCTCTCATTCATAGGCATCAACATGTGCAGGATCTTTTTCAGTTATTGACGTCAACCGCTGCAGTCATTATCTGCGAGCCTTCTGTTCATGTGTTTTGTTTTTTTTTTCCCTGTTGTCCTCTGGCACAGCATTCATGTTCTCCAGACAGCCGTCGCCGACAAATTACCACAACACCTACCAGCTGTACACCATGGAGAACACACGGCAGACCATCCTCAACGATTATATCACATCCCACCATATGCCATTCATTTCTCGGCCTGACATGAACCGAGGGTTGTCACCAAAGGAACAGCCGGTCGCAATGCCTTACGCAGCTGGAGGACGAGGTATGTCCCTCCACCAGCTGAACCTCCCTAACGCTGTACGTCAAGCAGGGGAGGGGGCGCCTGTGTGGAGGTGGTTGTAGTGTGCAGATCGTGTGCTCGTGACGTAGTGGCTACCTTTTTCCAGACGCCCAGAAGCAAATGACCTGGAAAAAAATTACGCTGATTTGCTCTTTTACATTGTGGCTGCAAACTGATTTGGCTACCTCTGCTCTACTAGTAAAAGGGTTTGGTCTTCCAACTCACCCTCTGCTAAGTGGTCACGTCTTACCGGCTGACCACTTCCACTTTTTCTGTAGCTCTTTATTACTTGTCAATTTGTATTTCGAAGAAGTAATGATGCAGCTAGGTATACCTTGCGCATACGTTCAGAAATTCATGAATTGGTTGTTGTTGTTCACCACTGGCCCTTTGCTTCTGTCTGTAAAAGGGATTATTGATCTAGCCCAGATGCCTCCAACTATCCTGTTGCCTCACCCTGGGGGAACAGGTACTCCCTCTTTGGAACGCATCGCCTACCTCCCTGGAGCTCAGCCCCCTTTTCCTCCTAGGGCTTTCAACCCAACCTCCATATCACCAGGTGAGAATCTGCCCCCTCCTTTCCCTCCACCTCGCGTTTCCCTATCTACCTTACCACCATCACCGTGTTCCTTGGCACTTCTGAGTGCAGCCCTGCGTTGGCCTGAGGTGTCAAAGGTCAGTTCTAAGTTCAGTTTCTGTCCGTTTTACTGCAGTCGTACCGGGAAGAGCGACTCACTAAACCAACACTTGCATGGCAGTACACTTTGTTCTCATGTTCCTACAGAGAGACCAGATGGTTTGTTGCTGTATTCGTATTGACATTGAACTGAGTGGATCAATGAAAAACTGAACAGGTTTTACCATTGTCAGAGTTGGAACCTTGAAATATTAATGATAAAATAATTGACTGATATTGACTCGTTTTTTTTTTACTAGACATATACTCAGGTTTGGAAGCCTCAAACACAGGTGATCTGATAGATAAAAGCATTCTATTATTTTCAAATGTAATTGAAAGAAAATGACTTTTGACAGATTATTATTGTTATATTACAGCCAATTTGTTCAATGATTAAAATAATAGAAATACATAAATGGGAATCACCAGTGTTTTAACCTTTGTCAGATGTTTACAGCAGTATCTCAAAATGTAATATTTCTGCATGTGTTGTGATGGATTCACAACATTGTCCTGCTGTGATCACTTAACTGGTGTTTCTAAATCTAACATGTCTTTGTTGCTTGTCGTTCTTCACAGGTCACCCAGCCCATATTGCTGCTGCTGCTGCTGCTGCTAGTGTAGAAAGAGAAAGGGAGCGGGACCGGGAGAGGGAGCGGGACCGGGAGCAGCTGGAGAAAGAGAGGGAAAAGGAGAGGGAAAGGGAACAACGTGAACGAGAGCGAGAAATGCGCGAACGTGAGAGAGAACGTGAACGAAACAGTGAATATTTACGTGGTGGTGAGTTGTTCTGTTGCATAAGAGCAGAAGCAAAATCTAACTGTAAAATAAAATAAAATTCCTTCTAATAGTGTTGTGGCAAATGTGTCTGTCAGGTGTTCCAGAGCAGCCAGGCCGACCAGGCAGTAGAAGTTATCTGCACTCTACTTCTCCCTCGCTCAGAACACAAGAAGTTGTCGTTCAACAGAGGCCCAGCATTTTCCAAGGCAAGAGTGTCATCACATCCCTAGTGTAAGCCTTTTTTCCCCCTTTATTTACATCATCGCACAGGCTGCTTGTATCTTAAAGGGTTTTTTTTTAAATTAGAAATTAAAAAGGTGCTATATTACAAATTGTAAATATGGCTTATTTTTTTTAACCTTAGAAAGGTACTATATTACAAATTGTAAATATGGCTTATGTGACAGTGGTGGCTAAGTGGTTAAAGAAGCAGACTTGGGTCGTGAAAGGCTGCAGGTTTGAGTCCACCAGCTGCCAAGTTACCACTGAGGTGCTAAGTCATTCACTTTCCACCTAACCCACTCCACTTACTACTAAGACATTAAACTGAACCTCTGCCTTGCCCTTAGACCACTTTTGGATGGTAATGGTAGATTCCACACAAGACATTTTAGTATTTAAAATGTCAAATTTGTACTTACCGAATTAGCATTACCATTTAAATGAACTTTTAACCTCTGGTCAACTGGTCCAATCACTGAAGCCAGGTTATTACTTTCAAAATGTTAAACAGGTCTCTGAGGAATTTGAACAGCAAGTTTCGTTATTACACGTTCTTCAAATGTTGAGCTGCGATTGTTGTAATTTGATCAGGTTTTACAGGAAAAGGGCATTTTGAAGTAAAACAGATTAATTACTTACATGAATATTGTTGTCAAGAATACGGTTTTTGACTGCAAGTGTTGCGCATTTCCTGTGTGAAATGTTAGCCACTTGTTCATTTTTTTTCTCGCTTTCCTAGGCCTAACGCTGTGGCGGCAACGGCAGCTGCACAGAGCGGCTCTCGTCACAGCACAGCTGCAGATGCTTTGGCTGCTTTGGTGGATGCTGCAGCCGCTGCACCACAAATGGACGTGTCTAAGTCAAAGGAGAGCAAACACGAACGGGATGATGAGATGTCTTCAATGGCCGCGCTACGCCGAGCTCCCAGTGTTCCGGAACAACAGCAGCAGGAGGCCGAGAGACGATCCATGCAGTCTGCATATGGTGCTATGTCTCTGCCAGGAGGCAAGCCCCACGCTTACTCTGAGGGGCCCGGCATGACCGCCAAGGATAAGGGACCGCAGACTTCAAAGGCACGCATTGAAGAGGAGCTTCGGACTCGCGGGAAGACGACAATTACGGCCGCAAGCTTCATCGACGTCATCATCACTCGACAAATAGCCTCTGACAAGGACTCGCGTGAACGAGGATCGCAGAGCTCGGACTCTTCGAGCAGCTGTAAGCATGTCAGGGACACGCGACGACCACAAAAAGGAGTGAACTTTAAGACGTTTCCCTTTTCCGTCATCGTAATGCTGTGCTCTTTGCTTTACTTAACTAACAAAATGTTTATTCGGCCCTGCAGTGTCGTCTAATCGATATGACAATACGAGCGGAGGGGCCATCGAGGTCATCAGTCCTGCTAGTTCCCCAGTTCAGCACCAACAGGACAAACCAGATGAGGGACAGCAACAGACAGCAGGTGTTGTCACATTCGAACACACACACACACCAAAGTTTGATCATTATCCAGGGTTGTCTGTGCTGGTGTCCAATAAATATGCATGTCCACGGAAATGACTTGCAGTCATTGCAGTGGTTTAACTCGCTAGCTTTTTTTTTTTAAAAATGGTTTTCTATATCTATACAAGAACAGATAGAACAGGACGAACTCACATTTACACCATGTTAGGTCTGGCTGCAATATATGCATGCTTACCAGCATCCATCCGGATTCTCCTGCTCTTGAAGCGCCGTAAAGGTGAACTCCTGTCTGACATCGTACACAGTTGACGGTGTGATCATATGAGTGGACAATATGTTGGAAGTAGAACCTTTGTTGTTGCACAAAAGTGTGACGTTGCAAACCCGTCTCTGCAATTTTAAAACCGTTTGTTACCATGTCAGGAAATAGCTGCTGCAGTTTTCAGGACCTGATGTCAGAAAAAGACTGAATCATTCAGCTAGTTTCTTAACTTAATAAAAACCGTAAAAATAGAATTAACCGAAAGGTGAGAGGGGGGTTGGTATAAACCACAGTTTCCCTTTACCCTGCCTGACCCCTTCATTGAGACGGTTGGATTCCTCAGCCGACAGTTTGGTCACCAGACTTGGTTAAAGTTATTTTTGTAACTTTTGCAAGCTGTAGATCGGTTTCTGTTGGCGTACAGCACATGAACTACTTTTAGACTCAGAAATTCTGGTATCACCTTTACTCTCCACTGATCACAAACCTCTCCCTGGTCATGTTTCAACAGCTGGCATGCGGGGCTATGACATGAGTCGTTACAGGCCACCGGGAGATCCACAGCCCAGTTTGCAGCAACCACCCTCATCCCAGGCGGAAGGCTACTCTCAGATCCCCAAGACTCATCACAAGACCATGACCTTGGCAGACCACATTTCGGTATTTAAGCGCAACGTTGATGAATATGTGTTACTGCCTTTAATATATCAGGGTGTTGTGTATTAATTACTTGAGTAAATCATAATGACCCATATATAAAGACATACGGCCATTCACACATTTGACATTGATAGTTATAGTGTCCAATTTACCTAACCCCTGTTAGGTATGGTTATAGTTATGGTGTATATAAAGACATACAGCCATTCACACTGACATTGATAGTTATAGTGTCCAATTTACCTAACCCCTGTTAGGTATGGTTATAGTTAACTTTTTTGGAGAGTCAACAGTCAAGGAGAACATTTTGGAAAAACAAAAAAAAAACTTCTTACAAAAAGACTTGAAATTACCTCCAGGGTTCTACCTGGTGGTCTTTTTCGCTGCAGGGTGAGAGCAGTAACAACTCATCCACTTTGTTTGTACTTGAATTGCAGGTGTAGACATTATTTAGCATTCACGCGTAGTATTTTTCCCATATAGTCGTATGAAAAAGTATGGGCACCCCTGACAATTTCCAATATATCCATTTATAAATTATTGGGTGTTTGGATCAGCAACTTCATTCCAATTTATCAAAAAAAAAAACCAATGGACACAGTAATATTTCAGAAAGGAAACGAAACTTCATTAGACTTACAGAAGATGTGCAATATGCATCAAAACAAAATTACACAGGTGTGCAAAAATTTGGGCACCCCAACAGGAAAAAAAAAAGATCAGTATTTAGTAGATCCTCCTTTTGCCAAAATAATAGCTTCTGGACGTTGTTCTTTAACTTCTAATAGTTTCTGACAGCTGAAATCTCTGAGCTAGCTTTTTGTAGCGTTCCCCTAAACCATGATGTTGAACAATCTTTTCTTTCAGCTCATTTGAGCGCTGTTTTGTAAGTCATGTATGTTCTAAATATGATTGGCCAACATCTGAAGACACATTTGACTGAAATAAGTTGCTGTCAATTGAGCTCAAAAAATACCTGTGGATGACGGCCGGAGTGTTTTTTTTTTCCACTCTTCACAGGAGATTCAAAGAGAAACACAACATGCAATTGGTCATGAAATCGGAATGAAGTTGCTGATCCAAACAACCAATGATTTATAAATGGAAATATTGGAAGATCCAAACAACCAATGATTATAAATGGAAATATTGGAAATGATCAGGGGTGCCCGAACTTTTTCGTACGACTGTATACAAATTCCAATATAGAAGACTGCAAGTTGTAAAGTACAGTTAGCAGATAGGTCGCAATACACAATACATGTTTCTGTTTTTGCCATTAATATAGCTCCAGAAAATACTAATTTATTCACAACATAAAAGACTGCCTATTTGGTGTTCATATGTATTCAGTCATTGTTTTTTTTGTTTTGTTTGTTTTTTACTATTTGCTGTTAATATGTATTCAGTCATTGTTTTTTTGGTTTTTTTTGTTTGTTTTTTTTCCCTGTTGTGCAGCACATCATAACCCAGGACTTTGCCCGGAATCAGGACAGTGCTCCAGTGTCTTCCTCTGCTTCTGTAACATTCCAGAGTGCGATGCCTCTTGTATCCTCTTCAGGACGAGCTAAGGTGTCCAATCGCTACAGTCCTGAGAGCCAGATCCAGGCCCTGCACCACCAAAGATCCTCCAGCAGAGTTTCACCAGAGCATGCCTCTGACAAACCCAGACCCAGGTAAGGGCACCATACTGCTGGACCTGTCGTTAGAGCATTTTAATTTCAGTAGCAGTACATGTCTTATTATTTACTGTTTTAATCTTGTCTAGACCCGGAAAGTCTCCAGAGCGAGGAGGAAAGTCCATGGAGAACTATGAACCGATTTCCCCACCACTGAGCTATCAAGGCATAGACAAACAGGAGGCTGCTGGACCTCCACCTCAAAGACGAGAGGCTGAGAACTCGGAGATCAGGTACAGCTTCTGCAGCACAGATGGAAATTTTTTTTCATATTTCTATTCCAGGAAGTGGCCAGCCAAGAGTGTAAAACATAATAATCATCATAATTAGGGCTCAGTTTAAATGTCCCACCTGACCTCTAATTGGCTCTCGCCCCTTCATTGTTCCTCCTGTTACGTGACAAATTCATGGCAGACACGACTCTCTGTGTCAAGTTTTTTTTTTTTTATTCATGACAGACACGACTCTCTGTGTCATGTTTTTTTTTTTCCATCTTCCATTGACATAGGTAGATATCCGTTTGTTGTCATCATTAAGTCCCTTTTCATTGACATAGGTAGACATCCGTTTGTTGTCATCATTAAGTCCCTGATCATTTTCTATTTTGTTTTCCATTTCATTTTCATCTTATAAAGGAAGGCTGTTGATAAATGTGTTTGACAAAAAAAAAAAATAAAGCAACAATAAGTAAACGGAAAGTGGAATTATTGGATATCGTGTGCACAATTGTAACTTGATCTAAAATGCATTAAATATTTAATCAGATTAATCTTTAAAAATTTGACAATAATATTGTAATTGTTGATTAACTGCATTACATGCACTACAAGTTTGCACATCCATAACATTGTCATCAGTTTGTTCACACTGTCTTTACACATAAATATGTTTCTGAATGGTTGTTTTGATGGGTTTTTTTTTTCTTTTTTTATTTATTTGGATCAAGGGGTGACTCAAGATCCCCGGGAAGTGTCAGCTATCTGCCTTCCTTCTTCACAAAGCTTGAGAACACATCTCCAATGGTGAAGTCCAAAAAGCAGGAGATCTTTCGTAAGTTGAACTCAACCTCTGGTGTTGGTGATTCTGATGTTGGTAAGTGGGTCTTATCTTATTTTCCTCCTTCAAACAAAATGTATGCTTCTGACAATATAACAGTCTCTCTTTAATGTATGTCTTCAAGACATCTGTGTTCAACAAATCCCCATCTGATTTTCTAAGCCTGTTACACGTGATATGTATTCATTTTAAATATTGTACTTGTTATTGTCATGCAGGAAATGCTCAGCCAGGCACTGAGATTTTTAACTTGCCTGCAGTGACCAGCTCCAGTAAGTAGTAATGAAAGTTTACAGGTTATGCAGTTAATGCTTGATCTATTAGTTCTAACCACGTTGTTGGGCTTGTCTTTGTAGGTAGCATCAATCCAAGGAATCCTTCCTTCGGTGATCCAGCCAGCAACCTGGGCCTGGAAGACATAATTCGCAAGGCTTTGATGGGAAACTTAGAGGAGAGACAGGAGGAGCACCAGGGAGGTGTTTCCATTCATAACTCAGCTGGCATGGGTGCTGACGGCCGGCAGGAGGCAAATTCATCACCTAGTATTGGTATGCAGAAGTCTTTCAGAGCTTTGGCAAATGCTGAGGTGGCACTACTGTTCCTGACTAGCACATTCTGTTTGAATCTTCAGGGAAGCAGAAGCAGGGCAAAGTTAACAGCCGCAAATCCAAATCTCCAAATCCGAGTCAGTCCTACGGTGGAGGGGAACGCCCCTCCTCGGTGTCCTCTGTCCACTCTGAGGGAGATTATCACAGACAAGCTCAGGCCCAACCCCAATGGGGTTGGGACGACCGGCCGTCATCCACAGGTATTTTTTGAGCTCGATTTTGAGCAACTTATTTCAGTCAAATGTGTCTTCATTGATGGTTGGCCAATCGTTTTAGAACATACATGATTCCAATTATTTCTAAATGTAATCTGCATCTGTCCTTCATACTAATCCATTGGCTACAATTCATTTTTGTATTAGTATTTTTATATTACTGTCCTGTCATTGAGTCTTAATCCTTAATTAATCCACTTTTCAAAAATATTTTTCAATCCTTATAAAAATGTATATGTTAAGATGATGTTACTGTCAATGCTTTTTAGACAATCGGCCACCCTGAAAAATAAAACGAAAGGACAAGAGCTACAAAAAAAAATTCTCAGTGTAACAAAAATGTCACGATTTGCAATGTAAATCACTTTTTTTTTTTTTTTTTTTTTTTTAAGTACTTCTACTTCTGGTATCTGGTACATCTTGACTTAGGATTGATCCACTATATTTACTGTTACTATGTTCAGGGAAAGTGGTTAATACCAGGTCTAATAATTTTTACATTTCCCTTATTTTTTTATTTTTTTCTCAGGATCCATGCAGTTCCCTTACAACCCATTGACCATGCGCATATTGAGTAATACGCCTCCAACCTCTATAGCCTCGCCTTCCATACAGAGCCAGCAGCAGCAGCCGCCTTCAGCTGGAGCCCCGGTGGCCCAGCAGCGTGTGTGGCAATCGCTGCTCTCAGAGCAGTATGAGACCTTATCTGACAGCGATGACTGAGACCTGCTCATACGAGTTCTACGAACTGCGAGAGACATCTGCACTGATGTGTATCTGCTCAGCCCCCCCCCACACACCCCCTCCCAGAACTAAGCTTGCTCGCTAGCAAGTGTGACATGTTAATGGAGTGGTGTCTTCTTTTTTGAATCTGGTGCTATGGCGCCCCCTGGCTGTTACAAGGAGTACTAGCAACAGCCTGAGACAGGGCTCTCCAGAACTTGTTCTGGAAGAACTCATTCAGCCGAAAGACTTGACGAGGGGTTGATACGAGTTCTAGTAGAAGATGAAGAACTTAATATGTAAAAAGAAAAGCAACATAAGAGATTATTTCTGAATTTTGTTTTGAGTTCTGTAAAGATATGCTTTGTCTTCAAGAAATGTGTTGTATGTAAATAGAGTAACCTTTTGCAGTGCTTTCTTACCTTGATTATTTCTATTGTTTTAGTGTTACTTTAAAAGTGATCCACTTTAAATGAAAAGAGAAGGTGCGTAAACGTATTTAGAAAAGTTAGTTTCTCCGAGTCCACCTTCATGCCACATCACCCGACCTATATTTTAAATCTTCACACCTAAGCGAAGAAAGCCGTGACCTGTGGTTTGTACTTGACTAAGGAGCACACAGATTGTGGCCCCAGCACACCAGCTACCAAGCACCACCAGAGCCTGAACACAGTCGACATTCACGGACGAGACAAAACACCGATAAACATTTAAAGTTGGTAAGTGTAGTTTGTGATTCATTTCTAAGCCACTAAGCAGAGATGCTGCATGTGTTTTGAGGCCCAACCCTTAAAAAAAAAAAGTCTTCACAAGTTGAGAACACTGGTGTCATTGAAGTAAGGTGAAATGTCAGATATAAGCTTAATGTTACAGCAAAATAATCCTGATGACTACTCCTGGACCCAGTCTGAATATCGGAAGTGAGCCATGACTTATTTTCTCTGTTTTTGTTTTTGTTTTTATTTTTATTTTTTTTATATTTACTGTTACTATGTTCAGGGAAAGTGGTTAATACCAGGTCTAATCATTTTTACATTTCCCTTATTTTTTGTTTTTTTTTTTCCTCAGGATCCATGCAGTTCCCTTACAACCCATTGACCATGCGCATATTGAGTAATACGCCTCCAACCTCTATAGCCTCGCCTTCCATACAGAGCCAGCAGCAGCAGCCGCCTTCAGCTGGAGCCCCGGTGGCCCAGCAGCGTGTGTGGCAATCGCTGCTCTCAGAGCAGTATGAGACCTTATCTGACAGCGATGACTGAGACCTGCTCATACGAGTTCTACGAACTGCGAGAGACATCTGCACTGATGTGTATCTGCTCAGCCCCCCCCCACACACCCCCTCCCAGAACTAAGCTTGCTCGCTAGCAAGTGTGACATGTTAATGGAGTGGTGTCTTCTTTTTTGAATCTGGTGCTATGGCGCCCCCTGGCTGTTACAAGGAGTACTAGCAACAGCCTGAGACAGGGCTCTCCAGAACTTGTTCTGGAAGAACTCATTCAGCCGAAAGACTTGACGAGGGGTTGATACGAGTTCTAGTAGAAGATGAAGAACTTAATATGTAAAAAGAAAAGCAACATAAGAGATTATTTCTGAATTTTGTTTTGAGTTCTGTAAAGATATGCTTTGTCTTCAAGAAATGTGTTGTATGTAAATAGAGTAACCTTTTGCAGTGCTTTCTTACCTTGATTATTTCTATTGTTTTAGTGTTACTTTAAAAGTGATCCACTTTAAATGAAAAGAGAAGGTGCGTAAACGTATTTAGAAAAGTTAGTTTCTCCGAGTCCACCTTCATGCCACATCACCCGACCTATATTTTAAATCTTCACACCTAAGCGAAGAAAGCCGTGACCTGTGGTTTGTACTTGACTAAGGAGCACACAGATTGTGGCCCCAGCACACCAGCTACCAAGCACCACCAGAGCCTGAACACAGTCGACATTCACGGACGAGACAAAACACCGATAAACATTTAAAGTTGGTAAGTGTAGTTTGTGATTCATTTCTAAGCCACTAAGCAGAGATGCTGCATGTGTTTTGAGGCCCAACCCTTAAAAAAAAAAAGTCTTCACAAGTTGAGAACACTGGTGTCATTGAAGTAAGGTGAAATGTCAGATATAAGCTTAATGTTACAGCAAAATAATCCTGATGACTACTCCTGGACCCAGTCTGAATATCGGAAGTGAGCCATGACTTATTTTCTCTGTTTTTGTTTTTGTTTTTATTTTTATTTTTTTTCTTCTTCTATTTTTTTAAATAGAGCTGCACGTGTTGTAAACTATGTTGCAGTCTCTGCAGTGTCCAGCCTGCCCAGAACGATCTGCTTCGCAATGTCAGGAACTTTCTGTCGTTTTGACATGCTGTGTGACTTGAGAAAGAAGGCAGCTTTAAGTAATTTTCTCAGAGATATACTTCATTTTATGTTTGTATTTGTTTTTAGTCTCTTTACTTTGATACTGTCTTTAAAAACGGAACTCTGTAGATTCTTTCCAACACACAATAAGACAAAACTAACCACACACAAAGGATGCACCATCATTGCACTTTTTTGTGATATAACTTTTGATGAAACATATTACCTGCAGTGGAGCCTGCTCATTTTCTAGCATGGGAATATAAGCAGATGTGCTTTAGGTTTTCTTTCACAACTCACTGAAAATTGATGTTTTTGAACTTTCTTTTTTTTTCTTGTTGCTGGTATATGGACTTGTTTTGTAAAACTTTCATCCCAGTTACAGTTTTTGGTATATCGTACCGTTAAATGTTTGCTCGCATGGTCATGTAAATGACCACTTTTTCTGCTTTTGATTGTCAACGAACAGCATAGAGCTGACATGAATTATACTTGTTCAACATCATAAATGGCAGTTGCTTTACAGTTTAGGGTATATTTTCACTTCACTGCTCCACCAACTAATCAACTTCAAACTTTGTTTCTTGCTTTCATCTTAACAGAATTATCATAGCACATGTTCAAATTTGTATTCTCCTGTGCTTTACGACATCTTTTTATTCATCCTGTATAGATGGGATGTTACATGTTTACAAACTTGAATTTTAAAGAAATCTGACATGAAGCCGTAAACGAATTAGAGAATATTTTCAGCTCTATTAAACATGGTGATGACTTTTGTGTTTTGAAATCCAGACTTGAAAACTCATGTATTCTACGATGTTGAAATGCAATGTTTGTATCGCACAATGTCTCTTAGTAGGCTAATATGAGTTCAGACCAATCAAATAAAGTGGATCAGTTCTCCGCCACTTGAAATATGTACATTCTTGCCAGATATTTTATGTTTTTGACTACTGGAAGTATCCAGGTTTTTTGCTGCCAAACTAAAGAAAATATGCTGCAAAGCTTCATAGTGTTGATCATCATGGGACAGAAGACCGTTTTAGTAGATACATTCCATTCATACTCCTTGCTTGAAGAAGAGCTACTCTAAAATCAGGATGCAATATTATTTGCTTGAATTAAAGGTTGCAGCAGTGATTCACTTGTAAAGTATATCTATAAATTATAATAATATCGTCTGGTGTCTCAAATCTGGGGGAAGAATAGACCTGATTAAAGTACACGCAGAATCCCCTGAAGTCTGATGTTTATAAAGCAAACTCAATCAATACAAAGTAAGTATTTTTTTTTAGCATTGATTCTTTGAAGGTTTGTTGCTGAATTAGGGTACAATTTTCAGACAATATATTGAAGCACAAGTGGGGTCATAGTTTGTATGGAATGGAAAATTTTAACGGATCTCTCAAAGTAAGAATGTTACTAGAACATACAGTAAGGCCTTTATCTCAGATACCCATGTAATAAACAGTTTAAATATGCTCTACAACCTGGACTTAAAGTACCCACAATGCAGTACTTCCTGATTACTTAAGAAAAGAGTTGTAAGCCCTCGTGCAGTATTCACTTTAGAAACTGATGTTAACACAAAATACAATTTTGTGTCGTTTGGACAGAAAAATGACAAGCCTTTAAATTAAAACTTTTGATCTTTTATTTTGAACAGAGAGGAGAACTTTCAACCGGAAGTTGCAATATTTTGATAGCGTCCTGTGGTGGAGGCGCGAAAGTCGAACGTCCTGAGAAATGCGGTCATTTATACACACAGTGGCTGAACAACTTTTGCAAGATATTCAGAAAACGTACCGAGCAACGTCACACAGTAAGGCAAAAACATGGTTCAGACTCCGCTCATATAGCCGCATTTAAAGCTACGTTGTGTACATTTACAGCTGCTGCACTACAGCTAACAGCGTTAGCACTGTTTACTAATGAGAGCACCTAATGCAAACTTTGCCACGAGTTGCAAACCCTTCTTTCTACTTTATTCACTCAAAATATACACATAGTGCGTGTTTAGGTAAATCTATGGTAGTATATGTTGCATTATAGGGAGAATCACGGATGTTTTAGCGTTGAACAAATGTCAGTTTAGTTGGTATCCTCGAGGGAACACTGTTACTGCTTATAGACAAGTGTTTTCCTTCCTTGTAACACCTTGACATCGGTAAGCTCAATAAACATATCCTGCTAACTGCTATCGGTAAAACTGAGATGATAATTATATTTATTGTAGAATGTAGTGGTCCATTTAATGGATTTTCCACGCAGGAACTAAATTATTGTAAACATGCGGCAGCATGTAGTATCAGAATACTACTCAAACCATGTATTAGTAGCTTTAAATACCACACAGGTTAAATTACTTTAATACTTTACTGTATTGTTTAACTTTAAACTCTAAAATAAACACACAGTTCAACCTTACTGTATTTTTATACTGTACTGTTTAACTTTAAACTCTAAAAAAACCACAGTTCAACCTTACTGTATTTTTATACAAAGCTACTCCATTTAAAACATATATTTACATGGAGGTATTTTTTATTATTTGCTGCAATATATAGTAACAACGTTATGAATCATATCCTCAAAATGACCATGTTGAATATTTTTTATTATTCTTTATTTTATTGTTTTGTACAATACAGTCCTTATTTAACTTCTGTTGAACTTCGCATAGGTTACATCAACATATTTTGGGTGAATAATTCATTCTGCTTCATATGTAGGGGTGGATTTTTGTACTTTTTATAACGGTAGTTAAGTTTATCTTTCCTTGGAAGATTCATGTGAAAAAAGAGGAAGACCATCCTATGTTTAGCTTTGTCCTTAAGGAATACGTTTTTTATTATATTATATAAGTCTACAGCAGGGCTCACTTACAGACCATCTGAATCTGTTTGCCAAAGACCAAAAAGCCTTTGTCTGAGAAAATAATAAAGCCTCAGCATAGAAACAGAATATTAAAATGAAAAATAATGACTTAATTGTTTAAAATGAACAATAATAACAAAATCTGCCTTGGTTAATTTATTTTATTTCCCCACAAGGCGGTTATAAATGAAGGAAAAACTTTTTGTGGCCTTGTTGAACATTCAAGATTTGTTTTTTTCTTTTGCAGTTCCAGATGACCTACTCCTTGCGTAAGTAAAAATAATTACATTCTACATACCTTTCATTACAAATATTGACTTTTAATGCTAATGTTACTTCAGAGACTTCATTAAATCTTAATTATATGGACATCTCACTGGCTACTTTTTGAAGGGACTACAATTTAGTATTTCTTTGTCTTAATTACATATGTAGCACATTATATATTTCCCAGTATCTTGCAATCAGTCCCTAGATTATTCATGACTAGCTACCAAATCATTAAAACAAAATAAAGATCTGGCAGAAAAAGTTAGTTTTAAAAGCAGTTAAACAGTTGAGATATTTATAATTCACTTATTGAATCACAATATTTTTGTAACTAAATAAATAAAAAAAGTAATAATGTTAGTGTCAATAATTTTGACAGATTGATTTTAGCTATTGGGGTTTGGCATAAGTAATAACATCAGTTAACAAAACATAGGATTTTAACGTTAACAATTTATATAATATAAACAGTAAACCGAATATAAACCGATCCTTTTGAAAAACCCAATGACCTATTGACTCCACTCAAATCTCCCTCCCAATCATTTGTTCTGATTGACTTAAGCTGGGTAAACAATGTCATAATTATTTAAATAAATAAAGTGGCCGTTGGGATGTTTCTCAGACTGTTCAATACAATCCTCACTGTTTTTCCGTCTTTGTCTTTCAGCCTGAAGTTTGTCTTCGGACCGTGTGTGTTACAGGCGCTAAATCTGGTTGACCAGCGTTCAGTCACGTGTGTCTCATCTCCTAGTGGATGCCAGGTCTTCCAGGTCAGTCATGGCTCTTAACACATGTAGCTGTAGTTTCTATGTGCCCGTTTAAATTCTACACATTAATGATTAGTGCTCCAAAAATCATTTTCTTCTTCACAGGTTTGAACAGAACAATACTTTTTTTTTTAATCTGCAAAGCTACAAAATCCTCACTGAAATAATTTGTCAACACATTATTATTTAACCTATCTACATATCTGACCAGCCTAAATGAAATAAATTAACCTATCTATATATCTGACCAGCCTAAATGAAATAAATAACGTTGGTGTATTTCAATACAAAAGGTACAATTTCTATTGTACATGTTTATGGGCCGGTACTGGTCCGCGCACCGGGCGTTGGGGACCCCTAATCTATACGGTCTTCCAATTACAACCGGCCCTTCAAGTGGAACTGTATTGCTGATGTGGCCCCCGGTGAAAATGAGTTCGACACCCCCGTTTCAGAGGGTTTCACAGTTTTATTTATTTGTGGTACAGATTTGTTTTTAGAAAGAAAAAAAAAACCCCATACAAAGCAACTCACATGATAGGAATGTTGTTTAGAAGAACTGGGTCAACCATGCTTGCAAATATACTTTATTTCCCGATCAGTACGCTGTATGTTTTTCTATTACTTTAAATACAGTGAATGATTATCAGATGTGGGAAGAACAATAATAATTATGTGACTTCCTTCATTTCCAGTCAGCTGCTCTTTGGTCTGGCTCAAGTTTCTTATATCAAAGTGCTTGTTTGCTTTCTTTTCCCTTGACAAATATAAATAACTCACGAGATCTTGGCTTTTTACTCCCTTGAACCCCATTAGTCTCCAGTCGTCCAGTGACCTTTTTATAGGGAAGGGTGACTACATTCTGCTGGGAGAATGAAATAGCACTGTGGTTTTACAGTTAAACTCAATGGTAACTTTTTGAGTATTGAACTGACTAGAGAAATGTCAGATTTGATTTTTTTTTTTTTTTTTCATTATTGTAATAAGTGTTAGTCTGAAGTTTGGAACTTTGAATGTAGGTACAATGACAGGGAAAAGTAGAGAACTAGCTGATGTGATGGGGAGAAGAAAAGTAGATATTTTGTGTGTGCAGGAGACCCAGGTGGAAGGGCAGGAAGACTAGACACATTCGAGAAGGCTACAAACTATTTGTCAGACAGGTTGATCAAGGTGTGTCAAGGTAGAAATAGAAGGAGTGATGATGAATGTTGTCAGAGGTTATGCCCCACAGGTGGGCTGTGAGTTGGAAGAAAAAGAGAAAAAGTTCTGGAATGAGCTGGATTGGGTTGTAAACAGCATCCCCAGGAGAGAGAGAGAGAGAGTGGTGATTGGAGCAGACGTTAATGGTCATGTAGGTGAAGGGAACAGAGGTGATGATGAAGTGATGGGCAGGTTTGGTGTTAGGGAGAGAAACTT
>NC_024325.1:3920223-3923555 GCF_000523025.1 Cynoglossus semilaevis | reverse complement strand
AACAGTAGATCAAGTGGTGGAAACTAAGGAAAGAGACATGTTGTGAAGACTTCAGGAAGGAAGTAAGGGCAGTTCTGGGTCGTGTTGAAGAATTTCCAGATGATTGGGAGACTACAGCTGCAGTGAAGGTGCTAGGTATGTCCTCTGGGAAGAGGAAGAAATACCTGATGGTGGAATGATGAGGTCCTGGTCCAGGAGAGTGTGCAAGGAAAGAGATTAGCGAAGAAGAGATGGGACAGTGCGAGAACATAAGAGAACAGACTGGAGTACAAAGAGAGGACAAGGGAGGTGAAGAGGGAAGTGGCCAAGGCCGAACAAAAGGCATATGAGGAGTTGTATGAGAGTTTGGACACAAAGGAAGGAGAAAAGGAGGCCTACCCCACTATTTGAGAAGTACTGGTCTAAGAGAACAGACAGAGAGTTTGGTCCCAAATCCTGGTTCGCTGGTTCGTGATGTAAAATGTTTTCCCAGGAGAGCCAACGTTTCCAACAGAGAAGGAGCCAGAGCCTCGATGAGACTTTAACCTTACAGTTGAATGTCAGACTTATCTTGGCCACTGTCTGCAGAGCTTGTGAGAATCTTTCCGGCGGTAGAAGTCTCTAGTTTGTGCTTAATTACGAGGGGAGCTTTAATAATGCCAGCAGGACACACAAAGAATCCAGTATGTGAGTGGGGTTTCAATAAACCGACCCATTTAGAAAGTGTAGCAGTACTTGGCCTAGTCCTTAGACCCCTTCCCAAAACTGTCAAGCCTAGTATTGCATCAACTCAATGCAGCTTTTTTTTTTTAATTTTTGTTAAATGATACTGATTTATTAATTATTTTCACATTGATATATATATATATAATTAAATGTTGATACATGTTTGTTCTTAAAACCATTTTTATTCAACAAACAGACATTTAGCTTGGTTCATTAGAGCTTTATTGAGTGATTAAGGTCATTTTTATTTTTATATTTTAGTAAATAAGAAAAGCAAACAGGTTCAGCCTTTGCCTTTCCCATTTTTGTTTTACAGGCGATAAAAAAAAAAATCTCGTAGGTCGATGGGAAAGGTGATTTATGAAGCTTGGAAGTAATGGAGGCTGCTCTGCTGTCCTGAAGTGCATTACGTTTTTTGATAAGTTAGGCTAATCCACTAACCTAATGTTCCATTGCGTCATGCGCATGACAACAACTGCCGTCTGGTAAAAAAAATTGTCTGCATCTTGTTTAGGAGGTTCCAGCTATGGCCATTGATTAACACTCTCAGGTTATTTAATAATTCATTCAGTTCATCCCGTTACCTGCAAATATCTAATGTGATATATAAAGAGATAGAGCGAGGAGCTCGGGGTAGAGCCGCTGCTCCTTTTCCATCGAGGG
This sequence comes from Cynoglossus semilaevis, assembly GCF_000523025.1. Taxonomy (NCBI): domain Eukaryota; kingdom Metazoa; phylum Chordata; class Actinopteri; order Pleuronectiformes; family Cynoglossidae; genus Cynoglossus; species Cynoglossus semilaevis. The sequence goes on along the minus strand of NC_024325.1, from coordinate 3,922,187 downwards.
GAGCCAGCTGAGGTAGCTAGGGCATTTGAATTGCATGCCCCCCCCCGTATGTTTCGTTCTGAAAGGAGGGACATGGATGGATGGATGGATGGATGGATGGATGGATAGATAGATGAATGGATGGGTGATATAAAGAGCTACAGCATCCTTACCTGTATTTGAACTCTATATAAAAATAAAACGATAATGGCAATATGATATGATACGACATAATATGATACGATAATAGTAGTTAATACATTGCGTCTTTCAAGATAGTTGTGCATTCTTTGCCTTTCTACTGTTTAACTTTAAATCACACACTTTTGTGCTGGTGCAAAACAGCTACTGTATGTATATAAGAAGTTTTTTTTTTTTTTTTATGTTCTTCCAACTGCAGCTCGAGTTCACATATCAATTATGTACCAGTTTACAAGTGTCTCATAAATCATATAATCACAACTCATAGCATAGATCATTAACACCAAGTTACAACACAGAGGCAAATGGGAGTGTTCGGACTTGAATAGACAAAAATAAGGATACCAGATAAATAAATAATAATACTAAAACTATAACTGGACCAGAAAGAACGCCTGCTCTGTTAATAATCTGATATAATTCATGGGGGTTCTGTCCCTTGTGTTTGAAATATTTACTTCATTAATAAACAACAAATTTAAACACTGCGTTTTCTTGAGTTCAAGGGTATTTCCTTGGTTTATCTATCTAGTCTATTCTTCTTTTTTTTCTATTTTTATTCCTTTGATCTTTTTTTGGGTGTTCTGTGTGTTTTCTCATCTGTGAAGTGAATAAAGTCCGAATCTCTGTTTTTTCCCTTTTAAAGGTTGTCAGCGCATCAGGACGTTTGTACACTTGCATTATTTCCTGTCACTATTGCCCGTGCCCGGCCTTCGCTCACACTGTGCTCCGCAAAAATGAAGGACTGTTGGTGAGTGTCACAAGTGGAACGTCACAGCATTAGATAGAATTGACATGTCATTGTCAAAAGCAGTAGCAGGATTTCCTTGTCGTGGACTGGATCCTTTCACATGATAACAGTGTCTTAGTGAGAGAGTTTATACCAAAAGTATATTTACACACAAAGAAGGGAGGTCCATTGTGTTTCGCCAGTCAGACAATAAAATAAAATATAATAAATATAAATATTATATATTTATATTTATATTTAAATATTATATATTATATATATATATAATAAATATATATTTATTATATTAAATATTAATATAATATAAATATAAATAAAATATAATCTTTGAGAATGTTTAGTCAGAAATGACATTGCGCATGTGGGGAACTGTGTGTAACAGATGTCTTTGTGTGATCGCAGTAGCGTGGTTTTCCCCTGACTGTCAGGGTAGCTTCTGCCTTAACAATCTGCAAGTGCGTGACCTTAGCGCTGGCTCCTGGAATCGGACCACTTTTAAAATCAGTGTGAGAAACAAAGTTAGCAGCCCAAAAGGAGCATATGATGAAAGCCACCGCACAAAACATTTCCAATGAACAGTACGGAAATACATTTACATTGTGATAAGTTTAAACTGTAAGTTTGCTATTTAAGTAATAAAATGTATTTTCCAAAAATGATGATATTTTAACTATTTTGCGTGCTTAAAAGAGTAGTGTTACCATGGTGCAGTTTCAGTATCAGTCTGAGATGATAAGTAAAAGTGGCAGTAATTGTCACAGATTTGGTGAGGTTCAATACTATTACCGTATTTTCCGGACTATAAGTCGCTCCGGAGTATAGCTCGCACCAGGCAAAAATGCATAACGAAGAAGAAAAAAAAAAACATACAAGTTGCTCCAGAGTATAAGTTGCAACAGTGCCCTCTAGTGGCTGAGTTTGGAAATAACAAACGTAAATTTTCAGTGGTACAGGAGTAGCAGATACTGGTACACAAGCCTAGAGTGCCCTCCAGCGGCTGAACATGTGAAATTATCAACCATGTATTATATAT
>NC_024325.1:3889124-3920212 GCF_000523025.1 Cynoglossus semilaevis | reverse complement strand
TATATATATATATATATATATATATATAAAAGCGTTGACTTTGGCTCATTGTTTATGCAAAATTACATTACACCGTAGCATACTTGGAATGCATGGAACAGACCGAGGCCGAGGCTGAAAACAAGTCAGTAACTTCGGTCATCACGTTTGTAGAAATGTTGGTGTTTTGTGTTTACGTTGTCATTGTATCCCTGTCTTTAATGTGACTGATGTGGTTTTTATCTGACTGACTGATGTGGTTTTTATCCAATCTGCCTCTCTCAGTGCAAACACATCTTGGCTGTCTACCTCTCTGAGGCCATGGCTGTGACGCAGCAGGAGAGTGTGACTGACCAGCAGATGACCATGCTGCTACGCAGGACATCAACTCCCTGAAACCCAGGTTTTTCTCTTTGATTACTTCAGTTGTCCCGTGAGGGTCTGTGTTTCACTCCTTTTGGCCACTGCAGGGAAAGATGGCAGCGTTGTTCTTCTCTTAGTGACATGACATTTTTAAAAATGGTATTAATGCTACTGGTTTGTTGACCAGTGCAGCTTTGGGTTAAACCGCATCCCCCCCCAAAATGAATTTCACATCGATTGCTATGGAAGTGTGAACTTTGCGTCGCATTTTTTCTTCATGTACAAAACCATCATTTTTTTACCTAATCATTTAAAGCGTTAAAGCTCAAATCTCATTGGATGTTATTCTTCAACTGTACTTTACTTTATACTTTTCAGACGGAACAAATACAATTTTGAAACAGACAATACTTTACAAGGTATCTACAAATAGCATATTAACTGATCTCAGGTGTAGGTGTCAAATAGGACTTAAAAGAACATTCTGCAGCTGAATATTATAATACATTTTATGTACATTTATAAAGACTTTCTAATGTTTTTTCTAGTAGGTTTGAAGGTCATATAAAGCATACCAACAGTTCCAAATGTTTGGACCATAGTTATTGAGAAACCCAAATCATTTACATGACAAGAATGCGTAAAAAAAAAAAAAGTTCAGTTCCCAAATAGACCAAATGTCAAAGTAAAAAAAAAAAAGGAGCTTTGGATTGGACATGCCTAATATACAAGACCTTAATGAGGCCATTGAAAAGGACCAGATGTTATTTGTTTTTCTTTTCAAGTACGACCTCAGATCCCTGTCCAGGAAAACATCTGTTCACTAACTCTAGAATGTGTATTTTTCCTCTGTTTGGCAGTTTATTTTGTTAGCAGTTTACATTGATTTCCAGATGTATTCATTTATTAATCATTATTCATTTTTGATCACGATGAATCACAGTCAGGTTTAATTAAGAACAATTCAAACCTAAATAACTGGAAATTTAGCTTCATATAGTCGGTGGCATTTTAGTCATTACTGTGCATGTTGACGGCGGCTCATTCAGTGTGACCTCCTTTCACATGTCCCGCCTCGTAGGCAATGCACGAACCTTCATCTTCGTTTATCCTCAAATAAATCGCCACATTGTTTTCATTGAGTTTACGTCCTAGAAAGCAAGGCTTTTGTATGGTCGAGTATTAAGTTAAAATAAGTGCATGAATCATTCTGCCCCGTGCATTAAACATTTTGATCAGATTCATCTTGACAAATGAATGAACACAATTACCGCCTTGATTACGACACGGCTATTGAATATATTTTTAATAAATACAAGGGTTTAACAATATTACAAAATATTTCACCGTACATACAGATCGCATCTTGTTAAATAGCAGTTTCAGTTTGCCGTTGTTGAAAGGAGAAAAAAAAGAAAAAAAGAAGATTTAACAAAGTTTGCAAGAAAAAAAAAGAAGATTTAACAAAGTTTGCAAAAGCTTTGCCACACGATGTTTTCGGAAGAAGTAAGGTCACTGTACTGTAGCAAAGTCACGGATCTGAACAAAGCGGCAGGAATGTTCAACGCCTTAGCCTTAAACAACATGTAAGGGCAATAGTCTGACATTTGACCGTAGCTCGGAGAAAGCTGGGAAATCTACAGTACTTCATTTTACATCGGTTAACATCAACGAGGGAAAAATACAGTTTGACAGTGCATTTACAGTATAGCTGTCTCCATTGGAATGTACTAAAATGGTGGCACACTCCTGTGTTTTAAGCCCTTAAAGTCAAGTCAGAGATGGTGCACCGGACACATCAGCACACCGTGGGGGGGGACAGTGAAACAGTAGCACAGTGTTTGACATGAGTACAAATACCAACGTGGTATAATTTAATATTGAGCATAGCCAAGAGAGTAGAGTAGAAATGTCTGTGCATTGTGTGTTAGTGTTAGGGTAGTACTCTGATATATCTAACGTGACAAAAAAAAAACAACCCTCGGCTATTTTCGCAAAGCAATAGGGCCATAGATGGGACTCTGCTTTCTCTGGGCGACATTTACCATTTTAAAAATAGCTAAAACACCAACTTTTGAGGATGCGGTTGACCATCATACACCAGCAGGGGGAGGAAAATCAGGACATCCGGTGCCTTAAGATGTGACTCAGATTGAGTCAGCTGTCTCTGCACACACACCACAATGCACTGTTACAGATAATGTTGCCCAATTACCACCTGGGCTTGAGAAGTAAAGACTGCATTTAGTGGTGCGATCTGAAATTAGCTTAGCGCAGTACACATTTTTAAATGTGAGCCATTTTAATCTTTTCAAACGTAATCCAATAAATCTATCTTCTGTCCACCAGGGACAGCAGTGACATCAGCAGCTTAGTGACAAGTGACTGAACAAACAGAGCACAGCCTCAAGATCCCAGCTGCGACCATCCGAGTGAAGGCCAAGGGTCTCCGAGGGCAATGACATGCGCAATAAACTGAATGACTGCATTGAGACTGGGATTTCACAGGCAAGTAGATACATGTGTGCCAGAACACTGAAGGCCGGGGAGGGGGCAAAATAAATCCAAAATGGCTAGACATCATCTAGTGTGCAATGATACAGACACAGTATAAATGTTTTGATGTGATGAAATACGCCTATAAATAGAACCTTGACGTCCTTTCTTCCTGAGCTTTTGTCTAGAGAAACGTGTGTGTGTGTGTGTGTGTGTGTTTTGCCGAACAACTTTATGGTTCTGTGTGACCAGAAGAAATCAATGTTTTTCCATAGAAAATGCTGGTTCTGAATCTTGGTCATCGGGGTCACAGGACATTTCAGTGACCCATGGCTTTAAGAGACGATTCACAGGGAAATGTTTTCTTTTGTATTTATGTTTCAACCTTGTATGAAATCCAATTGAACGTTTCTTGAATTATCGGTTTGTTTTTGATCCCTCTCTATATCGCGGTTATGCCATACAGTACATCGCAGATTTTTTGTTTTATCCAATCTCGTTAATCTTAATTTTCGCTATATTTGGGTGTCTTACGGCAAATAAAATTTATAAAATTATTTTCATTATTTTCGTGAAATATAATAATTTTCTAGCCTAAAAAAGGGAAACAAAAATACAATAAATAAACAAAAAGACATTTGGCAACACACATACAGGGCAATGCAGAAAATGTATATAGTGGTGGCTTAGTGGTTAAGGAAGTGCACTTGGGTCCGGAAGTCGAGTCCACCAGCTTGCGAGTTACATGGTACCGTCCCCACACACTGTTCACTTTGGTGATGGGTTAAAAGCAGAGGTCACATTTTGTGGTGTGCTGTGTCACAATTACAAGAAGTTCACTTTCCTTCAGTGAGCATTTACTTAATGTAGGGCAATGGCCTAAGTTGGACACAGAAGGCAACTGTTGTTGTTCGACTGTTGATAACAGTGTGGGGAGGATCGTAAAGGGTAAATATATATATACGTCAATAACATGATCGCTACTACCGCAATATGAGAGGGATCACTGTATTCTAAATATATATAATGATATGGCAGCTACACAGAAGACGTACATCGTTATCCAATCTGTGTTTAGTGTTGGTCAAGAGAATTTTTTTCCCTTTTTTTTTTTTTTTTTTAAATATCATTTTTACATTCTCAAATATATACGTTTCTTAACCCTCGTGATGACCTTTTGTGTCTCGTTGCACGGCTTGTGCCAACTTTTCCCTCACACTCTGATTCTGGGACAAGATGCAAAAACCTGTTCCGAGGACGCTGGGTGTGTACAAAATGCAGGATTAAACAATAAAAATAATAAAAAGGAGGCTTAAATAAATACAATGATAAACACTATCTTACAAACACGACGTGATGATGTAAATTAACAGGGAAGTCATAACGAGGAAAAAAGGTAATATTTTGGGGGGGGGGTTTTCGTGGTTACGACGAATCCAGTTAACTTCAATTCTTCAGAATATATGTTACACGAGACTCATAGGCATAGCCCATGTGTCACTGTTTACCCCTGAAGAGTTGACACGATTCAAAAGTCCACATTCAAGGTGTGTTTGACCTAGGTTCATCTTTACCCACAACACCTTTGTTCTGTAAACATTGTAAACCTTCGATCGTCGACAAAAAAAAATCAAGAGACGACAACGGAGTTGATGGACAAACATCTCCTACAGCAGAGGGTCGATGGTCATGTGGATCTGGTCCCTGTTGCGCTTACTTCCGTTGGAGCTCGAGTACGGCTCCTCCTTGCGGCACAGGATATGTTGGGCCAGGATCTTGCGAAAAGTGTTCCTGAAGTCCTGGATGCGGTACGCATAGATGATGGGGTTGACTGCAGAGTTGGCATGGGAGAGAATAATCGCCACAAACATGACATACTCCGGCTTCTCCAGCTGATCGTAGAACAGCGTGAGACAGTTCAATATGTGGACGGGCAGCCAGCAGAGGGCGAAGAGTCCCACGATGATGGAGAGGGATTTGGCAGCTCGGATCTCCTTCTGCAGGAAGCCGTGGTGGTGGCTGTCCCCGTTTCCGACACACTCGAGTTCAATTTGCCTCAGCTGCTTCCTGGCCACAGTGAAAATCTTTAGGTAGATGCCTAACATAATGAGGAGCGGCAGCAGCACGCAGACGAAAAAGTTGAAGTAGACCATGTATTGCATGTCCACCACACTCTCAAAGAAACAGTTCAGTTTGCAGCTCCACGGCGCACCAGCGTCACTGCTAATCAGGCTAGAAGTGTTTGAAGTGTTTTCGCTGCCAGAGCGGCTTTTCCCACAAACAATGTGTTTGTGGTTCCAGCCAAAGAACGGGATGAGTCCAATGACAAAGGAAAGGATCCATAAAATAGCAATGATCTCACGGGCGGTCTTTCCTGTCATCAGCTCCTTGTACCTACAGCAAAAAAAAAAAAAAAAAAATCAAAAAATATTAAACCTTTCAATTATAATTAAAACAGTACATTTCAGTATTCTGTAAAAGGCAAAGATTTTAAGAAGCATGTTTAGGTTAATTGGACTGCAATGACTGCACTTTTCTATTGTACTCTATTGGTACTTAATGTGTATACAGTAAATATATGGGGTGGGGTGGGGCATGAGGGGCTTCCAATTGAATGTGGCAAGCTGGACATATGTGTACCACTGCTGTAATTCTTAAATGATGAAGAAGCCTCCAGTCACTAGGTGGCAGCAACCCATACAGTGGTTTGTACTGATAAAAAAAAAAAACATGTTATGAGGTTCTCAATAGTATTTAAATTCACTGGGGGCGTGAAAACATTTCTCTCCCCAAGGGGGCGGCATGACAGAAATTAAGGGTTAAAGGTTAAAAATTAAACTTTAAAAAATAAAATTGTTAATGATAAAATGAAGTTTACCCAAGACAAAAGGCTGGACGAAATGCATGAAGTATGTTTTATCAACAAGTCATTTCCAGGTAATTTTAGTTGTAGCTCTGACAGTTAGGTCTGATTAAACAAACAGTGGCGTCAGTGTTACCTAGCCATGCGACACTGCTTGCCCTTACTAACATGTCTTAGTCAACAAAGGATGATGTTTCGTCACAGTTAGTGGCTGATTCCCAAACCACAGACGCATGATAAGGACAGACGTTAACACGACGCATATCAGGTCTGAACCTGGCTCACTGAACATATCTATCGGAATAATTCCATTTATTATATATTATATTTATTATAATAATTCCATTTATATTGAGTATTGTTGGAATGTGCTAAAGGAACATTTTGATAATTTTGTTTTTTTCTTCTGAAACATTAATATTCATGTATGCAGTATCCTTTTAGATCTTTCCAGATTTTAGTTTTGTTTAGTTCACAGTCATAGCCATAAATGCAATGGTACTAATAATTGCTAATGAATAATCGTTTTTGGCCAAGAATCTTCAGTTCGGTGCATCACTATGCGATTCCCGGAGGTACAGCGTACTTTTATATAAAAAAAAAATTACAGATTTAGTAGGGAAAAAACTTGTTATCGGAATTGTTATCGGTTTTTCCTCTGATAATGAAAACCCAGTAACGCAATGCCTTGCTTTCTCCAAATGATGTGTTCTAAAAATAGTGCAATAAAGTTCTACATGGTAGGTAAGGTCAAGCAACTTAGATAAATGACATGTAAAAGTCATGCAAAAAGGCTAAAATGTTAAATTGCTTTTATCATTTTCTACACCATCTATTGGGGAAATCTGGGTATTGCAGGGAACAGGCAGAAAAGCTAAACGGTTTGTAGCTAGCCATGATAGGTCAACAGATGTCATGTCAGTGTGCAAATTAGTGGAGCAGGGAACCAAACCAACAACTCATGACATGCTTTATCTGCTCCACATGCAAATAAACACCAGGAGGTTGTCAGTGTCAGAGTCACACTATTGAGAAGATGCCAGTTTACAGAAATGTAATCTCCTCTCTAACAGTCAATTCTCAACATCTGTGAAGTCTGATAGTGGCCACCACAGTTAGGTGGAGTAGCCAAAAAAATGTACTTAAGTAAAAGTACTCTTACTTCAGAATAATATTACTCAAGTGGAAGTAAAACGTAGTCATCCAAATAATTACTTGAGTAAGAGTAAAAAAAGTACTGAGTAACTGTTGAGTAACATTTATTTTTTTAGATTTTTTTTTCAACGTGTATTCAATCGGAAAAAAATTACAGAGGAGAGTTTATCCCGTCAACAAAATAATAAAATGAATTAAATACCTTAAAATAAAATAATCTTTAGTTTAAGTTTTAAGTTAAAGTACTTCAATGGAAAAAATAAAAATCAATGAATGAAATAAGAAAAAAAAATAAAAATCAATGAATGAAATAAAAAGAGATAGACACAAAGAATGAAATATTTACAAAATAACTTCAATTACAGCACAGCACAACAAAAACCTCCCAACCTCTGTGGATAAAAACACGTCTTTGAGGCTACAAGCAGATCGAGCTCAGCACGGAGTACTCACGTAACCTAACAGGACAAACATTCGCCTATCCACAGCAAATAAAAAAAAAAAAAAAAAAAAAAAATTTGTAGGTCAAACTTGCAACCGCAACATGTTTCTTCAGGTTGGACGATGAGCTTTTGGAAGCTGAAATATCCGTACGTTTTCTATTTCTATTTATATGTTTATGTTTTCTATTTCCATTTTTTTATTTATTTATTTTTGCTTTGGTCAATCTTGACCGCCAAACTAATCCGCCCCCCTCCCCCCGAGATCGAATATGGTCACGTGACGAGACTGCGCAGCAAGGGCTACATTTTATTGGTTTACAGTCGCGCGGTACAGCCCTTGGGCGAAAGTCACTCTCTGACAAAATAAAAGTAGAGATACTTGATCATAGATCTATTGAGAATAGAGGATATAGCTCGAGCTTTATCTGAGTATCAAGCTCAGTATAGCCTAATGTAGCGGAGTAAATCTACTCCAGTAAAAGTTAAAAGTATAGTGATTTAAAACTACTCTTAGAAGTATTTTATTTTGACAAACCTACTCAAGTAAATGTAACTGAGTAAGGGTAATTTGTTACTAGCCACCCCTGGTGGCCACTGCAGCTACTCCCTAAGGTAGGGCTGTGCATAATACAGACCCGTGCCCCGCAGTGACATGTAGGAAGTGTGTGGGTGTCGGCAGGAACCAGAGGTTTCTCTCTCAGCAAATGTGATGCCAACCTTCACCTAACCACCTCTATCATTTCCTGGTCACAGACACAAGAGGCAGGGTACAGAGAGAGAGAGAGAGAGAGAGAGAGAGAGAGTCTGTTTTTAGCCAGAGAATCCTTTTTCTACCTGTCACCGTTACCCCCACCCTCTCTTTCTCTTTCTCTCTCAGTGGAGACTGGGGATGAAGTGTCTGGGTGGATAAGCCGTGACATGACGACAGCGCAACGGCCTCCGTCTTTGTTCTGCTCTGGTCCCCACGTATCCCTTTCTATCTCTCTTTGCTGCCAGTGTGCAGTTTATTTTTCTTTGCTCTAAATATTTACAAATGAAAAGGGGCCACGTAACACAGGAAGGCAGCTTATTTTACAGGAAAAACACGAACACAGCTGCCATAGTAACGTTTACTATGGCAGCTGTCTTGTGTTTTTCCTGTCTCCTCCGTCAACGAAACGAAAAAGTATATTTCATCTCGATTAATTGCTTGATTGTCTATAAGTAACCTTGTTGTAAGTTCGTAGAGTGTTCACAGAGAGTTTATAATTCATAGACCTTCAAAATAAAAGCTTGTTCTTTCTCTATATCGTGGTTCTCCTTTCGCTCCCTCGGTACATGGCGGATAAAAGACATTGTAGAATATTTATACATACGGAAAGTTTTCGCTATCAAAATGTGGATTCTCGTTTTGAAATTGAGACGAGCGCATTTGCGAACGATCGCTGGTAGCGTTGTTTACCTGGACGAGATTGTACACGGCATACCATTGGCCAATTGAGCATGCTCTTCTGTCGCTCAAGACTGATTGGCTAATGCATCATAGCATATCTCAGCGTCTCCCCTTGTCTGTCGGCCGCTCTCTCGTGTGGTAGGTTTGTAAAGGGGAAATATATATACCGTATTTTCCGCACTATAAGGCGCACCTAAAATCTGAAAATTTTTTCAAAAGCTGACTATGCGCCTTATAATCCAGTACGCCTTATATATGGATCAATACTGAGCCGCGACAGGTCTCGCAAGAGAGTTTAACGTTAATGAATCGATGGTGCGGAAGTGGAGGAAGCATGAGGATGAGCTGACTGTTTTGTTGACATCCCCTTTAGTGCGGCACCATCTAATGGTTGCATAACGTAACTGCAGCCTCTACTGTAGCGCCTTATAATGCGGTGCGCCTTATATATGGAAAAAGTTTTAAAATATGTCATTCATTGAAGGTGCGCCTTATAACACGGTGCGCCTTACAGTGCGGAAAATACGGTATACGTAAATAGTATAATAACTATATTGCCTCTACTTTGATTTCGCATTTCGCGGTGGGTGTTGGGACTACCACGGATTACTGTATTCTCCTTCAGTGTACTCCTATCTAGTGTACTCTCATCCGGTGAAGTCTCAAGTGAACTCAAGTTAAACAGGAGTTGGTATTGTCACAGGTATGGAAAGGACCGAGAGCACTTAGCGCCAACCTTTACTCGTACTGGATGGATTTCTGGGACAATATGGAAACCCCGCGAGGAAAGTCAAAGGAGCTAGGAACTGTATCAGGGATTGCTTTTCGCTAATACTTCAGTGGTTACGAATAACTACATTATAAATGCAGGTGGTTGCAAATTTACTGTCCATGTCCTATCCCGGTCGTGTTACCACGGATTACTGTATTCTCCTTCAGTGTACTTGCCTCTACTTTGATTTCGCATTTCGCGGTGGGTGTTGGGACTACCACGGATTACTGTATTCTCCTTCAGTGTACTCCTATCTAGTGTACTCTCATCCGGTGATCACTCAAGTGAACTCAAGTTAAACAGGAGTTGGTATTGTCACAGGTATGGAACCTTTACTCGTACTGGATAGATTTCTGGGACAATATGGAAACCCCGTGAGGAAAGTCAAAGGAGCTAGGAACTGTATCAGGTATTGCTTTTAGCTAATACTTCAGTGGTTACGAATAACTACATTATACATGCAGGTGGTTGCAAATTTACTGTCCATGTCCTATCCCGGTCGTGTCGTGACACCCATCCCGAAAAAGTGCTAATCAACAATCCCATTTCTGCAGGATTAAAAAAAAAAATTGGTTTGCATAACGAAATAATGAAATAAAGAGATAATGACGTGTTTACTCCCACGGCACCAAATTACGACACATTATTCAGCAGGTGATCGTGATATTGCCGCACAGATCCTGTCTTTCATCTTTCTCCTGGCTACTGCTCTTTGTCAATATGTCGCGTGTCTGGCTGCAGCTTCACATAGAGCTGTTATCAAATTTCTCATCTGACCCTTAGGGGTAAAAAAACAAACAAACAAACAGACAATGTAATTGGCCAGTGCAGTGACATGACAAATCATAACATCCTACCTCTTTCCAAACCTAACTATAGAACTGCCTCTGTCAATATCTGCCATGTCAACTAATCACATCACAGTGCACAAAGGCTCTCGGGGTCCTTTAAGGCTGCCCTTTCTTTGTGCTTCACAATGATTATCATGTCTCTCGCTCTATGTCTGAGGCAGGATTTACACACCGAGAGTTGTCCTCTACCCTGTCCTCGACGTGTTAAAGACAAGAACGGGGGAGGTTGGGGACTCTCAGTTTTCTTTGTTCATTCTCGAACGATCAACAAGTCTCCAGTCACTAGATGGCAGAAGAGTAGGCTTTATTCATTCTATTTTGATAATCGGAAGATTACGCGCAAAATGCTGTCCTCGGTACATGGCGGATAAAAGACATTATAGAATATTTATACATACGGAAAGTTTTAGCTATCAAGAGAATGTGGATTCTCGTTTTGAAATTGAGACGAGCGCATTTGCGAACGATCGCTGGTAGCGTTGTTTACCTAGACGAGATTGTGCACAGCATGCCATTGGCTAATTTCAATGCGTACTCGACGTACCATTGGCTAATTGAGCATGCTCTTCTGTCGCTCAAGACTGATTGGCTAATGCATCATAGCATATCTCAGCGTCTCCCCTTGTCTGTCGGCCGCTCTCTCGTGTGGTAGGTTTGTAAAGGGTAAATATATATATACGTAAATAGTATAATAACTATATTGCCTCTACTTTGATTTCGCATTTCGCGGTGGGTGTTGGGACTACCACGGATTACTGTATTCTCCTTCAGGCACACTCCAGAAATGTTTTTTCACCCCCACCCCCATCCGACCCGCACCCTCGCAAATTGAAATACCAAACCTGTTAACATGTAAATTCTATCTGTACAAACCACTGTATGAGTTGCTGCCACCTAGTGACTGGAGGCTTGTTATCATTCAAGCATTACAGCAGTTGCAAAGCCCCTTCCTTACGCCACCCCGCCACCTCACTGTGCCCCTCCCCCTACTATTTGAGAAGTACTGCTCTAATGTGAGCCCAGTAAAAGATACTTCATGAGAAATTAAGCATTTTTGACTGTTTAGCATTGATACGTAGCTTCGTCCCCTCATGGGTAAAAACCTCAGTTTCTCTTCCCCTTTTCTTCAACATCTGTTAAAACACTTTGACGTTGATGGTCCCAAAGGGCTTCAGACTGAGCAACAGCAACAGCAGCACACACTAAAGACTTAATGACTTCACAGGAATAATCTTGGTTTTAAGTCATTTCCTGGAGCATGAGTTCAACAGAAATGATAACACAGAACATCAAACTCAAGTTCAGTTACATGCGATCATGGGAAGGCTGCCTCCCCTGCCATCGTTATAAGAAAGAGAACAAGTACATGAAATAAATATTAATATTTTCCACTGATCTGTGTTAAAGATACATTTTCGGTATGGCTACACATTTTTGACATTTTATGAAGTAAAAATCGCTGAATTGGAGTATTTCGCGATCAAATATCTGATATCATATCTGACAGCGCGATCCAATACAAACTGGGTCGTACGACACGTGCCCATTACTGTTCCTCAGCATATCACCAATATGAGATCCAATACAAAACTGGGTCGTACGACACGTGGCCGTCACTGTTCCTCAGCATGTCACCAATATGAACTTTACAGAAATATTTGTTATACAGCATGTCTCTCTACAGTCTGTGTAATGTCTTTAATGTATATGTGCGAGAGAATTGTCTCTGCTGATCGTACAATAAAATGCAGAGAAATGTCAGCAGGGGAGGCAGGCAGTACTCTGCCTCACCTCAAGGGGGCGTACCTGAACCCACAGGTGCTTTCTAGTTGTATTGCTGGCTTTAACAGGCAATTGAAAGTCACCGCTTGGACTTCATCTATTCAAGTAAAGGTAAGGCTAAAAATGGTTTAAGGTAAGGCTAAAAATGCTTTTACGTTTTTGTTTTTTTAAAAATAAGTAGAAAAAAAAATCCAAGTATTTCATAACATTTTTGGCCTAAAAGATTTTTTTTCTTATCATTTTGATAGACAACCTTTGATTAAAGCATCAGAATTTAAAGTTTAATTTTTTTTTTTTTTTTTTTTTTTTACTGAAGGTCAAAATCTGAGCTACATATATGTTTGTATAATACGTCAAGATGCTTGCCTCGGTCACATGTCTGAGCTACATCCGCTACCTTCTTCAAAGGTCTGCTACGGCCTGTAACACATAATACAAGAGGGCTAAATTGAAACCCCTAAGCTAGCAAAATGAACCAAAAATAAACAAACAAACAACACAAAAAAAAAAATCAAGATTTGGCGAGTAAGAACTGCATGGCTATAAATACAGAAGGTGCACCTGGCAAATATTTGAAAATTCTGATCACAAATACGATTGTTACTGTAAGTGTCTGAGCATCTGTCGCATTCTTTCAGGACACCTAGAAATGGCAGCACTTTACAATCACCTTAGATGGGTTGCATAACAAGTAGTTCTTTTTATTCCTTTTTACGGCACAACTCTCAAACATGGAGTTGAGCCGTAGGAAGCAAATCTTTTCCATTCTCAGGTTTAAACATTTTCTTGTTGAGGGATAAAATGTAGAAATATTTTTGGTTCTGTCTTATTCCTCTCAAATTGACTGGACTGACGCTGATGTTCAATGCCTATATTAAATGTGATTTTTAGAACATGAGTGAGTGTCAAACTCATTTACTTACAGTCCAGTGCTCACAATGCTTTGCAGAAATACTCAACTCAAACAGACTGCAACCACATCTTTCCTCGTAAAAAAGTAAATAAATAATTCAATCCAAAAGTAATAACATCAGGCCTAATTGGAATTAGGAGAATTGTGCAATATTGATGGGATTTGACAGTAAAAACTAGCATACAGACATCCAGACTCCAAGCTAACTAGCTAGCTTAAAACACGCCCATGTTATAAATTTTTCAATTTGTTGCTCTTACTCAAGTAGATTTTAAGATAGGTACTTTTAGTTGTGTAGAATTTAGGCAAAGAAGAGATACTTTCACCGTTATTTCTGGAACAACAGAACATAAACAGAGTTTTTCAACAGCTCCTGTATAACCAACTCACGCGTCAACGTGACAGGACTCAACTTTCTGCTCTCAACTTTCACTACCGTTCTCTCTCTCTCGCACACCTGTCGCACATGTACGCACACAGCCATTCACAGACTGACATACGCTACTAGTATAACACACAGTAGCCTACCAGAAAAGTCATTGATCGCTAGCGGTATGAACTTCGTTAGCCTGTCAAAATTGTTAGCCCGTAACAATCCATGTTACAGAAAATCAAAATGGGTTGTCACTGAGATGGGATTACGGCTCTAATTTCATAAGAAATTAATCTGGCCATTTCTTCCCTCCCTTCTACTGAACCTGTTGACATGTACGTTTTAATTAAAGTGCTTAATTAAAACTTAATTGAATTAAAAATGGCAACTAGAGTTTTTTTTTTTTTTCTCAGATCACATAACTGACATTATTCGGCAATGTCATAATACAGTTACTGCTCAACAACAGCACAATTGCACACCTGTCCTTTACAGCAGTGGTTCCCAAACTCCTGGTCTGCGGACCAGCACCGGTCCGTGAGTCAATTGGTACATTACTTTCGTTTTATTTATTATTTAATTTTCTAAACGTTTTATTTTGAAAATTCTCCAGATTCTGTCCGCCGCATCTGTTTGTGACACTTAATACATGTCAAGATGCTTGCCTTGGTCACATGTCTGACCTACATCTAGGTAGGCTACCTTCTTCAAAGGTCTGCTACGGCCGGTAACACATAATACAAGACGGCTAAATTTAAAAACCCCTAAGCTAGCAAAATGAACCAAAAACAAACATCTATGGAAGGTTTCTTTGCGAAGGGTAAAAGAGCCAGTGAGGGTAAGAGAGCCTACGTCTTCAAGGAAAAAAAAATAAGCTGCATTTAACAGACAGTTCCAGGAATCGTACTTGAAATATGGATTTATTGCGACAAGTGTTTTGGAGACCAAGCGTCCTGCATTAAGAGACAAGCGCGATGTTACAAGGACGCTACTAATAAAGTTGCTTCCATCTTTAACATCTATTATTATATCTAGAAAATACCATTTTTTATGCTGGTTGTATCATTATATTTAGTTGTATTTATCTGCCACATCCGCCGGTTCGTGAAAAAAAATTGTCAGACAATTAACAGGTATGTGGCATGAAAAAGGTTTGGGGGGCCGCTGCTTTAGAGTGGGTTTGTTTCTAGTTGAAGGGTCTTTCATCTCTGACCTTCCTTTACCTTTTTTTTCTTAAAGGTCACATCCACCAAGGGCTTTGCTGGACCTTGTCATCTCACCATTCACCATGGGTGAAGGGAACAGAACCATTGACAAGAAGGGCCAAGTGTGGCCCGCCAATTAATCGTACCTTATAACAAAATCTATACTGCTGATTTTCTTAAATAGATTATTATTATGATGATTATTATTATTATGCAGAGCAATGTACAATATTTGTATCTTGAATAAATAAGCTGAAATTCGCAGAAACATGCATAAATACATTATGGAGTAGAGCTATATTGCTGTGAAAATCGGAAAAATTGCCCTCGGAACACATGGAATTCTGACAGTTAAAAAAAAACTAAAGTCAACTATTCAAACCTTTGTTGAGGCAAAATGGCACTCATCCGGTGATAAAGATTCGATGTTTACTTAATGAAATCATTGAGCAGTGCTGCGTGCTGCGGCCGCCTCGTTCTGTTTCCTCAGGAACAGACACACAGATGCACACACGTTCACATTTCTGACCTTTGCCATCAATGAAATTGACATACTGCGGCCAGATGAGCCACACAACCGTGCAGATAACGTGACAGATCATGGTGTCTTTGCGTGAGTTATCACAAATTCTTGCTAAGAAACACCATCGACATCAACATTTTTCTGCTCCTACAATTATCACTATCTCTAAACCCGACTGGACCTTTGCACAATAGGTCACGGGGCAACCTTTAACCCTTTAACCCTGCCCATAATGTGCATAACATTTCATAGGGTATTCACATTTACTGCAGAGCAATGTTCCACCTAAGGCTGTAATCAACCAAGGAAAGTCTTAGTCGCGTGAGATTTCGATTTCTTTTCCATGATCTATTTTTGGTCAAATGCTGCCACACTGTCGATGTCTTTGACAATGTAGAGCAGGCGGACTGTACATGAAATGCTCAAAATTAAATAAAATATTCAGCAAAACTACCAGACCTAGAAGTTCCAGTATATTATCCAACCTATCTGGATGTGAGTTGGGCTAGTCCAAAATAGTGAAAACAAGGGGGTGCTTTAAAAACGGCCCCATGAGCACTTGATACTTTCATCCAGATGAAATTAAGTAAAAAATACAAAACTATATATATATATGTTAAATTCCGAAAAAAATATACTTTTTCAGGACATCGTACTATATATATATATATATACACATACATATACATATATATACATACATACATATATACATATATATACATACATACATATATACATATATATACACATAAAAAGGGCATAGCTGTGTATTTGGACAAACTTTTATTTTTAAAGACTTTTTCAGAATCCTATGTATTACTGTGATTATTGGTCGACGTACCAAAAAAGGTCATTTCAGGATTAATCAACTTTTTTTTTTTTTTGCTGTTTCCTACTTTTGTAGAATCCTGCCACACTGTCAATGTATTTGACATGGTAGAATGGAGAAGTAGACTGACTGTAAATGAAATGCTCAAAGTTAAATAAATATTCAGCCAACTACCGGACCTACTACTTTGTAGTAAACCGATACACTCGACTGGATGCTTAGTTTCACTGGAAATGAATCATGCAAGGCTCGTGAACAGTTGTAATATTTAATCTTATACAGACATTCATGCCAACACCCTGAATGTAAATGTTTCACTGAGGACACTACAGACTTCATGATGCTCTTAGGGTTTGGTCTGCCGTTTGCAAAGCAGAAGAATTTACTCTGTTTTTAAATATTTGTCTGCAATTTTTGAAAAAATAAAAAAATAATAAAAAAAATCAATCCCCTTTTCTCTCTGCAATTTGGGTTCTGGTAATGCTTCTATGATGCTTCAACATCTGAAAAGTTATTATGAACTGGTGGTACAGTTCTTGGTGATAATTGTAAAATATTATATAGTATATATGTATTTCTCTATCACTTAGAACAGATAAACACAAACCTTTTTTTGTAGACATTAACACTTTTTCTTGAGGTGACTTTGTTAGCCTACGGTTTCTTAACTCGTAAAACAATTAGCTGTAACAGATTAGCAGAACACTCACCTCAGAGGAATTTTCACAGCCAAATATCTGTCGATTGCAATGGCCAAAAGACTGAAGATTGAGCTCTGGGTCAGGACCAGGACAAAACAGGCCAGGAAGAGGCATCCGTAGAAGTCCAGATTTATGCCGATGCTGATGGTAATGGCGAACGGGATTGCGAGGCAACCGACCAAAATATCAGCCACAGCCAGAGACACCAGAAAGTAGTTGGTGGCGTTTTTCAGAGTGGTATTGATGGCGACAGCCCAGCAAACCAGTACGTTGCCGGATATTGAGAGAACAGCAATCACTACTTCAATAAAGACATAGAACGTATACATCTCAGCAAAGTGTGTTGAAGGACTTAAAGGACCTGTTCGCAGCAAAGAGACGCCGTCTCTACTCTCACCGAGGCGAAGAATTGCTGTCAAGTATTCCACAAGTGGGAGCTGCACAGTCAGCCTTGTGCAGTGGAGAAGAGCCCACGCGTTATTTCCCCATCACAAAGTTGACACTTCTGCCGTTTGAAGCGCCTAATAAACCTGAACATTGTCTCTGGATGTTTTCGCGCCTCTTGTGCACCGATTTCTGAATGACGTATGCGGCACGCGTGGCTCTGAAGCGAACGCTCACTGTGGCACAACTTCCCCCGCGACAGCAGTTTTGAAATGTAGAAGAGAGGAGGAGGAGGAGGAGGAGGAGGAGGAGGAGAGGAGAGGACGACACGGCTGGTGGTAGTAGTAGTCCGACTTTCACAGAAATGCCCCTCCCCTGTCATAACCACACGACAAGTTACGGACGGAAACACGAGTCAGCGTCTTTGCAGCTGCGTCCTTAATTGCGCGCATTAAACAGCCTTGTCCTGGAACGTAAATAGACCGTTTTGTGTGTAAAGTGAGCGCACACACGCGGCAGTGGGCTGCATCTGGTTTTAATCTGACAAATGTCCTGGGGGTTGTTGCCCACCCGTGATTTAGGGGTGAATGGGTGAGCAAGACCTTTCTGGAGAAAATGAGCAATAGTAATAAGTAAGTATTTCTTTTTTTTTAAAAAATAGTACTTCACCACCGGATTGGTGCATATACTTTAAGTGGGTTTAAAAAAAAAAAATAGTACTTCACCACTGGATTTGGTGCATATACTTTAAGTGGGTTTAAAACAGGCAGTTTATCAGACAGAAAAAAACATCAGCTACAAAAAAATCAATTTAAAAAAAAAAATCTGTCCCTTAGACTCCTTCAAGATTTGATGCTCTTCAATTCAATATGCTATTCCATCCATCCATTTTCATCCGCTTATCCGTTGCCGGGTCGCGGGGGCAGCAGTCGCCACCCAAATGACACTGGACCGGAATCAACCCTCCTGAACCACCACTGTAAGGTGCCAACAGTTCTAACCAGAATTCGAACTTGCCCAGGAGGTGAACCCTGGGGTTCCACACCAATGACAGAGGCCAACACGTCACTGATTGTGCTATTTTTTCCGTGGAATTTGAGCAAGATGTTTTCACCCTCGGGATCTACAGTATTTCATCACTAGTCTTAAGACATGCACTGAGTAATCCCAGTGTTGACAAGGCAAAGATGACCAAATCCAAAATCTGCTAAACATGAGTTCATGTTCCAAATGCTGACAGATCCTTTCACCGTCACAAAGACCCTGACAGCGTCCGACTTCCACATCAGCGCTTCACTGCGGATATAACTGCCCTTGGATTGTTTGTATCCAAACATGGGCAACATCGATATAGCAGAAAAGTTAAAAACTGGGGCTAACTTAATATTTATTTTTAAAAAAATGACTGGAATTGTGCATATTTTTTTCTTCTGTCCAGGTATGTAATATAGAATTTTTTTTAATACTGCGATCTTGCAAAGAACTAGCTGTGTTTTCATTTTTCATGATGACAGATCAGATTCTTGTTTTTTTCTTTTACGCGCTGGTTTTGAGTCACATTCCCTGAACCTGGTAGTAAAAAACCTTAAAAGCTCCGATAAAATTCTCCTTAAAGTTCTGATCAAGGCCCCAAGTCACAATAATCACTTGTAAATAGATTATTTTCCGCTAACTGAAAAAATGAATTACCCTTCAGATATAATATAGTTTACTTTACTTTACGTTCCTACTCACATAACATGGGTTTGAGTGTTAAGATAATATTTGACATTGTGACACAGCACACCACTGCACACAACGACTAGGCTTCAACCTGAAACCCAAACCTGAAAGTCCACTTCTGTAACCACCAAAACACAATTGCACCAGATAGTAAAGTAAAATAAAGTAATTAGTTTTTGGGGGCTAACAATAAATATTATTATTTTGATATATTATTTTGGGGGTTCAAAGAAATAAAAGTCACCCAAATAGTCTCATTTATGTAACATTTACGAAGAATAACCAAATCTAGGATGATAATATTTACATTTTTGGCAAGTTCGATATATCACAGTAGGCTCGCAATTTAGATCACATCCAGACAAGTAAACTATGATGTAAATCATGACACCGCGTGGGACTGCAATCATACAAAATTTGCAAACTTGATATCCCTTTACTCGTCATCCAAGTTGTAACAAAAGGGTATCTGTAAATAGAAAACGATTCAGTTCTTTCCACATTCCCGCTTTTCAGGCCGCACGCCTCGCGAGTAAACAGTTGAAGACTCTTTAATCTTCCAAACAGGGACCGCTGAGGTTCAACTTAACCACAAAAAAAAAAAAAAAAAAAAATGCTGTGCCTCCTGCCTTTTACATGAAAGAGAATATTCTCCATAATTTATCAAGCATGCAAAATATAGACACATTTCTGAAACACTTCCAGTACAACTGGATATAGATAGTTTGATGAAAAATGTTAAATTAAGCGCAGGAGCCCTTTAAAAGCTTACTTCCTTTATAACTATGTTTTTTTTTTAGGAGTTAGGTTTGGGCAGTTCTATACTTAACAAGTAACAAGCTTGTTTAGTATTTACATGATGTAGGCTATGAGCTACATGTGTTAGCATCACGAGCTAACAGGAAGTAGAAATATTGAAATATTAACCTTTATATTTGAACTTTTAATCCAATGTCACATCCTCCTGAGTTGTTATTATCGGCGAAATGTTTTTGAAAAAAAAAAAAAAAAAAAAAATCACTTTTTAAGTCAATCCATTTTTTTAAATTGGGGTTTTTGTCCCATCACTGCAGCCTGTGGCCTCGGCCATGAGCATCAACACAGTTAAACAAAGGCTTCGAGTTAGCGACAAACAAAACAAGCAGCATACCAAACAGGCCTTTAGGTCAATGAGCGTCCGAACAGTGGTCTTTAATCTGTGTCCAAGGTGAACATTAAGCTATGGGGAGCAAAAAGTGCTGCAGTGCCTCCAGTCCTTCACCTTCACCTGTCATGTCTCAAAGTACTTGTAGATCTGAGAGACGTATTGCATGACGCTCTGCCAGTCTGGCCTGTCAGTCTTTATCAGCTCCTCGATGTCCTGTTGGGGGGAAAAAAAAAAAGTCTATGGATAGATTTCCGACACCAGTAACTGACAAACAGAGTCAGACTAATAACATGAATTGTGCATGTACAAACCGAAGCAAGTCTCAAGTCTTTGCACTCAAGTCCGAATCAAGTCTCAAGTCAAAATAGGCGAAGTCCGAGTCGAACCCAAGTCAAGACTGAAAAGAGTCAAGTCAAGTCCCAAGTCCTGCCGTTTCTGTTTCGAGCCCTTTCAAGTCCTTCCACTCACTGCCACTCCTTTTTTGTTGACCATCTCGTAGTTTTTAAATCCGAACAACACGATCTTTGGTATCATTTTCTCTCACCCGCGCATTGTTCGACAGATCTTTCTCATTGGTTGTCCCGCAATTTGATTGGCTCGATATTATCGCGTCAAAACAACGTGGGTCTAATTTGATTGGATGTTGTGCCGACAGCACATACACACACAGACGCACACAGGTACACAATGAGAGATACAGAGCGCTCCTTAATATTTTACTTTATAATCTTCGGGTTTTCGGAGAAAGTATCAAGTCTTGTCGAGTCAAAGGGCTCGAGTCCAAGTGAAGTCACGAGTCATTGATGTTAAAGTCCAAGTCGAGTTCCAAGTCTCTTTACATTTTGTCAAGTCGAGTCGAAAGTCATCAAATTGATGACTCGAGTCTGACTCGAGTCCAAGTCATGAGACTCGAGTCCACACCTCTGCTTCTAGGTCTGTTGAACCTACATATTTTTCAGAGGGAAAGGATTTTGCCTTTGCTGAGTTAGACTAGAGTTAGACTAAAGGTGTCACACAAATTACCGTAATTTCTGGACTATTGTACACACCTGGATATTGGCCGCACCCACTACATTTAAAAAGAAAAAAATGATTGCACATATATAGGCCACACTTCTCTATAAGCCGCAGGTGTCCACGTTGTAACATGGGATATTTACATATTCACTTTTAATGAAATATATGCTTTTTTTTTTCTGACCAGCGTCTGTAACACGGTTGGTTACACGTTAGCTCTTTCCTGCTTCGGAGCCATGACCATAGTTGGAATGCACAGAGGAGACTTAGTGATCTGCTCCAGGGTTGTTGCTAACATTAGCTCCGGGGCTAACTCCCTTCACTTCCCTACTTCACTTCTTGTCGGCAGCAGAGGTAAACAGAAACAGGGAAGTTGGGGTCTTTATTTTCAGCCACATCGATCGCAATGGAACAGAAACAGTGTTTTAATAGCCCCTGTATAACCAAAGCTCGCTTTCGACATGACAGGGCTCAAACTGCTCTCAACTTTCACTACCGTTCTCTCTCTCTCGCACGCGCCCCACGCACATATACAGCCATTCGCAGACAGACATACGCTACTAGTAGAACACACAGTAGCCGACCGTCACTAGCTGTATGGACTTTCGTAGCCCGTTAAAATCCATAAATTAGCCGCATCATTGTTTCCCGTAATTGTTTAAGGAAATTACGGGAAACTTTGTTTTTTTTTTTTTTTTAAAATAAACAGAAAGTCATCCAAACCTCCTGATACATTGATGAGCTCAAACAACTCTAGCAACAAATGATACAACACAACCCCCCGCAGGAACAGTATATGAGCTCAGTGCAAACAGAAGCACATGATGCTAAAGCTTCCTAGCAATAATATCAAAGCAGGAAGTGGCAAATAAGAACGCCTACGTTAGATGATTCAGTGCAACATGTTGTGGTTTGGCCTATAACAAGCTTTGTAGACCACGTAGTGCATCTTTCTGTAAATACAAAAACAAACAACAGGTGTACAGAAAGTCATCCAAACCTAGCTAGTAGACTGATATAAAGGCATCAGGAAACGTATTTAGAGAGTTCAGAAGAAATCTCTAAATGTGTGACCTTTCAGCCCTGAGCTGATACTAGAGAGGGCAATGCTATAAACATACCCACATACGGCAGGGTTATGATTTTGAAGCAAAAATCATTGTCACCTTTCACGGTTATTCATGGATCTCCCTATGGTGAAACATGTGAACATGAAACTAAATTTAAATGGAGATTTAATAAAAAGGCATTAAGATATGTTATCCAAAGATGATCAAAAATATAACCAAAAAAAATATTTTCTTTCTAGCAGCAGATAGGCCGCTTAAACACTCACTTAAAATGAGTTTCTATTAGCAAGCATATTATTTTAGTCTAAAACAAGTGTTGTAATGTCTATGCGCCGCTCTGTTATTTGGTTTGCATTTCACTGAAGCACCACACAGGAAATCTGCAACCTCAAAGTTTCATTTATCAAAGGAAGTCATTCATCTAGTTTTCTGGCCTGATCTCGTACAGTAGAGACTGTACGAGAATCTGTGGTCAGGGTGGTCTGTGGTCACGGTTATAATGTTGGACGTGTGTTGTGTGACAGCAACGGTGGTTCGAGAGGACAAATAAATGTGAAGGGGACACTGGGACCTGTGGACGAGAAATGTCTCCGAGAAAAAAATGTATAATAATATCATCATAATAAATGATAAAAAATATATTTTTGGGAAAACCCCCTTTCACCGCTTTCTCCTGCCGTTGCTTACCACTTAGCTTACCGCTACAATAACTTAGGCGCTGGTCAATTTCAACATCTGATTGTGTGATTTGGCCGCCAATGTATTATGGAAATATTTAGAATTGACTTCTAATTTACTTATATTTATTTTTGTGAGGTATAAGACAAGTAAATTCCAGAATCAGCCAAATAAAATATCATGTATTTTTCACTATTCAATTCAATTCATGCTTATAGAGAAGTGCAGCCTATATTTTTACTATTTTTATTCTTAATAAATGCTTTTATTCAGATGCGCTCAATAGTCTGGAAATTACAGTAATACAATTTTTTTTGCGTAGCTACCCTTAGCCTCAGAGCCTATCGTAGAGAATAATCATAGTTCCTCTTGTTCCAGACTGAGGAAAGTCCTTGTCTGTCTAAGTATGGACAGCTTTGTGTCTACTACACTTCCTTCCCATTGTTTTCAGTGGGTAAGGTAGAAGCCCCCCAGTATTGAGGATCAGTCAGTCACGTCAAGTGTCCGTCTGCTTTCTCTGCAATACCAGATTGTTTTTTTTTTACCAGAGTCTTCTTTGATTCTCCTCAGGTCCCTGCTCATGCTTGTGATCTATTGGTTTCTCAAGTCTGTCCTGTCAGACCTCCATGACGTTAGGTCAGCTTCAAACAAAGACCAATGACTTTAAAGGAGTCCGAATAGTAAAGTTCAACAGGCCTCAAACAGTTCAGGCATGTTTTTTAATTATTTATGATGCACCTCTATTACATTAAATTCTTTTTGGTGCCAGAACTAAACCTCTATCATTACTTCAATTTCAACTGCCAATATCTATTAGCAATAGCAAGAGTAGGATTTAGCTTAAAATAATTATACCTGTATAAGCTTTCGTCGGTATAGTCTTTATCTGGAATGTCATCATTATACCTATATTAGTTTTAATCACGTAGCTGGCATTTAATTAACCTTGGCTCAATGAAACTAAACGACCTCGTTGTCAAATTCAATATATACACATAGAGGGAGTTGCCATAGTTAAACAGTTACAGACACTGTGATTTCGAGACTATAAGCGGGATACTTTTTTTCCCACATGATTTGAACCCTGCAGCTTAAACAACGATGCGGCTAATTTATGCGGCTTTTACAGGCTAACAAAGTGCATACCGCTAGCGATCAATGACTTCTCTGGTAGGCTACTGTGTGTTATGCTTGTAGCGTATGTCTGTCTGTGAATGGCTGTGTTCGTATATGAGTGTGGGGCACGCAAGAGAGAGAGAGAGAGAACGGTAGCAAAAGAGTGAGTTGGTTATACAGGAGCTGTTAAAACACTGTTTGTGTTCCGTTGTGATCGGTGTGACTGATAATAAAGACCCCAACTTCCCTGTTTCTGTTTACCTCTGCTGCGGACAAGCGCAAAGTGCAGGGAGTTAGCCCCGGAGCTAATGTTAGCTTCGGCCCTGGAGCAGATCACAAAGTCTCCCTATAGAAATACAACTGCGGTCGCAAGCATTTATTTAATTAAAAGTATAAAAAAAAAAAATATTTGTGTAAATAAATATCCCATGTTTCAACGTAAACACCTGCGGCTTATAGAGAAGTGCAGCCTATATATGTACAATTATCTTTTTTTTTTTTTTAATTTAGTGGGTGCGGCTTATATTCAGTTGAGCTCAATAGTCCGGAAATTACAGTATATATATATATATATATATATATATATATATATATATATATATACACACATATATGTATATATATAGTTATGCATATATACACATATACATAAAACTATACTGATATAGTGGATATACTGGATATATATAGAAATATAATAGTAAACTATAAGTATAACACTAATGGTAACTGAGTTTTTGGTTACTGCACACTGTTATTGCACATTCATCTTTACTGGTAAAAAAAAAAATTTTGTCGGTAAAGCTTGTTTTAATTAGTCTAATCAGGAGGTTCGTGTGTGTTATCTGCGTGTTTGTGTATGTCTTAGATCTGTGGCAGCTTAACTCACCAGGGAGGGTTTGATGCCGATGCTCTCGGCAGCCTGAAAAGCCAGGGTCAGATTCCCAACCTGGAGAAAAAAAAAATGCAAGTATTTACATTGCATTCCATTGAAAATGGAAAATGTTTAAAAAAAAAAAAAGCCTACAAACACATCTAAAAAACACCTTAGAGTTAGACAAAATGAGGTTTTTGTTTGTTATCATTTCGGCCAGTTTGTTGTTGTTTATGTGGTTTGTGTAACAGAATAGTGTTTGTACAAACAGATCTGTCACTGAATCAATCAAACCCACACAGAAATGGAACCCCTGTAGATTTGCCCCGGGAGGGAGCTTGATGAAAACTCCAGCACTACAATTTAAAATTTAGGAATTTGTCTTTCTACAAAAGTCATTGATCGCTAGCGGTATGAACTTTGTTAGCCTGTAAATAAATAACCATAAATTAGCCGCATCATTGTTTAGGCCGCAGGGTTCAAAGCATGTGAAAAAAGTAGCGGAATATTATAATCCGGAAATAACGGTAAACATCTAAAAACATCTCACGTTTCATTTTATTCCGAATTTCTTGAAACAACACAAAAACATTCCAAATTCGGTATAAACTGAAGCCCCTTCTCAACACTTTTTTTTTTCTTCCAAATATAGGCTACATCTCAAACTTAGACAGTTCTAATCTTGTTTCGTTTGAGAAACTAAAACGTTTGGGCAGACTTGAGTCTGAGACTTGAGTTTTATTGCCGCTTTTATCTGTGACTTATCTACGTGTTTACCACAGCCCTTCGTAATACCACGCATTCCAGTTTGGGACGGAATACTGCGCGGTCTTCCGACACGAACTGAATGTCATGAACTGTAATCTTCTGTAATCTTGACACTACAACCTTGAACTTTTTTGTGACATTGATGCCACGTTATTGCAAAATAAATTTCTTTCATCTGGTGGAAAATAAAATCAATGACGTGCTTATACATTTGACATCAATTCAAACGTTGAAGTCATTAGAATGCTAACACGCCAAAATTGTGTTGAATTCATTCTGAGGAAAATGGTTACTCTCAAAGGGGGACCTATAATTATGGATGGTTGGGGGGAGGGGTTGGGGTTAGTATCTCGTATCCTTTCTCTGATAGCTTTAATTCCAAGTCACCAACTTCCATAGCCCTCCAGAATGTTATTGTTTAGAGGCCAGAATTCTCCAGAGAGCTGCTGTTATTTGTAAAGTGAGCTACCACATTCACATTACTTTCGACTAAACAAATGCAAATCTCGACATCGATGCATGTACTGTACAACATATAATACCATCAAAAAAAAAAGGATTGGTTTTGGTTTTGGTTTTTTCCTCTAAATGTATGAGGAGACATTTCCACAGTCTATATAGCGTTCACATTTCCCGCAAACAACTTATAAGTTAAGGGTTTGAGAATCTGGCTGATGGAGATGGCCTTCATATGTTGCATAGCAATGATTGGGTTTTTTGTAAATATATATTTGTCTTGTTACTAAAGAGATGTCCATTACATTGCAATTTCCCTTTAATTTATTAAAAAAAAAAAAGTCTTGTTCAACGACTAGTTTGCATGAAAACCAGTGTCTCGGTGTGATACGCGTAAGATGTCTTTGTTTCCATTCGCTGGTTATATGCCATATATTGGATTGTGCTACTTTTGCTAACTTTTCTTTGGTAACTTTTTGCCCTTCGTTATGGCTCCCAGGCATGAGTCAGACTCCCCATTGTTTTTCACGTCCTAGCATAGGTGAGTGACATAGGTACCAAGTACAGTATGTGAGTCCCGACTTATCATCGAGGAGCCCCGCTCGTATAGTAACCTCACGGTAGGGTTTTTGTGTTTTCTTTAACGATGACGACGGTACGTTGGACTTGCCTTGGCTCGCGAGCTGCTGATGTTCTCCATGCTCTCGATGCTGCTGATGCAGCTGTTGGGGACTTTTGCACAGGCCACACGGACATAGTCCCAGTAACTTCGATGACCATCGAACCAGCTGCTGGATCCTGAGGAGGAAACACCAAACGAGCATACGTTACACACAAGGATTCCACGAGCGGCATATATGGAATCTCAGGGTTTCCTCTGTCTTTGGATGTATTAGGGGACATATTATGCAAAACTGACTTTGTTAGTCAACATATTAATCACTTAAACCCTACAGTTAACCCATGTGTTATTTAGACGTAGACATCTGAAAGACCTAGGGATGGCTCGATACAACTTTTTCATGTACAACACCAATACCAAAGCTGCAACTTGGACATAGCCATTGTGTTTAAAATCCCTCTGCGCTTGACTATAAAAAAATTGGCCAAAAACTAGGAATGGCCGATAATATCGGATCAATATTATGTAGTATCAGTAAGGATCGTTATCAGGTTTTTCTCTAATATTTAAAGCCCAATAATGGAATGCTTTGGTTTCACCAAATATATGCTGGAATGGGTTTCGAAATGTATTTTGTACAAACAATGCTAATCTGTGGAATGCCTTTAGCGGCGCATCAATATCATCAATATGTAAATTCCACAATGGGAAATACTGCATGTGACGTGACTTCAAAACAGTTGTGGGGGAAGAAAAATCGGTCGATATCGGGATTGGAAAAGTTAAGTGTTTGGCCAATATCGCCATTTTAGAAAAATTGACAAAAATTGACTAAAAACTATAACCTGCATACACTATAAACTACACTTTTACAATATCACCCTGTATGTGTTATCTCTTGTTCACTGTATATGTAAGTCACTCCCCAGTAGATACTGCTGACAAGAAACACAGAACTGCCCTCATATGGAGATATGCACAACTGCGTGTGTGTGTGTGCGAGCGTGCGTATGTGTTTGTCAGAAGTTACGACCTTGTGATGACAGAATCCAAATATCTAGGTCCGCCTGCATCTGCGGCCGGGAACATAATGGGGTGAGAATGGATGAAAGTGACACTAGGGAGAGTGAGTGTGTGAGTGTGGAAGTGTAGTCTTGCTTCAGTTTTATACCTTGTCCTGACTGATGAGTTCCTGGTATGGGATGTGGGCAGGGAGATATGTGTGTAGTAGGGCACAGAAAGCCAGGCCGTCGCTCCAGCTGCTGCTGAAGTTGGTCACGTCAATATTCTGTGGACAGATAATAAAAAAAAAAAAAGACATCAGAGTGCTCAAACAAAAGAAAATCCCAGCTAACCCAAGTCAATATCCAATCATGATAATGTGATGAAAGAGCAGAGGCCTCTGGTGGGCATTACCAGAGCGAATGCAATTAGGGTTAGAGAACCACAAAGAACAACATGAAAATAAAACTTTCATAATTTCATCATTTGTTGATCCGGGGGCCCTTTTAGTGTCCATTAATGCCTGGTTCTGTTTCCTTGGGGCTTTCCTTGGCACTCTGTCTTGATCTCTTCTCGGGTTGTTCACCTGTACACTGCAGGCAGCATATTCAGGGTGTAATAAAAGTTAAATGCTCAGAGGAAGAGCTTCCTGTGGGCCATTGTTTGGCCCAAGTTATTTCCAGGGTTTTCCTTTCTCTCTGTGTAGTTTAAGGTCGAGCAAGCTATTCTTTTTTTTTTTTTTTTTTTTTTTTGCCCACCAGATGCCGCAAACCTCTAAAACGCATCTCAACTTCAACCCATTTAAGTACTGCACAGTGGGGAAGTAGGAGGAATTCGTTTAGCTAACGTCAATAAAGCGATGTTACCGCCGCTGTTACCGCTCCTCACGTGATTTCGAGGGGCAACTCGACATAGCGATTTTTATTACGCTGGTTTGCACTGACCTTTGACTCATGTCCAAAGTTAAACATTTAAACCGTCCTCCTCGGGCCAAGGGAAATGGACTTATGTTGCTGGTGCCCTAGCCCTTCCTATTCACCCCTTAACATTCCTCACCCTTTTTTTTCCTCTTTTTCTCTCTTTCACCTTGATTGGAGGCTGGACCCAAATGACACTAGGAATGTGATGAAAAAATGATCCTGGCCTTAACTATGTTTAAAGTTAACTCTCGGTCTCAAATGGTCCATAACTTTCGAAGAGAATAAAAACCATGGAAAAATGACCAACATCTAACTTTAAAGAAAAGAACTCGGAGTGAAAAGCCAAAGACAATGCAGATTTAGTAGTGTTGTAAAAATGGTGTGGACATGCTTCACTCTTACATAAGACACTTTGGAATTCATGGTTCTGTTTGAATGATAAATTTCACAGATAATGTGCAAATTGAGAAATAATATACTCAGGAAACAGGGAGACTCTCTTCAGGTGCAGGAACAAAAACTCACAGGAATAAAGCATCGACTAC
Organism: Cynoglossus semilaevis; assembly: GCF_000523025.1. Taxonomy (NCBI): domain Eukaryota; kingdom Metazoa; phylum Chordata; class Actinopteri; order Pleuronectiformes; family Cynoglossidae; genus Cynoglossus; species Cynoglossus semilaevis. Next base: position 3,891,208 of record NC_024325.1, on the reverse strand, counting down.
AGGCACGTTCTTTTCCGATTCCATCGTGGACTTTCTCAAAATTCACGGACTTCTCCAAACTCGGGGACACGAACAACAAACGAACGTTAAGAAACTAACAGTAACAAAGACAGCCCTAACAATACTGTCTGAAAATATTCAAAAATGTTTACAGGCGAAGGACGAAATAATCTAAAAGAAGAAGAAAGTACAAACGAACAAACTATAGATACAGTAGATAGATAGATCGATTTTTTATGAATTCATTTATTTTATTAATTATGAATCATATATGCAATAACCTTAAGAGCCATGTGCAAAAAACTGACTCATCTTCTTAACCCAATGAGCAGCAAGCAATCTCATTTCATTGTTTTCATGACGACATGAAAAGAGGAGAGGGATCGCTGTATATATTAAAACAGCAATTTTTAAATTCGAAATGTCCACAATCTGCCCTCTACTAATGTCTAAGAAGGACATAAATAAATATATATATCAATATTTTATTTTAACTGGTTGAATCACTGTATGCATTTGCAGAGTGTTGCAAAGTGTGTTTGTATGCCAAACACATTAGCTTCTGCCTAATGCGTGGAGACATGTCTTTGTTTACTGTCGTCTCTAAGCCTGGGTTCCTTTCCCTGAGGAAAATAAGCCCTGTTCATTTTACCTCCAATAAATCGAATCAGAGTTAAATACATTTACGTGACACCAGATACATGTAATTAATCACCTCACAGGTCGTCAAGCGCCCTCAGGCCAGGAGTTAGAAATGAAACAGATTTGAATAGACGGTTGAAGCTTTTTAGAGTGTGACTGTCTTGAAATGATTTTCGCCAAGTATACTCGAGCGAGATGAAAGCGAACAGGTTTCAAATGCAGCCCGGTGCAGTCAGTGTCTGATGTCGTACATTTGGCAAGCGCGTTACGCATTTGTAGTGGCTTAAACTGAATAAAAATAAAAATGTAAAATGTTTGCTCAATTCATCCTGGTATATGTTGAATTAAAGGGCCTTCTGAATAAATAATTACGTTTATGCGACTACTATAAGTCGCACTTTTTGTTTTCATTGCTTTGGTTGTGTTTGCAACTTATTCTCAGGTCCGACTTACGACACGCTAGGCCCCGTGTACTAATATCTGCTACTCCTGTACCACTTAAAATTTACATGTTCGGTATTTTCCCACTGACAGCCACTAGAGGGCACTCTATCTGGCTGGCGCGACTTATACTCAGGGGCGACCTATATATATGTGTATGTTTTTTTCTTCATTATGCATTTTTTTTGGCTGCTTTTTTTTTTTTGGCTACTCCAGAGTGACTTAGTAAAATTGTACTTGGTATAACAACAATTTGGTATATGGTACAACAAGATATGAATTCATTTTTATTATTTTTTTAAAAGTCATACTGAACTACTGTGTGACAGGTGAAAATCCCCTACACTGCCCTCTTGCTTTTAAACTAAATCCAAAAATAAATAAATCAAAAATCAAACCGTCCCAAGACCCAGCCGTTGTGGTGGAGAATATTATCTGACATCATGTGGGGGCCAGTTCAGAATAGCAGGAAGACGTCGGGAATGGCGGGAAGACAGGAAACGGTCAAGAACAGGTCGAGCTGACCATGATCACAGCCAAATATTCAAATAGTCTTGTTTGTCTGTGTCTGATAAGTGACCGTGTTTGGTCACTAGGAGAGAGCGAAATAACAGCCGAATGATATGTAGCCTAGTCGTCATGTTTGTCTGTGTCTGTGGGAAGGATCAGCATGTATCACAAGGTGGGTTCTATTGGGGGAAACCCACGTATATTAGACAGTGCAATGTATAATATTTATAACCTAAATATATATACGTATATATACAGTATATACGTATATATATATATTAGACAGTGCAATGTATAATATTTATAACCTAAATACCCACTGTCAAATATTAGGACAAATTTTGGCCCGCGAGTGAAAAAGTTTGCCCACGCCTGGTATAGATGTAACTACACCATGACTTATTAATAAATGTTTCTGCAATTGATTATTATTTATTTAGGTTATAAATATTATACATTGCCCTTTCTAATATATATATACGTATATATAT
>NC_024325.1:3878480-3889024 GCF_000523025.1 Cynoglossus semilaevis | reverse complement strand
AAAACATGCCTTACTATAGCCTTAATAGCCATAATGAATAACCGCTAGTTAAATTGCAAGCTGCATCGGAGCATTTGATGACAGAAGGCGATCACACTTTCACCAAGACAGGGAGGCAACGCCGGGCGAGTTACGCCACTATCTGCCATTTCTTTTTTAATGTAGTTTTCTGTAGGATCTCAGTGAGGATGGGAGTATGGTTGGGTGATAAAACTTTTATGGTAGAAGAGAGGCAGAGGCATGGATGCTAAAAAAAACAGCAGTGGACAACAACAGCTTTCTGGGAGAGGGGTCAGAAAAGCAAACACGGCATCAAGAGACAGGAAGTACAGTATCTCACTGGGGACAAAAGCCAGGGCCGTGTCTTTTCAGGGCTCAGAGCGACAGAATGAGAGAATAGCCAAGTCTAGACAGAATACAGTGTAAATTAAAAGCAGATAAGACAATTAAAAAAAAAAGGCGAAATGGACCCAAAAAACTCTTTACCAATTAAAGAGTTTTGACGGACAAAGAAAAGAGTCACAGGAAGTTTGAGTCAAGCTAAGATTTAGATAAAATTCAATAAAATTAAACATTTGACGTCCAATAGATTATCATTTTTTTTAATCAACGTTCAGGACATCTGTATATGATTCCAGCTAAAGTCATCTTTAAAGGTCAAAATGGAATCACTTTCAGCCTAGATTAGATTAGTGTGTTAATACCAACAGGAGTCAAAATAAATAATGAATTTGTAAAAAAAAAAAAAAAAACAACGCAACAAAATTTAAGTGCAACATGTGAACACAAACATGCACAGTCTGTAAAAAAAAAAGTAATTCGTCTATCAGCTGACAGAGAGCAGAGAGACAAAGAGCCCGGGTAAGAGAGACAAATGAGTGATGAACTGTCTTATTCTACCTTCCCCCGCCTCGGCCGAAGAACATTAACAGTGATGAATCGCAATCTCAACCCTTCCAAACAACTAGAATCATTAGCTCTACCTTCAACAGGCCTCATCATGTATCTACTGATTTATGGCCTTAAAAAAAAAAGGTCAAATATCCTAAAAGTTATCCTCACACGAAAGGCCACAAAAGGGTAGAATGAAAAGTGCTAATGCCTTACAACAAGAAGATCACTGCTTGGACCCCCATTTTTGCAAAAAAAAATTCATAAAATTAATAAAATTTAAAAAATGTAACACACCATTAAAATACATTCCGAATGTATTTATGTACACATTTCTATTTAAATATGTACTATTTATGCATATTTTTCTTTGGAACAACACAAGTCAGACTAGTTCTATATAGTAGCATATGTTTTGTCTGTTATACCGATGTTAAACTTAAGTCAATGTAAATCTTGTTTAGTGAGTTTTTCGTTGCTAATGTAAGCAAAAAAAAAAAAGTCATAAAAATACTAAAACGTAAGACGTAAAGGACATGTATTTCTTTTATTTTGCACTAACCTTCTTAAAACAATTAAGAAAGCAATTCACTTTCTTCATGCCACCCAAGAATGCGACTCAACAGAGGTGTGGACTCGAGTCGCATGACTCGGACTCGAGTCAGACTCGAGTCATCAATTTGATGACTTTAGACTCGACTTGACAAAATGTAAAGAGACTTGCCACTCGACTTGGACGTTAACATCAGTGACTCGTGACTTCACTTGGACTCGAGCCCTTTGACTCGACAAGACTCGAGACTTTCTCCAAAACCCAAAGTGATCTGTGTAAATATATTGTTATTCTGTTCGAAAAGGACTAGAAAGGACTCGAAAGAGAAACTTGGACGTGACTCGGACTTTGCCTGTCTTGACTTGAAAACTCGACTCGGACTTGAGTGCAAAGACTTGAGACTTACTTGTGACTCGCAAAGCAACGACTTGGTCCCACCTCTGCGAATCAATAGTCCAAATTGCAACCACGCTCGTCTAAAGAATGACTCAAAGCTGAGATATCAAGCTAAACCGATGTGAGCAGGGTAAATAACACGTACACTTAGATTATTTCACTAACAGCAACGCATGTAGGAGACTACGAAACAATGAGGACATGTTTGTGTTCCTCTGGACCAAAGATTATACGGCACCACATTGAAACTATCATCATTATTCCCATATTGTGGAAATGCATGGGGAAATAAAACAGTTCAACAAACAGTCCTCAAATTTTGGACCATTTCCGTCGTATAAGGTTTAATATTCAACAGACGTAGAATAATTTGACGACAACAACAAAAAAAAAAAAATACAATCCCTTTTGGGATTTGTGCAAAAACTGAATTTAAAAAGTATTGAAACATTATTGTAATGTTGCTGGCACAATTTTTCTAATTGTGACTCTATTCTATTTAACATGTGAAGTAAGCATTCCATTTGTGTTCATGTTCAGGTACAGCCGCCTTTGTAACAAACTAAAATCTGTGTGTATAATTAAAGTTTATGAGACTGTAACTTCTGATCTCATCCAGAGAATTTATGGCAAAGAAACTCTTTTTGGAACTTACAACAACATCATGGCTTTGAATAGCAACTCTCTCCCCTCTCCAGTGTCTGACCTCCATTCCATACTCGCCTGGAGGTCCATTCTTTTTTTCTTCAATGGATTGTGTTTGTGTTTGTGTGTGTGTTTCCCAGACGGGCCGGATGAGCTGTACTCAGTCAGACCCAGTTTAGCCTAATGCTCCGAGCCTTTGCTCATTGTTTCCATTTGAACAAACGCGCATTTGTTTTTGTTTATGTTTTTTTGGGCTAATTTAGAAAAAAAAAAACATTTAAAAGTGTTCCACGGCTTCCTAAATTTAGACTTCAAAAAAAGAAATATCCCGTGAGAGGTCGTTTGCGCCTCTGTAGAAATTTGGGATTTAAATTGTTTCTGAGCATTATGAACAGCTGCGTGTACTGAGTGATTTCCAAGAAACTAAAGTCATCCTTGTGCTTCAAGACTGTTTGGGGGTCTGGCAGTGACGTGCACAGAATCCCATGTGAATGCTAATTTCCGGTGAGAGGCCCTTTCGGTCTCTCCCTCGGGGCAGAGTTGATCAGAGACTGTTTAAGGGTCTTCAGCGATTTTCGATCCGCTCTTCTCGGAACGTGGTATTTGAGGTGTAGCGGAGGTTGTCTCATCCTCAAGAGAGTTTAACGCTGGTCAAAACCGGCTGACGAGGAACTGGATAATAGGATGGTTAGGCACATCTTTTCACACATTGCGATTTTTCCCCCTGGGGCTTCAAGGGCTCTTCTCCATAGTGACCGCACGGCTGTCCCACTCTAGTGTGTTTGCATGCCTATCGTTTGCTTGCCTCCCCTCAACCCCCTTTTCAGCCGGATACCTGATTTAACGCACGTAGGCCATTGTCACTCCTCTCATTGTCACCCTGTTTTCACAAATAAACACAAAAAAATATGTACTTTCTGAGCCACGTTGGCTCAGGTTGAGAAACAAAATCACAGATCCCAGATCCGTATTTAGGAAAGAATGAAGTTAGCTAGAATAGCACGAGCACAAATAAACGGTGACACTTTAAAAAGGCTGCTCTCTGACATACCAACAATTACTTGGGTTTCCTTCTGATTTAATCGGGCCACTGAAAGTCAAAAGGATCCGACAACGATAGACCTGCAATTAGCCCTGGCACGAGCTAACCCTGCCGTTAGTGTTTCATCACACTTTTCCGGATTTTGCTGGCAGATGATTGTGACTGACGTGTTTGCTTTGGTGATACTCTATCATTTGGAAAAAAAACAAAAGACCGCCTCAGAGAGTCTGACGTGCATTTCCACAGTGAGCGCCTCGACTAAAGAGCCAATTAATGCCGAGGTACAACTTCTTTGACCTTAGTCCTCGACTGAGAAGAGAGACTCGCACTGCAAACTTTGGATGTATAAATGAAACCAGACCTCACTAACCTTTATCAGAGTAAAACACTAGCCTGACAGGGTGATACAAGGAGGAGGTGGAGGAGGAAGAGGAAGAGTGAGAAAGTGAGTTTCCTTGACAGGGCTATAAATCAGACGTCGTGTGGTGCCTTGTTGTCCTGGAAGTACAAAACCGCATGACCGATCATCTGTCTCCAAAAGAGTCATGAAACAAATGAATTCGTGTGTCTGTGCGCACAGGAACTGAGTACCACTGACCTTTAACCACGTTCGGTAAGCCTTTGCAACAAACACACACACACACACAAGGCAAATAATTATTCTCAACAACATCTGCTAAGAAATATTACTTCATTCTTCATCATCATGGACAACACGGACAGCGTGGAAGTGTTTCACATAATCTATGGTCAGATATGGGTAGTTAAACGCGCATGCATTTAAACCCCTAAATGTATCCCAATGTCGACACTTCACTGACTGGAGCGCAGACAGTGAATCGTTTAAGTTTACTGTTTTGTCTGTGATTGTGATGAATCAGTACAATGATTCAAATCATTAACCAAGTTGAACCACACAAATCCAAGTATTGATTCAGCTGAAGTGGACTGATTTACCACAGTCTTAGTCTGGCCACGTAGGTAATCTACTTATTGGATTCCTAAAGTACCTAAAGACTATGAGTCCCCACACTCTTGTAAGAGGAGGTCATGGGTCTTGTAGGAAAGTCTGTCTTAACATTCGTGTCTTTGGACCTTAATCCTGAACGGAAACGACATTTGTATTTGTATTTTATTGGTTGAAGTTTAACTAGTGGTGATGGGTACATTAATAAATGTATCGTATTATCTGGACTACAAGTCGGCCCGGAGTATAAGTAACACCAGCCAAATGATGAAAAAAGTGCGACTTACGGGAGCCTAGGGTGCCCTTTTAGCGGAACAACAACAACAAACGTGAAATTCTATATATTTTATTATATAAGTCACACCGGAGTATAAGTTGCAAACCTAGCCAAAGGATGAAAAAAAGTGCGACTTTCTATAATAGTTTCTTCTTCATCATACATTTTTTTTGGCTGTGACTTAGAATAAGGTTATAAGAGAATATAAAAATATGATTAATTTTAATTAACTGTGAATGCAGGATTATGACATAAATACATTACTACCACTACTACTACTCTGAGGTAGGGTTCCCAACCACTGGGCTGGGGACCAGTACCGGGCCACGAATCATTAGGTGTAGGGCTACACAGAAGGATAAAAAGTGTATGTAAATATAAGCAAGCCTGCATGATATTGTTTTGCTTGTTATGTAATAATAAGTGTATAATAAAAACTAATAAGTTCTACTAATACTAATAAATAGATTTATAATTGGGGTGTCAAATTAACGCATTAATTGCAAATAATTAATTACAGACACGAGTTGCATTTTTTATAAAAATCCGTTTTTATGTTTTATGTGTTAGGCTTCTTGTGCTTGAGTTGTTGGAATGGAAAACAATGGTCAGTCTGATTATAGCTGTCATTGTGTTTGGGCGTGTTCAGCATAATCTGATAGGCTCCCATTGAGTTTGGGGAGGACACAGTGAAGAGATGGTGGGGAAGGGAAAGGGAGGAGCGCGTGAGAGTTGTCCATCTAATGAACGAGGAAATTTACAACTTCCCGATGGCACCATCGATAAAGGTAGAGTGATATGCCTTTATTGTAAGAACAAATTCCTATCTATCTATCTATCTATCTAAAAATTCCTATCTATCTATCAATCTACCCACCTACCTACCTATCTATCAATCTACCTACCTACCTATCTATCTATTTACCTCCCTACCTACCTATCTATCTACCTACCTACCTACCTACCTATCTACCTACCTATCTACCTATCTACCTGTCTATCTACCTATCTACCTGTCTATCTGCCTATCTACCTATCTATCTATCTATCTACCTACCTACCTATCTGTCTACCTGTCTATCTATCTATCTATCTATCTATCTACCTGTCTATCTACCTATCTACCTGTCTATCTGCCTATCTACCTATCTATCTATCTATCTATCTATCTATCTAACTATCTATCTATCTATCTATCTATCACCCTACCTACCTATCTGTCTACCTGTCTATCTATCTATCTACCTGTCTATCTACCTATCTACCTATCTATCTAGCACTGAGCCGCAGACCTTGTGATCCAAACCTGTGTCACACCTCTGCCCCCTAATATGTTGGGTTAAAACGTTTCGATTTATATTACATTTGTATTTGATGTATTCTGCTTCTCTACCTACATTTGTATTTGATGTATTCTGCTTCAACATAAAATAAAATACATTATCAGAATCATCTATATTTCATATACAACATCTTTACCTTTCTACCTGGCTCTTTCCACCACAGAGGACCTGATGTTTGTAATATAACAGCACAAAGTCCGTGCGCTCAGAAAGCTTGTTAGTAGGTGACAACAGGGTCAGTTAGAGTTCACTGAGCTCCACTGCACCTGAGCAACAGGGATTATTGATCTGGCAGCTCGTCCAATCATTCAGAGCATTTATCGTCAGGAAAGCTAGGCATATTTTTAGCATACTTGGAACGGACAGATACTGTATGTAGTGGACAGAATATTACTCAGAAAGCATCACCTGTGCTCACCCCTCAGTGGTAATAGTACTAAGACAGAGAAAACAAATGGAGACGCCTTACGTTCCGGTATAGGTTTTAGTACTGGCTACATCGTTCATGTCACTATGTTTATACGTAGGTCTTGAACTTATTTCCAGAAGAAGGGCTAAGCCTGGTTTTTTTTTGTCAGCATTTGGCTCCATGGATGCAGGGGACAACACAAAAAGCATGGCACAAACAAAGGACCATAAAGTACATGGAGGCAGACAATATAAACAAACACAGGCATAAATCCTGGTGGTGTGAATGCTGCGGCCTCACTGTTTCCATTACTGCTGCGTCACAGCATTTTCATATCTGCAGTGACATGATAACAAACCAAATGATGTGTCTGCAAACAGTGCGGAGTCACCCAAAGGTTCAGAGTTGGAGAGAGGCGGAGAGGCAGTTCGAAAGGAATTCACTTACAATAAACAAATTAGCATGGAGGGTGGGGTCGGAAATTAAACCATCCAGCAAAGACGCAAGAGAGTTGAGCGAGTATTTGAAATAGAGGAATCTGGCCTCTGATCTTACCGGATAGCCTTCTGTTTTCTTCTGGCACCACTTCAATAGAGCATTTCGCTTAGATCCTCCGTACTCCCGCGCCAGAGCAGCCAAGGGGTCCTTTCTTTCCACACTGATGCCAAGAAAAACAAAGCACAGTCATTGCAGGGTGTAGCGGAATAAAGTTTAGGTTGCTTCACGTAGCGCAGTGGTTCTCAATTATTTTCATGTCAACACTATTGAGAACCTGATAACAACAACAGTGTTAACAATAACAGTGTTCCCTCTTGCGGTTCTCCATTCTTCGTATAGGGCAAATATATATGTAAATAACAACAATAATAACAACGTGTAGCGTGTGATTTCACTGTATATTTGCATGCATCTTTGCAAGTTACAGCCTGAGAAATGTGCAGTTGACTGAATACAAACGAGTAAGAAAAATCACTTCTTTTTTTTTTTACTATTCATTTTTTTTCTTCAATATTTGTTATTTCCTCCAATAGCAATACTCTTCTTCAATTTTTGTTATTTCCTCCAATAGCAATACTCTAAATCCAGTCTGTCCCAGAAAGTCCCTGTGTTTAAATGTGTTCAAAGTAACCGGTAGTAACCGTAGTAAAGATGAATACCAAACCGAAAGCAGGTCACCAGATTAGTTTACCTTCTGCAAAATTATTTTAACAACTTCCTGAGTATCGTGCTGCAGGAATGTAGGTTCAAATAACAGTGGAGGCTTGGATAAAATGACTTTACTATCTGCAAAATAACAAGCTCGGATGAAGCCAAATATTTTTCCCCAGTCTTATATCTGTTGTGCTTTGATTCTTTACTCCTCCGTTTCAGTAGCATTAGGACCAGATGCATCAACACGTATCAATCACAAATTTGTGATTAGCTGCTCATCAGCTGCCTAATAGAGGAGGTCTGGAGCACTATATTGCAAATATAATTAAACAGCATTAAACATCCAACCACACAAAGACAAACAGCACGGTGGCCTAAGGCTGGAAGGACCGATTTTTTTTGGGATTTCATTCCCATAACAGTGAAGCTCAACAATATCAACAGTATGTTTGCAGAAGGTGAGGATGCTCTACTGTGTCATGGACATGCATCTGACTGCGCAAACACACAATGCCTATCCAGTGACTGTCACGTACGAGTGCAGGAAGATATAGGTCAGCCATGTTAACCGCTAAAAACTGCTTGAAGATAAGTACAAATAAATTCGAGTTTGATATGTTAGTTCAATACAACATATATTCTTTACACAAAAATCCCACCTGAGCTTGCTGTTGCCCCGGGAGTAGCTGAGAGCTGAAGGGTGGTTTCTAAAGGAGATGGGAGACTTTATAACCGACTCCAGCGAGGGACTCTTCCTCATAAAGCCATTGGGTTTTATATCATCCCCGCAGCCCGACAATTTATCTTCAGGAATTCAAGAATGTGTAAAAAGAGGAGCAAGGAAAGAGGAAGAAAAGGAAAAATATTAGAGCAGGGTGTTCTAAACTCGAGTCAAGACAAACGTTGGCGGCAAATTATTATTGACATTTAAAAATGAGTGTCTCTAAACATTATTTACGTACCATGCGGGTGAGAGAATTCTCCCTGATTGATCTTTTTTTCCAAAGTCTTGGATAAAGGTCTGATGTATGAGTGTCTCTAGAAGTGCAAAAGAAATAGAATTGACAATTTTTAAACGGAAAATATAATCAAAAGGTTGTGCCTATTATACAGTAGATGTACCTGGATTGGGGAGACAGCAGCAGCCGGGGCAGAGCGCACAGGAATCCCACTAAGTGGGCTCCTTGTTGAGGGATGCATTTGGACTGTGTGACTTGGTCCATCTGAGAGACAAAAAGAAGTACACAACATTTTTTTGGGCTTAAACTTTGTCTATGTCTGACCAAGGATTCTATTCCTCTAGTAAAATAAAGCTTTTTTTTTTTTTGCAATGCTGGTTGTTAAAGAATATTTTTATTTATAATAATATCGAATATGAAGGTGACATACGAGGACGCTCTAAAGAAAGGACTTTGATTATTTTTTTGAAATACTGAAGATTTACAGACAATCCTCCATGGTGATGATCCACATGTAGTAGTGTTTGTAAGCTTCAGTGTACAGTGATTTTTGAGTTTGGTATGAAGTGCTTGATAAATATTATATCAATATTATTATTACTGATACTTTATTCTGAAAATCTTGTGACTTCCTGTCACTGTTTTTGCACAAATGTATTAGTTTTCTTTTCTTTTTTTTGGGTAAGCTGCTGCTAGGACTGTCAGAAATCAGTGTTGATAATTGTTTAATACTTTTACTACAGTATATTTTACACATTTGAAGTATGAGTTTTTGTCCGTATTGCTCCGTATATTGCTACTAATCCAGCTGAAATAAAAGAAAAAAAGATATACATTTCAAAAATAATTAAACAGTTGTCAACTTATACAATTGAATTCTCCTCCAACATATAGCAGGAGAGATTGTGGCAAGCAGATTCTAAGTAGTGTGCACGTGCATTGTCCTTACTCTGTCCAACTGTATCGAAAGACCTAATGAGAGATTTGACAGTTGCTCCAGGCTCTGAGTTGGCGTCTCCAGTGACGTCAGTGGACGCGGCCGGTATTACAGTCCAACGACGGCTGGAGTCAGAATCAGACACTCTCACCTCATCGCTTTTGGACCTAACGGACAAAATAAACATTGTGGCTGTGCCATGTATACAAGGAGAGAAGGAAGTGGACTATTTCAAACAGAGCGTCTTGAACACTACTTCCTGAACAAAACACACTTGTAATAAATGGCTCAAAGTCTGATCTACAGAAGTGAAATGTAGCTGACACAGACCCTTACAATTCATTGGTATCTAATGACAACATATTGAGTAGAATTACCCCCACCCCCTAATAATGTAGACAGACAACAAACCAAAGCAGGACTGGTGTAATTTGGTTTATTCAATGATGAGATAAACAAGTCAAATATACAACACACCTGCATTTGTAGCTATTTGTGGAGGCACTAACACTGGGGTCATGTCTTATTCTGAATAAATAACCGAAATAACTTCATATGCAGGTGCGCTCAATAATCCGGAAATTACGGTAACGGCTTCTTACCTTACTCTCTTTATTCTTGACAATAACACTGAACAAATGGAATATCTGGGCTGAAGACTAACCTGAGACTCTGCAGTAATATGATGCACTGCAACAATGTTCTGTATATTGTATTTTTTCCTGAAAGATAAGGTCATGAAACCGCTTGGTCATTGATACAAGTGTGAAAAAAAAACAAAAAAAACTGGTGTAATAAGATGTATGCTGAAAAAGTGATTAAATGTATTTCAGAACACCTTTGACTACACGTAATATCACAACCTTGAGTGACCTCTGGTGTTCAGTTGAGTTAAAATCGGAGGAACATACAGGTCATAGCACAGTTCCCCTGGTCCTTCATTTTGATGGATATTTATACTTTAGAAAAAATT
>NC_024325.1:3873250-3878439 GCF_000523025.1 Cynoglossus semilaevis | reverse complement strand
GCAGTTCTCATAAGGTTCAGAAAATTTGCAAAAAAGTTGTACATTTTCTTGTCTAAAAATAAGGAAAAATAAAGCTCAAATAAATAAAAAAAAATACTAGGAGGGCAGTCGTCTGGACTGTTATTGTGAGGTTTTAAAGTGCCATCGTCACATTGGTTAATAACAATAAAAGGTTGTTGTAAAATCCTCAACATTAAGGCTTTAGAGACGAAGTCAAACTTTACTGAATTCATTCAGTTCTGCTGCTTTTACCTCACCTTACAATGCATGTAATATTGTGTATATATACTGTATATATAATAATTACATTTGTAGAGATCTCATGTCATATCTCGTCAATGTCAGAACAGACGATAACTGGTCGTGTCTAAAAAGCTTCTTCAATATGTACAAAAACTCTCTCTCTCTAACATATGGCATTTCTCCAGCTTTGAACATTTATGAACATAAAGTGTAGATCCATTACGAAAACAAAATGATAATATTTCTATTCAAGGTTTAAAAAGTTAAACGAAGAAGAAGCAGTGAAGCCAGGTTCCTGGCCTTTTATAAACACAAAGTTACACAAAGTGACATAAATAGGATGTTAAGTGCAATGCTGTCTTCACACGGCACTGGAGAGCATGTTCTTCTTTAGTGTCCCTCTACAGCCGTTTTGGTGTCAAAACTGGATCCAGTGCTTATTCTGCAAATAAAAAAAAAAAAAAGAAAAGAAATGAAACCTGTTATGGTACGGAATAAACCTATATTTTAAAGTGCAAAAGATGAGAACGTCCTCCTAAGGTTTGCTGTTATTAAATGCAGCTATTTAAAACAGCCTCATGCATACCTTATTGGATTAATAAGATCAACTATCATGTCACGTCTGACTTAACCGATCAGCAATGATGCTATGCAATTTTTTCTGAAGCAGATGGTGCATAGCATGAGTTTGTCCCGTCATGACGTGCAGACCATCCTGCTCTTCAACCAGAAACAAGAAGGGTTATTCTTTCAAAAAAAAAAAACAACAAAAAACAACCAGCAGGTGGCACCAGATACATTGAAATTAAAGGGAGGTTTTAAGGATTAGACAAGGCAAATCATAGAAGTTGCAGTCAGCCAGGATATGACAGGACAGACAAACTTGAGTCAAACTTGCTGAAAAAGCAACAACAAGCGAAAAAATGCAGACGTTGGGTGTGCAGCAGCGGCGGCGGGGCATCAACATCAACATCAACATCAGCAGCAGTTGCACATAGGGCAGGAAAAAGCAGGCTGACGGACAGAGAGCTGACAGAGCAGGGAACTTACCTGGAGGTTTCATAAGGAGGCGTGACAGTCATCACATGGAGCTGCTGGAGGTGGGGAGCGGCTGCAGTGTGACAGCTAATCTTTGGAAGAGTTTGCGAACTTATCGAATGTCTAAAACTGGCGGTATGCAATATACTATGTTCATTTAGGACAGCGCTTCTTAATTATTTTCTGTCACGCCCTCCCCCCGTGTCCTCCCGACCCACACCCCTGTGAATTGAAATACTATTGAGAACCTGATAACATATAGTATAGTTTTATCTGTACAAACCACTGTGAGTTGCTGCCACCTAGTGACTGGAGGCTTGTTATCATTCAAGCATTGCAGCAGTGGTACACTTCCCGTCCCCTGGGAACCCCCGAGGGGGCCCACCCCACTATTTGAGAAGCACTGATTTAGGACCTAGCAAAAAAAAACTTAAGTCTAAATGGGATATATTTGTATTTAAATGTAATTCTTTTTTTTTTTATCTTTCACACATTTTTTTTTTGTCTTAACACACAATGGGTTGAAGTGTAAAACATTTTTAAAATTATGGTTTGCTTTAAGATTGACAGACAGTAATACAGCGAGGTAACTGCGCAGGCTTTTGTTACAAGTTCACGTGTATTAAGTTATGTTGCTAATTAGAGAGAATATCACTGTGAAAAAACACAATGCTAATAATGCATGCTCAAACACCCAAGTACAATATGTAAACACACAAGCACACCATTGCATGGCCCCAGTGACACAACACTGTGTTCACACATAATCAGCATGATACATTGATTAGAAACGCCTTCGCTCCGGTGTTTCAGGCACACAAATATTAAAGCAGAACCTGTGCATTAAACAGATCTGCACAACAAAAAATGCACTTTAGGAAATGTAGAGGGGTTAAGGTCAAATATTTGACTGTTTCACAGGACAGAGGCCAGTGTGAAAGAGGGAGACAAAGAGAGTAGCAACTCTGTGGGGAAAAGAATGATGGGAAATACCAAGGGAGATTGCATATTTACCAACAGAGTCTGCCAAATCCCAGGAAGCTGAACTCTAATCATCAAAGATTAGCTCTTAGTGAAAATTTTAGGAAATCAACTACAAATATTCTGCTTGAGTCGTTTATACAAGAAAGAGATTCAATGAAAATGGATTGTTAAGTATGATTTACAGTTTGTTTTCCAAAAAAAAAAGGAGCTGGATGGGAATATGGCTGGACTCCAGCAGGTATCTCACCTCCAGATTGTTTTTGAAACAGAAAAGAACTGCAGCCCACTGCCAAACAAAAGAAAACTCAAGAGACAGGGTAGAGAGAACCAGATTAGTTTGGTTGAAAACATACCTGACTCCCTGTAGGGCTTCGAGGTCAGCAGAGAGCTTTGTGTTGCGGTCCTGCTCCTCCTGCAGCTGCCTTTGGAGGTTGCGTAGCTCCTGCTGAGCCTCTACCTTGATGTCATTTGCCACCACCACTGCCGTCTGAAGGTCTGCCTGGAACCTGCGCCACTCATCTTTTTCATCCTGAAGACACGAGCATGAAACATACTGTACTTAGAGTTTTTTTCATCTTTTGGCTGGGTTTGCGACTATATCATTTCAGATGTTCTTTATTTCCACACTGACAGCCACTGGAGGGCACTCTAGGCTTGTGTACAAGTATCTGCTACTTCCGTACCACTAAAAGTTCACATGTTCATTGTTTTCACACTGACAGCCGCTAGAGGTCACTGGTGTGACTTATACATCGGAGCGACTTATATACGTTTCTTTTCTTCTTCATAATGCATTTTTTTGGCTTGTGCGACGTATATTCCGGAACGACATACAGTCAATACAGTACATGCAGGCAAGGCAACTGTTCAGTGGTTGTTAAAATGTCATGTAAGGAGAAAATAACGAGGAAACAAAAACAAAAGTTAAACAAACAAACAAACAAAAAAAAACAGGGTTCTACTTTGAAAATTGTTTCTTTCCTTCTTACCTTGATTTGTCTATTTAAGACCTTCAAATGTCGGTCTGCCTCAACTTTCTGCTCCTCCAGCTTTTTGACGAGATCTGCAATTGAAACAATAATGATAGTGAAGCACTTTG
Organism: Cynoglossus semilaevis; assembly: GCF_000523025.1. Classification (NCBI taxonomy): domain Eukaryota; kingdom Metazoa; phylum Chordata; class Actinopteri; order Pleuronectiformes; family Cynoglossidae; genus Cynoglossus; species Cynoglossus semilaevis. The sequence goes on along the minus strand of NC_024325.1, from coordinate 3,875,075 downwards.
TGGCCAAGCGGAAATTTGAGATTCATTACACAGAATTACAGTATTTTGACTGTGGGAATGATCAAAACTACTGTATTATAAAATATCCAAAGCCTTTACCTACTTTTGTGTTATTATTATTATTAATAATAATAATAACTTTTCTTTGTCATTGGACAGTAAACAATTCATTGTATCTCAAACTTAAGGACTCTCCTCTAAAAAAAGAAGCTGGAGAAGCTGGAAAAGCCATGCTTACATTATCGTGTTGAAATGTATTTTATGAAATGTTACAACATTTATTCCTGCTTCACCCACTTTTAGGTATTTCTCTGTTTATATTCATAAAAAATACTAAATACCATTAGAACCAAATTAACTTTACGTATTTAGTCAAACAAACTCACTCTCCAGGTCCAAGACAGCTTGGTTGGTGTGACAGTTGACGGCTCTCTGCTGTTCCACCTGATCCTCAAGCTCAAAGATGGTCTCCTTTAGCTCCTTTACCTGCTTATCAGCCTGGACACCAGCATCCTCCATGAAGGTCACCTGACTGTTGAGCTCATGCTCCCTCCTCTCTGCCCACTCCTGAACCTGCTGGTATTTGGCCTCCACCTGGGAAAAGTTGGTTAATTACAAACAAAGCAGTCAGAGTTTTGATCATGCTACCTAATTAGCATTAGGTCACAACCAACCATTTACAAAACCTGCTTTGCTCCTACAAAATCTTTGTGTAAGAAGTCAATCACGACGTAAATTTGATAGATTTTCCTAGAGAATGAACTGAAGAACAGTAGTGGACCTAGCAACAGGAGTGACACGTATGGGTCATGTAAAGTGCCTTAGTTAGATCGATGTTCTTTGTCTCTCGTGTACTTTTTGATCCAACTATTAAGCCCAAGCTGTTATACCACGATGTTTGTCCTGTTGCACTGTGGTCTGTGAACAATTACAAAATAGAAGCTGGATCTGGTTATGGAGTATGATGTCCAGTTCACATCATACAGCTTTAATAGCACACGTGTCACGATGACATGGCAGAGGAAGGAAATGACTCTAGAGGGTCACAAAATGGGGGACCACCCTTATTGGTACCACACCACCCTTGGTACCATAATCATGTTACAGCAAAGGCTGAAGCACTAAACTGGTCGTCACAATCCTGGCTCTACTTATCTGCTGTTTGTTGTGTTGGATGGAGAAATCCAAAGTAACAACAAATGATAAAGAAAAAAATGAGATGATTTTTGTATCCACCGGGATTTTTTTGAGCATAGTGTCAGGTCATCCCAGCTCCTCATCCACTCCCCCATCTCTGCTGTATCTGCCTGTCCATTTCTGTCATGTGCCTTCTGAGTTATGAAGTATTTATACTGTATTTGATAGCATACACGCACACACAAATATATCAAATTATTGAGCTTCCTTCAGATGTACAGTATACTATTACAACAAGTGTCTCCTTTGCTTGTGAGTGTAGAGCAAGTAACATAGATGTAATCTGGTAAAAAAAAAAAAAAAAGTAGCGAGAGGAGCCGCTATTAAATGTGCAACTCTATGTATTTGCATTTGTTTAAAAATACTGTTGATATTAATTCTGCTAAAAGTACCGTATTTTCCAGAGTACATGTCACACTTTTTTTTAATCTTTTGGCTAGGTTTGCGACTCATACTCAGGTGTGACCTATATAGTAAAATATATGATTTCACATTTGTTTGTTATTTGCCCACTGACAGCCTTTAGAGGGCACTCTAGCTGTATGGTGCGACAGCATTTTTTTTTTTCTTCTTCTTATTCTTTATGCATTTCTTTGACTGGTGCGACTTATACTCTGGAGCGACTTAT